>NC_142064.1:270808232-271134303 GCF_059756535.1 Pantherophis guttatus
CACATCTGGAAGGAGGCAGTGGCTGGACAGAGGGAGGAAGACCATCCAGAAAATGAGTTACGATTTGATTTCCAGAAAGGGGCAGAAGAGGAAAGGGTTCCTGATCCCCAGTTTAAGAGTCAGCTTTTATAAATGTGAAGCCTATATAATTACATCCACAACCTGCTTGTTTTCATATTGCTTCTCTTTTCTTCTTCCTTTCTGCAGTAATTTTTGTACACTTCCATTTTTAGTTTAGATTCTAAATTTACATACTAAATTTCTCAAGGTAAAGTTTAATACATTCTTTTTCTTTGGGGGAAATAGTTAGTAGTTAAGATATATTTCTCTCACACAGTTTTATATCAATATAAAGACTCTGGCATGTCTCTAGGCGGATGTTCCCCACCTTCTTCAGCTGATCCATCTCTGCCACACTCTTTGGATTAATCATTATATTGAAATCCAGGGATCCCTGTTTTTCTAAACTGCCAAACATCATTGTATGAATTGACCAGTTGTGAAATAGCCAGTCAACAATCTCCAGATCTGCTGTCAGTTCTCCCTTCTCATCCAGATACACTCCAGCTATGGATCCATTATAGAACTCAGAATTTCCAAGGAAGGGATGAAGCTGGAATAGAACAGAAAATAGGAATGTTTAGCTGAACTCTAAGACCCCTTCAGGAAGAATGAAGGTTTTTCAAGTTTGGGTAACATACAAATACCAAAATAAATCAGGAAATTAAGAAAATTGGACAAGGAACAGTTGGTACAAGAAATTCAGAAAATGCCATTTTACTAGATTTATAAAGTAGCTGGTCAAGGATGTGAGGAATTTTTTTGGAACACCAAAGATGTAGAAAGAGGAAATCCTGTAACATCCTGGAATGAATTAAAGTGCAAAAGGAAGGAGTATAAAATTGGACCATTTGATCAGGGATTATTAATTGTTTGTTTGAGATTTCTGGTAGCTTCTAATTGACCTTTTTCTGAACTAGGATTGAATAAGGATCTTCTCTAGCATTTTAAAAACATTTTTCTTACTATCCTTTTCTATTTCAGTTTGCTGTCAGGGTTCCAACCGATGCCCTAATAAAAGCAGGAGCCTCAAACCAAATTTCAAGGAAAATTCAGTTGTTTATTAGGAGCGCCATGTCGGCATGGACCAAGTGAAGCCAACCATGACTTCCCTCCATTCACGCCTTGCCTCTGACCCTGTTCCCCCCACCCAAAGTGTGTCATCAGTCACATTCCCCAACGAAGCAATTTTGCTGGTCCTAGAAATCACTCCCTCTGTCAGTTACTGGTTTCTGTGGAAATGGCCTTGACTTTGGCCAGCTAGGATGTGTTTTGTTTTGACTGAGGTGCAAATTCCTCAATGCAGCTGCGAGGCTCAATTCCCCATCTGCCTGCCTATGGCAACTCGGGAGCAGGTCAGGAAACCTTCGCGAGTTGACATTTAGTTTGCATTCGTGGTCATTATATAAATATTAAAAACATGAATAAAATATCATTTAAAAGAGAGATATTTTATCAACTGTTAATCTCCCAAGTAGTATGACAGATTCAGTCACAGGAGAGAACAAACAGTTTATGAAAGAAGGAACTCAAATCAACTCTTAATATACTAATGTGGAATTTTTGTTCCTGAGTCCCTTGTCTTAGCTTAGCTTAGTTTAGCTTAGCTTAGCTAAAGTGGTGTGGAGATAAAGCACAGACAAACTGATCTGCAACGTTGGCCCTTCATCCCTGGTACGTCAAATTCATTTCATTTCATTCATTTTTCATTCAAAATTTTTAATGAAATTTTTAAGGGGTGGGAATAATGATTTTTTAAGGGGAACCGGGAGGACGACCAAGGGGTTTGTGGGGATGAACCCACTAGGGTCAGAGCTGAGCCCGGCACAGGGGGACGGTTTGGAGGGTGCAGGTTGAGGGATTGGGGAGGGGCTGGAGGACTATCCGGAGGAGGAATTTTCCATCAGCACGGTGAATGGGAGGGGCAGATATGGCGGGAGCAGGGCACCATATCATGTGTCGGGGGCTCGCACTTGCTATCTGAGAGCAATTGCTTGCCCTGGTCCCCAAGGCTCCGCTCGGACACTAGGTGGCTTAGATACTCAGGATCCGGGCCTTCAGCTGATGCTGTGCAACGCCAGGTCCGTGGTAAATAAGGCCCCCCTCATCCACGATCTTATTCAAGAGGGAGGAGCGGACCTGGCGGGTATTACAGAGACCTGGTTGGGCCCGGAGGGCGGCGTCCCTCTGGTTGAAATGTGCCCACCAGGCTTCAGAGCACTCCATCAGCCGAGGGCCCAGGGGAGGGGCGGGGGGGTGGCAGTTATTATTAACGAGGATCTGGGTCTGAGGGAGACCACTGTGCCTCAGATAGCCGGATGTGAGTCCCTCCTTGTAAGGTGGGGTCATGGGGTTCAGATGGGCTTGTTGCTTACGTACCTGGCTCCCTGCCGTGTGGCAACAGCCCTACCTGAGCTACTTGACGTGATAGCCACGGTGGCAGTAGATACACCCAGGCTTTTAGTCATGGGTGATTTCAACTTGCCATCCGTTGGTGAAATGTCTGAGGTGGCTCGGGAGTTCATGGCTTCCATGACGGCCATGGACCTGACCCAGTTAGTTCATGGCCCTACTCACAGGGGAGGTCACACTCTGGACCTGATTTTTGTCTCTGGCCAGTGGTTGAGTGGTCTTGTTATTGGGGATATAGACATGGAACTCTTGTCATGGACAGACCACTCACTCCTTCGCCTGGATCTTCGAACCGCTGCCCCCTGCTGCAGGGAGGCGGATCCAATTAGATGGATCCGCTCCAGGCGCCTGATGGATCCTGAGAGGTTCCAGATGGAGCTTGGGCCATTTCCTGTGGTTCTAGCACATGACTCAGCCGAGGACCTGGTAGCCGCCTGGGATCGGGCGGCTGGTGGGGCCTTGGACTGAGTCGTGCCTTTGCTGCCTCTGACCCGGTGCTGATCCCGTGCGGCTCCTTGGTTCACCAAGGAGCTGAGGGAAATGAAGTGCCGGAAAAGACGCCTGGAGAGCGGTTGGAGGGCCAGTCTTGCTGAATCTGATCGAACACTGGTAAGGTCGCATATTAAGACCTACCTAGTGGCGATAAAGACGGCAAAGTTTAATTACTTTTCTGCCTCTATTGCGTCATCAGGGAATTGTCCGGCCGCCCTGTTTAGGGTGACCCGCTCCCTGCTCCATCCGGGAGTGCGGGAGGATCCCTTGGAAGGCAGGGCGGAGGATTTTGGACAATACCTGTATGACAAAATCGCTCAGATCCGGGGGGATTTGGACTCTGACTGGGTAGATCAGGGCAGAGTGACAAGGAATAGTCTTGAGAATGTTATCTGGGAGGAGTTTGACGCTGTGACTCCCGATGATGTGGACAAGATTTTGGGGAGACTTAGTGCGGCCATATGTTTACTGGACCCATGTCCCTCCTGGTTGGTACTGGCTTCCCGGGAGGTTACACAAGGCTGGCTCCAGGGTGTTATCAACGCTTCGCTGAGTGAGGGCCACTTCCCCGCTGCCTTGAAAGAGGCGGTGGTGAGGCCTCTCCTCAAGAAGCCGTCCCTGGATCTGGCAATATTGGCCAACTACCGTCCTGTCTCCAACCTTCGCTTCATGGCGAAGGTTGTTGAGAGTGTGGTCGCGCAACAGTTTCCACAATTCTTGGAGGAAACATCTTATCTAGATCCATTCCAGTCGGGTTTCAGGTCTGGGCACAGCACGGAAACGGCATTGGTCGCATTGGTTGATGATCTCTGGAGGGTTTGGGACAGGGGTTGCTCCTCTGTTCTGGTCCTGTTAGATCTCTCAGCGGCTTTTGATACCATCGACCATGGTATCATGCTGCACCGGCTGGAAGAGTTGGGGGTGGGAGACACTGTGTTGCGGTGGTTCTCCTCCTTTCTCTCCGACCGGTCGCAGTTTGTGTTGGCAGGGGGGCAGAGGTCGACCTCGAGGCCTCTCATCTGTGGAGTGCTGCAGGGATCGGTCCTCTCGCCCCTTCTGTTCAACATTTATGTAAAGCCGCTGGGCGAGATCATCAGTGGCTTCGGGGTGAGATACCACCAGTACGCTGATGACACCCAGCTGTACATCTCCACCCCAGGCCACCCCAATGATGCCCTTGAAGTGATGTCCCAGTGCTTGGAGGCTGTGCGGATCTGGATGGGGAGGAACAGGCTCAAGCTCAACCCTTCCAAGACTGAGTGGCTGTGGCTCCCAGCATCCCGATATAGTCAGTTGACTCCATCACTGACTATTGGGGGCGAGTCTTTGGCCCCAACAGAAAGGGCTCGCAATCTGGGAGTCCTCCTGGATATGCAGCTGTCCTTGGAGGAACATCTGACAGCTGTAACCAGGGGGAGGTTCGCCTGATTCGCCAGTTGCGGCCCTTTCTTGATCGGGATTCCCTGTGCACAGTCACTCATGCCCTCGTCACCTCTCGCCTTGACTACTGCAATGCTCTCTACATGGGGCTCCCCTTGAAGAGCACCCGGAGGCTCCAACTGGTCCAGAATGCAGCAGCGTGGGTAGTGATGGGAGCAGCATGGCGCTCCCATGTAACACCGCTTCTGCACGAGCTGCACTGGCTCCCAGTGGTCTTCCGGGTGCGCTTCAAGGTGCTGGTTATCACCTTTAAAGCGCTCCATGGCATCGGGCCTAGCTATCTTCGAGACTGCCTGCTGCTACCGACGACCTCCCATCGTCCCGTGCGCTCCCACAGAGAGGGCTTCCTCAGGGTGCCATCAGCCAATCAATGTAGGCTGGTGACCCCCAGGGGGAGGGCCTTCTCTGTGGGGGCACCTACCCTCTGGAATCAGTTGCCCCCAGAGATAAGGAGAATCCAAGACCTTAGTACCTTCTGCCGTGCCCTTAAAACCCACTTTTTCCAGCAAGCCGGGCTGGCTTAAGAAGAAATTTTAAATGTTTTAATTGGTTTGTATTTTTAATTTTGGGCCAAATTTATATATATTTTAATTGTTTTTTAATATTTGTATTTTATGTTTTTTAATTCTGGCTGTACACCGCCCTGAGTCCTTAGGGGGAAGGGCGGTATATAAATTTAAAATAAATTAAATTAAATTAAATAAATTTATAATTTCCTGCAGTGAAAAGATACATCCAGTTTCCCATTGATCCTTGCTTATGTGGGAATCCTCCCCCGCCCTTACAATTTCTTAACCAGAATAGCTCCACCTCCTTCTCAAATGGTGTATAGGAAGGAGTAGAGTAGAGTAGAACAAAATAAAAAATTTATTTTTATAATAATATATTATTATTTTATTATTTTAAATGTACACTAATCAGCATACGTTAAAATGAAATTTTGTTGCATTCAGCTCTAAAAAAAATACCAGTATGCATATACCCACATATATAAACATATATGACACAGAGAAACATCACAGTCTAGTTCGAATGTATACATGGCCAAAAGAAAAAAAAAAAGAATCCTGCAAATTTAAAAGAGGCCATTTAGGACTCAAGGTGCAAGTGGAAATGTTTGGAATACCAGAATTAATTAAAGGCTTTACTGGAATGAAAGAGATCCTGGAAAAAACTGCAACAGGAGTCAAGGCACTACTCCTTGTTCACAAATTTCACTTGCAGTTCAAATAAAATAAGTCATCCCGCACCATTGAAATGGGATTGGAAATCTCAAGATGAATATGCCATCTCTTGTTATTACTCAGAATACATTAGTTCTTTTTTTAATTCTTTTTCCCCCCAGAATTGCTATACTGTTCTTACAGTTCTAAAATGGATTCTTAGCTGCAGGAGCGATACATGTAACAGCAAAGAAATACCTGCCAAGCCTTCAGCTTTGGAGTTTCCAAGTCCTTCCCACCTTCCCTCTTGGTCCTCTTGAATCCTGACAAATAGGCTGCATGTAAGGCCCGGGCCACAGCCCAGATGGTGTCGTAAATGAAATAGTTATCTAGACACAGGATCCGATCCATCATTTCCAGGGACACAGCCTGCAGTTCTTCTCTCTCTCTGCAGCGTCTCCAAACTTTCACAGAAAAAGCATCTTTGGGGTAGAAGCACCTAAAGGCTTTCTCTGCAAAATTATTTATGGACCAATGAAAATGGTCATCCGCATCATATTTTGTCATTTGATTTGGCTTCAAAACAAAGGAAACCATGCTATGGAGGAATAGAGCAGAACTATCAATTCCATATGTTAAATAAAGGGTTAAGTCCCAGAGCACTGTTGTCATGAGAACTTTTCCTGCAACAGGTTCCTTAATTCTTTCAAGCACCAGATATAGAATTACTATTCCTGCACTGATTGAATTCAACTCTGCAGCATAAAGAAAAGTGTTCACTTGCTTCCAGTTATGATACTCGTGAAACTTTATGGAGATTTTTTGTCCAGTTGGTGAAAAGGTCTGTGATACAACTGGACAAATGCCATTTTTTATCAGCATTAAAGTCAACGTGTTCATGAATTTCTGCCCCTGGTCAGTGTCTGGAGCCAGCAGACCCACCAAGGTCCACTTGAAATGGAGGAGAAGCTTGACCATCCCTGAATACTGGAATCCTTCTGCAGGGAGCATCGGGTAGAAGAAAGGAAAGGCAGCTTTATCCCTCAGAATCTGAGAAACAAAATTGTAACTAATCTGAAAAGGAAGGAAAAGTGGCATTTCATCTGAGAAGCATTACAAATATAAGACATCAATTCTGTCTTTAGTGAAGGGTTAGTTCCACTTCTTGTAGCAAAGACTTCTGTATTCCCCCATTGATTTGTGCATTGTTTCTCTCCCATTTGCTCCTTGAGTGTAGAATATTTTATCCTAGAAAAAGCTTCCCAAATCTGAACTGGGAACATGGCATGAGCAGATATATTTGCTTTACTCCTTCCCTCCCTTTGGGTAACCTGAATCAACATCCTTAAGACCAATCATTTCCATAACAAACTCTGATCTTCATGTACCTCTGGTTGAAAGCTGCATGGTTAAAACGGTCCTTTCCAGCAAAGACTCACCTGTGGGATTTTGTAGGTGCCCAACATGGATGATATCTGGATGGAGAAGCCGGTTTCAGCCCCTTCCAGAACAGCCACTGTGTTTCTCTGTCTCCCACAAGTGTAGTTGGGGACATTGGCCTCCCCGACTGAAAGCAGGTCCAGCAAAGCATCCGAAGTCTTTCTTGAATCAAAATAATTTTCATAGATATTGTAACCCAGGGTGATGTTGGGTAAGATATGGGAATCCTGGTTGATGTTCTGGATAGCAAAAAAGAAGGATAGGATTTTCCAGTATTCTGTCAATTCCATCCTGCAAGGATAATACATTAATCATACAGTAAACAATGAAAAGAATATTTTATTTAAAGCCTTTTTAGAAATACCTTTCTAATCAGGATTTGTCCAAGAATCAATCTGAATTGATTATACCAATCCTGAAAAAAGTGGCATAAACACATAACTTAACATATATATCAATAAAACCTATATTTTATTTCAAAAGCACTACATGAATAAGTGACAGTTGAGCAAGATTTCAATCAGAATAGAGCTGGAAGGAACCCTGGAGGTTTTCTAGCCCAACCTCCTTGTCAGGGCGGTGATTAATCCCATTCTGCCTCTGGGAAACTGCACCCTGATTAGAGGAGACGGATCGAGACTTTTCCTTGCGAGCACATTTTAAGAAAACAAACCCGAAGAAATATCTTCTAAGAAAACTCATTTATTTGTTATAAAGAAAATTAAAAAAAAATCTCACTAGCTAAGTAATTACATCTTGGCAAACGAGGTCTCCTGCCGGTCCAGCCAGATCTCTCCTGGCAGGAGAACAAAGGAAGAAGTGTGTGAAGGAATGTGGGTGGATGGACATGCGTAGTAGCATCAGAGATAAGGATTCTTGGCAAACTATGGAAAGTCTTATAGTTCAAAAATAGAGCTCAGCTGGTAAATAAAAAAACGCAGTGACACTCCTGCTCAAGATGGACACCCTATACCATTTCACACAAGTGGCTGTGCAGTCATATTACCAATGAATGTAAGACCCCACGTCCCCAATAAAATAAATGATTCATTTTCAGTGAAGGGAAGAAATATATCATTCTTGCAATATTTGTGTTCGTGTTGACCCATTAATTGGGGGGAAGGCAGGCATCGAAGAGAGGGACCATCCTTTCCTCTCTATCCACAGTCCATCACTGCTTCTAATATGTCAAGGAGAGAATGGCTGTTTGTTCCTCATAGTCAAGAAAACCAGAAGATTCCTGCTGGAAGATTGTACTTGAGAATTTCAAAGGAGAATCATCAGCTGCAGGATCTAAAATAGATCCCCAAAGGTGACAATGAAAAATATCTGCTGGTACTTTGGAATAAATCAAAAACAAAGTAGCTCTAATGCAATGCTGGATGATTGACGTACCCGAATACTTGTGTCAAAGGAGAGTTTTTGAAACTGAGTCTTTCAAACTTAGCCTGAGTTGCAGAGATTATACCACCAATGGAAACCTCTCCTGGTCTGTAACGATTCTTTGGATCCAATAGATCCCTCTGTAGAGTCAGGGAGCATTTGTTCTTAAGCATCCCTGAGATTTCCTGGAACCACAGTAGTAGCTGAAATAGCAACATGATTTGTGTTCCTGGTGGAGTGTGTAGTCCTGTGTGTGGTTTAAGCAAAGAGCGAGAAGACGTTGTGGAAGAAAATGTTGTATTTCAGACAGAATTTAGCCAAGACTTCACTTCTGAAGTCTACAGGAAAAGACAACTCCCTGCCTTCCCTGAAGATGATCTCAGCCTCACTTTTTCTCTCTCATTTGTGCACCCATGGATTTCCAGTGCCATGGCCTCAGCCATCAATGCTTTTGTGTGAAACCAAGGTGAAAACATATATTTGATATATGTTTGTGTCAAATCTAAAAACTTTGAGAAAAGTCTTTGGAGAATTAGCACCAAGACAACAACTAAATCTGTATAATTTGGATAACAGCAACACGAAGAGACGTCCCAGAGGAGATCCATTCTTTGGAGATGAGCTACTGAGGAGAACTTGGCTCCAAATGTCCTTAAGAGAGTATCTTCATGGAAACCATTGTCAAAAGAGAATTTCGGGATGTATGTAAAGGGTCACACATTGATCTTAATATATTTTGGTCTCTATTTGAAGTGGACGTTAGTTTTATTATCAAATCAGCCAAGGATCTACTGATGGAGCTTGGGCCATTTCCTGAGACTCTAGCTCACAACTCGATTGAAGACCTGGTGGCAACCTGGGATAGGATGGCCGCTGGTGCCTTGGATCAGGTTGTGCCTTTGCGGCCTCTGACCCGGCATCGAAGTTGTCCGGCTCCGTGGTTTTCTGAGGAGTTGAGGGAAATGAAACGCCGGAAAAGACGCTTAGAGAGTAGTTGGAGAGCCAGTCATTCCGAATCTGACCGAACACTAGTGAGGTCGTATATTAACGACTTAGTGGCGATAGCAGTGGCAAAATATAACTATTTTTCCGCTATTATTGCATCGGCAGATAATCGCCCAGCTGCCTTGTTTAGGGTGACCCGCTCCCTCATCTGGGAGCACAGGAAGACCCCTTGCAAGGTCGAGCTGAGGATTTTGCACACAATATCTATACGATAAAATCGCTCACATTCGGGAAGACTTGGACTCTGACTGGGTAAGTTCAGACGAAGTGATGGAGGCGAGTCTTGAGGATGTGATCTGGGAGGAGTTTGACCCTGTGACCCCTGAAGACGTGGACAGGTTACTGGGGAAGTTGAATGCAACCACATGTTTATTAGACCCATGTCCCTCCTGGTTGGTACTGGCTTCCCGAGAGGTTACACGAGGCTGGCTCCAGAGGATTATAAATGCTTCTCTGTGTGAGGGTTTCTTGCCTTCTGCCTTGAAAGAGGCGGTGGTTAGGCCCCTCCTCAAGAAGCCCTCTCTTGACCTGGCTATTCTAGCAAACTACCATCCGGTCTCCAACCTTCGCTTTCTGGCAAAGGTTGTTGAGAGTGTGGTGGCACAGCAACTCCCGCAGTATCTGGATGAAATTGTCTACTTAGATCCATTCTAGTCCGGCTTCAGGCCTGGTTACAGCATTGAAATGGCATTGGTTGCATTGGCTGATGATCTGTGGAGAGCTCGAGATAGGGGTTGCTCCTCTATCCTGGTTCTATTACATCTCTCAGTGGCTTTTGACACCATTGACCATGGTATCTTGCTGCGCCGGCTGGGGGGCTAGGAGTGGGAGGCACTGTTCTACGGTGGTTCTCTTCCTATCTCTCTGACTGGTCGCAGTCTGTGTTGGCAGGAGGGCAGAGGTCGACTTCAAGACACCCTATTTGTGGGATGCCGCAGGGGTCGGTCCTCTCACCTCTTCTGTTCAACATTTATGTGAAGCCACTGGGTGAGCTCATCCGTGGTTTTGGGGTGCAGTGCCATCTTTACGCTGATGATACTCAGCTGTACATCTCCACCCCAGACCACCCCAATGATGCCCTTGCAGTGATGTCCCGGTGCCTCGAAGCCGTGCGGATCTGGATGGGGAGAAACAGGCTCCGACTCAACCCTTTCAAGACTGAGTGGCTGTGGCTGCCGGCGTCCCGATATAGCCAGCTGATACCATCGCTGACTATTGGGGCGAGTCATTGGCCCCCACGGAGAGGGCTCGCAACTTAGGTGTCCTCCTAGACATGTGGCTGTCTTTAGAAGAGCATATGACAGCGGTGGCCAGGGGAGCTTTCTATCAGGTTCGCCTGATTCACCAGTTGCGACCCTTTCTAGATCGGGACTCCTTACACACAGTCACTCATACCCTCATCACTTCCCGTCTGGACTACCGTAATGCTCTCTACATGGGGCTCCCCTTGAGGTGCACACGGAGGCTCCAACTGGTCCAGAATGCAGCTGCGCGGGTGATATTGGGAGCGACATGGCACTCACATGTAACACCTCTCCTATACGAGCTGCACTGGCTCCCGGTGGTCTTCCGAGTGCGCTTCAAGGTGCTGGATCTTATCTTTAAAGTGCTCCATGGCTTAGGACCTGGGTACCTAGGAGACCACCTTCTGCAACCAATAACCTCCCACCAACCAACACGCTCCCACAGGGTGGGCCTCCTCAGGGTGCCGTCACTAAAACAACGTCGACTGGTGGTTCCCAGAGAAAGAGTCTTTTCTGTGGGGGCACCTACCCTTTGGAACAGGTTACCCCCAGGGATATGAATGATCCCAGAACTTCGTACTTTCCGTCGTGCACTTAAGACCTTTCTATTTCACCAAGCCGGGCTGGCATAAATCTCTTCTAATTGTTCTAAATCTTTATACTGAAGATTCTTAACTGATGAACCAAATTGGCTTAATCATCTTATATTCACATTTTATATGTATGTTATTTTAACTGTTCACCGCCCTGAGTCCTTCAGGAGAAGGGCGCTATAAAAATTAAATAAATAAATAAACAAATAAATAAATAAATAAATAAATAAATGTTCCTCTTTTGAATAAAGATAATAAATGTAGTATGCAAAACATGTTCTCTTTTATTTCCTCGATGTAGCTTACCAAAACCATAGCAAATATCCCAAGGATGATGACTTATTTTGATTACTTTGGTCAATAGTTGACTTTAGGTCCTCCTATTTGATTACTGTCATTTTTTAGAATGACAGTTCTATATTGGAGTGAAAAAAGTTTTTCCTTGCTTATGAAGATTGAAGCAAATCATAGAGTATGTATTGATGTTTAAATATGACATTAGCCCCAATTTCAAACTGTGATTTAACCTGAGGGACTTCCTCCAACATAAGACTCTATACACTCATATTTTTATTTATTTTTTTAAAAAAGATAATACTTATTACATTTTCCAACATTTAAAACACAACACAAATTTACACTCGTTACAGCTTTTTCATATTGGTAACAATATCCTTCGTAACAATCGTATTTACATAAATTTTATTTCTATACCTCATTATCCTATTTTACATCATCATTTAAATTATAATAACATCTACTCACAAATCTTATTATCCTCACTATTATATATTTCTTATAGATTTTACATTATATATTAGACTTTTTACAACTTATACCTTAAGTTTTACGTTTATTCTCAAGCTAGATATACCATCTATTCCAAATTTGGTAGTACTCGGTTTCTTCTCTTTCCTTCATTTCCATAGACAGTCTATCCATTTCTGCACATTCATAGATTTTCCATATTATCATTTGATCTGAAGGAGTATCAGGCTGCTTCCAATTCTGTGCGAAGACGATTCTGCTTGCCTATAGAATAAGTAATATTATATATTATAGTTTTTTACCCATTTTCACATCAAAAATACCCCCCCAAAATACTTCCGGCTTCAATTCTATGTTCTGTTCATTTATCTCTTCCAACCATTTTCTTATCTTAAAGCAATATTTTCTAGCCTCGGGGAAGGTCGACCACATGTGGTAGAACGTTCCCTGCTTGTAGCCACATCTCTAGCATTCAGGCGATCGGTTTAAGAACATCTTGGCCAATCTAGCTGGTGGCAAATGCCACTGATAGAACATTTTACAGAGGTTCTCCTTATAAGCAGCTGACATCATTAGTTTATAGTTTTTCTCCCATAATTTATCCCAATGGTCTAATTCAATACTATGTCCGAAATTTCTAGCCAAACTTATCACCGTCTCCTTCACAATTTCTTCTTCCATTTTAAATCTTAATACGAAATTGTATATTTTAGTAATCTTTTTTTCCCGTTTCTAGTAATATTTTGTCAAGTTCCAATTGTTCTCCACAGATGCCATATTGTTCTCGATCTTTTTTATATTTTGTTCTAATTTGCAGGTACGGCCACCAATCCATTTTTATTCCTTGTTTTTTTAGATCCTGATCTGATTTTAAATTTCCTTGTTCATCCAATAATTCCGAATACCCTACCACTTTATTTATGTCTAATAAGTTTGGATAAATTATTGCCTCCATTGTTGATATCCAAATTGGAACTTTCATGTAATGGTTTTTCCTAATTTTGTCTCAAATATTTACTGTATCAAAGCATTTCACACTAGATGCCTCTGGAAATATGTATGGGTTTTGTTTTTCCCTTCCCACAGGAATGTGTGCTATCCCAGTTGGAGATTGTGGCCCTCTAGCGTTAATACCCTTTTGTTATTTAATTGGACCCAATCTTTAAGCCATGTCGCTGCTTCCGCTTGATAGTATAATTCCCAATTAGGGAGGCCAAAGCGTCCTTTAGTTCTAGAATCCTGCAAAAGTTTAAGTTTTATTCAGGCTTTTTTCCCTAACCAAATAAATTTACCTATTATTTTATTTAATTGTTCAAAAAATGTTTTCCCCAATCTTATTGGTATTGTTTGGAAGAGATATAACAATTCGGGTAGTACATTTTTTTTAATTGTGGTGATTCTGCCAATTAGAAATATTTGTAGTTTTGCCCAATTATCTAAACCTTATTGTATCTGTTGTACTAATTTATCGTAATTGTCCTCTTTTATCGAGGAGCATTTTGCCTCATATTTTTAATTATTGTATTTTGAAAGTAGGAAAAAAATGATTAATACAGAAATAAAATATCAGTATGTGAACAAAGCAGTTACAAAAGTTAGGGGAGTTTGTAGATGTACTTGGTAGTCACTAGAGTTTATTGCAAAAATTCAGACAGAAAGTAACACAAAAATGATTGTGAGCAGTTGGATTTGTTCAAAATCTCTCTTAGAATTAGGAGTGATTTTCTAACATGACTTGAAAAATTATTGACTTTCCTGGGCAGGGTTGATGGGAGGGAGATTAAAATGTGATTTCTTTTTGGGTCAGAATTACCAACTGATATTTTAGGACATACCTATCCAAAGTTGACTTTTCTATTTTATTTTGACATCACATGTTCTTTTGTATTCAGATGTGGCCTTAGCAAAATAATGAAACACTTGGGCAGGAAGATGCACCCCAGAAGTCCTGCATTGGAGGCCAAGATGGAGAAGACCTGCACAGCCACCATGTACTTCCCTTTGGTGCTCAAGTAGGTGGGCAGGAAGGAGACCCAGACACTGCAGAAGACCAGCATGCTGAAGGTAATCAATTTGGCTTCATTGAAAGACCCAGGCAGATTCCTGGCTAGGAAAGCCACTGTGAAGCAGACGGCAGCCAGGAAGGCCATGTAGCCAAGGGCACCATAGAACATGGCAACAGAGCCTTCATTGCACTGTAGAATGATTTCTGCAGATTGTGAGTGCGTGTCAGACTCAGGGAAGGGGGGGAAAGCAGCCAGCCAGATGCTGCAGAAGACAACTTGGAGACCAGAGCAACAAAGGATGATGGAGTTGGCCAATCTCTTTCCAAGCCATCTCTGAACATTATTCCCTGGTTTTGTGGCCCAGAAGGCCAGCACCACTGTGATGGTTTTGGCCAAGACAGCAGAAATGGCAGCAGAGAAGATGATGCTGAAAGCCGTTTGACGCAGAAGACAGGTGACTCTCTTTGGCTGGCCAATGAACAAGAAGGGAGTGAAGAAGGAAAGCAGGAGACAAACAAGAAGGATATAAGAGAGATCCCGATTGTTGGCTTTGACTATGGGAGTTTCTTGGAATTTAATGAAGGTTCCCAAGACAAAACATGTGATCAAAGAGAGAAACAAGGCAATGGAAGTTAAGATGATCCCCAATTTTTCTTGATAAGAAAGGAAAGTCTTTATCTTGGGGTTACAGCGATTTTGGTTATTGTTTGGATGTTGATCTTCTGGACATTTTCTGCATTCTTCTGTGTCTGAAAAAGGGTTAGGGTAACATCTACTTTAAAGCTTGTTGCTTTCTTTAATGCTAAAATATCCTGTTCAAACATTGCCTGGGCCTTCCAACTGTTAAGGAAACTGTTAATGAATTAGCAGAGCAACCCTAGAGTAGCAAGGGCGTGCACATGAAAGCGATTGAGAGCAGTTGTGAATAAACAGCCAACACATAGATACACTGAGTTGTGTTTACTATTAGGAAATAGTAATAAGGCACAGTCCAATAAACAGTCCAGGTCATACACAGATAAAGCAGTAGATAGTAAAACAATAGTCCAGGGATATTCCAATAACAAAGTCTTCTTACCAGTCGTCGTAGTCATACACAATAAACAGTTGCAAAGAGTTGCAAACACAGCAAAAAGCAATAATGATATTGGCAAAGGATCAAAATACAAATAGAGGAAATAACGTACCAAAAGATAGAACTAAGACCAGAAAGCTTCTTATTAGGCATAGTGAATGGATACTATGAAAAAGAAACAACCTATTTAATTATACATATGATAACAGCAGCACGAATACTATACACGCAACACTGGAAGAGTAGTGATATACCAACACCAGATAAAGTAATCAATAAAATTATGGAATGTGCGGAATTAGATAGACTCACAAAGGAATTACAAAATAGGGAAGAACATGACTTTTACTTAGTATGGGAAAAGTGGTATAGTTGGTTGAAAGATAGGAAAGAGATGAAGCAATAGGAAGTATATAAAATGACCAAATATAATATGATGGAAACAAAGAACAGACATAGGTCAACAAAGATCAATATTAGATAGATAAAAGGGAACGACCAAATAAGGAAGAGTCAAAATACAAAGAGAAATGTATATTATAGTTGCGACAAACTGGACATGTATTGAAATGGATGTTTATATGTTTTTATGTTTTGTACGTTTCATTGTTCTGTTTAGTTTATACTTATAAATAAAAATTGGAGAAAAAAAAAAGCAATAATGATCAGCAAAGAGAAACAAACCATGTTTCAAGCTCCCTCTTAAAGACATTGGCTACAGAGCTAACCAATCAGGACACAGTATGATGCAATACAGCAATACAGTCTTAAAGCTATATTGAGGGTTTATATATTGCCAACTCAACAAGTTAGGTAATTATCATTTCCTAACAGAAGCTTAATTTAGCTTCTTCAAATGAGAAAGGGAGTGAACCAGTGGTGAAATCCGGCTGGATCTAGCTGGTAGGGCTGGCGGCGGGAGGTTCTGCCCACCCGCTGGGACATCATTACATTCCATTTTTTACCCTCTGCGCATGCACAGAACGCTCTGAGCATGTGCAGAAGAGGCATGAACGTTCACATTTCCGATCCGGTAGCAAAGGTAAGTGCATTTCACCGCTGGAGTGAACTCATAGCCTCAATGGTCTCTTCCAAGTCTGATCATTTTGAAAGGACGCCTATTTCCCTGATGAAACCAGTCATTTGTCACCAATGACAACTTGATCTTGAAGCCATTTTTTAAAAGGCAATTCCAGATTTTGTCCTGTTTTTACTGACTGAACGGGGATATTCTTATGGGTATTTTCCCCACGTTTTTGCCCCTCTCGTTCATGCCTGCATAGCAAGGAAGAATCATTTCCCTTTGGGCAAGCATTCTGAAGACGAAAAGACCCTCCAAAGATTTAGGCTTCCTCTATTCATTCCAACCAGAAGTGTAGAAGCAAACAAAATATGATATTTTCCCACTCCGCTGCTGGACCTGTTCAAAAAAAGACTTTAGCCTTTCACTTCTGTATCAATGGACCGAGTGGTAGGTTGCCCCCGGTTTGCACCGGTTCTATAGAACCGATAGTAAAACCGGTGGGAGGCTCCGCCCACTGACCCCGACATCATCAAAATGCTTCTGCACATGCGGAGAAGAGTGTGCGCGGCCCTACTGTGAACCGGTAGTAAAGGTATGTAGAACCCTGGTACACACACACACAAACCCACACATACAAAAAGAGCCAGGCAATCCTAAATTTAAGGTAAAATGAAGATAGATAATAATAGAGGGCTTCTCCCTGATAATGCTAAGCCATCATTAGTCCACTATCTTTTAATATTCTGCTCTTAGTTTAACCTCATTGGTCCTTTCCTATCACTCAGGAGGGAAACATATTTATTACAAGGAGATAAAAATTGCTAAAAAGTCTATCAAAATGCATTCATGGAAAATGTTGGGGCATATGGTCTTCCCAGAAAGGAAAGTTTGCCCTTTTCCTTTGGTGCCACCCACCTTCCATGGTGGAGATGGTTCCTTCAGCACAGGGAAGACAGTCGTAGCAGCAGATGGGCTTCCCTTCCTGAGCCACCTTCATGAATCCAGGATGGCAGCTTTCCCCACACCTGGAAGGAGGCAGTGGCTGGACAGAGGGAGGAAGACCATCCAGAAAATGAGTTATGATTTAATTTGCAGAAAGGGGCAAAAGAGGACGGGGTTGCTGATTTCCAGTTCAAGGGTTTGATTTTCTAAATATGAAACCTATATAAAGAGATTGACAATCTGCTTGTTTGAATGTTGCTTCCCCTTTCTTCTTTCTTTCTAATTCTTGTACATTTCCGTGTTTAATTTAGGCTCCAAATTTACATACTACTTTTCTCAAGGTAAAGGTTAATACTTCTTTTCCCTTTGGGGAAATAAAGTCGCTGTCAGGTTCGCCATTGTTGATGTTGTGTCTTTCTGAGTTCCTGCCATCAAAGGGGAAGGGAGGGGGAGGCATTTGGGGCAATCCACATCTGTGTAGCTAATGGTGGGAAATGGGGAGGGGGAAGTGACAACGGAAGAAGACCAGATCACCAAACCGGCTTGTACCAGGATCTTCAAGGCCGTTTCCCCTGAGAATGGAATGTTACCAGTTTCACACCTCAGAGTTTCTCAAAACATCATACTGGCATCACATTGGCTGACTGGGGGCTGATCATGAGGGAAGGGATTGGGAGTTGGAAAGAATAGCTTTGTACATTGTGCAGGAACACCAGATTCCGCCTGACTTTGCTGCAAACGGTTTCTTTCAGTAAAAAGTTACTTTGCTTCAATTAAATGGAGTCATGAGTTCTACTTTCCTGAGAGAGCAAACTGGGCCAGGATGACACTTACACCTATACTGGCTCAAACATACATTCCTTCACAAAAGATTTGTGAATAATCTCCTGAAATAGTTAAGAATATTTTATCACAGACTCTTTGATATCAAAGCAAAGATTTTGTCATGCATCTTGAAGAATGTTCCCCACCTTGTTCAGCTTGTGCATCTCTTCCATACTCTTTTGATTAACCATAAAGTGGAAATTCAGGGATCCTTGTTTTTCTAGGCTGCCAAACATCATTCTGCGAATTGATGTGTTGAGAAACAGCCAGTCAACAATGTCCAAGTCTGCTGTCAGGTCTCCCTTCTCATCCAGAGAGACTCCAGCTATGGATCTATTATAAAACTCAGAGTTTCCAAGGAAGGGATGAAACTGGTATAGAAAATGGGAATATTTAGAACTCAAATTACCTCTTAATATACTGATGTGTAACTTGTGAATGTGCTTCCGGCTTCTTTATCTTATCTTATCTTATCTTATCTTATCTTATCTTATCTTATCTTATCTTATCTTATCTTATCTTATCTTATCTTATCTTATCTTATCTCATCTCATCTCATCTCATCTCATCTCATCTCATCTCATCTCATCTCATCTCATCTCATCTCATCTCATCTTATCTTATCTTATCTTATCACCTTACCTTACCTTACCTTACCTTACCTTACCTTACCTTACCTTACCTTACCTTACCTTACCTTACCTTATCTAAGGTGGTATGTGTTGTGGTCCGCTAGCAGCCTGCAGAGCTGGCAGCGGAGTCGGACAGTGATGAGGCTGAGGAAGAACATGGGCCAGTCCTGGAGGCTGGGGAAGGCCCGGATGAGGGCTCTGCATCAGAGGCAGAGATGGGGCCAGGGCCATTGGGGAGTGATGCATGGACTTCGGAGCCTCCAGAGGCTGACAGTAGAGAGGTAGAGGAACAAGAGGAGCCTGTTCCTAGTGCACGTATGAGAAGAGCTGCCAGAAGGCAGGAGCAGCTAAAGCAGAGAGGACGACTCAGGAATAGGGCCAAGAGATGATTGGCCCCTCCCATAAAGTTTAAAAGACCAGCAACGGCTCTTGGCCTCTTTGCCAGAAAACAACCGTTGAGAGATTTGCTTTGTGCTTGGATATATTTCTTTCTCGTCAGCGTCTTCTGATCCTGAACTGTTGCCAAGAAAAGCCTTTGGCAGTTTGCCTAATTATCCCAAGGTCAGAGATAAACTGAAGGTGTTTTGAGGACTTTGCTTTCATTTAATTTGGAATACGCTGAGAATGAGTTAATTCTCAGCTGTTTTAATTAAATCTGTTTGTTTTTGGAACTGTTTTGCATTTAATATTAACTACGTGGGGCTGGGTCACAACAGTATGGTAGTAAAGGACTGTTTGTCCTTTACTACCATACCACCTTAGATAAGATAAGGTAAGGTAAGGTAAGGTAAGGTAACTGATCTGCAACTTTGGGCCTTCCTCTGTAGTATATCAAACTAATTTGGTTTTTCTTCATTTGTAATTTCCTGCACCAAAAGGATAGATTCAGTTTTCCAGATATCCTTGCTTGTATGTGTCAGGGTTCCTGTCAGGCCTGGAAGCCATCTTTTTCTTTGGATCTTCAGGCCTGCCAGTATGGGAGGTACCCGAGGCAAATTATTGAACAGGACAGGTCCACCTTCCTCTCTTCTGGTGGATGGATGGAAGAGAATGAAGTGGAGGCCATTCAGGACTCTAGATCAGGGGTATCAAACTGGATTTCTTTGAGGGTTGGATCAGCATTGTAGTTTTCCTTTGCTGGCTGGCTGGAGAGACGGGATAGTCGCCTCCTGCACTTGCTGGCCAAAATGGGGTGTGGAGGGGTGAATGACCCATTTTGGCTGGCAGAGTGTTGCAGGAGGCCGTCCAGGCTGAAAATGGGGCACAGGGGACGTGTGCACCCCCATGCCCCATTTTGGCCGCCAGAGGCAACACGGGCCAGTCGTTTGATATTTCCAGGCCGGCCCTATGGGCCAGATTTAAGCACCCCATGGGCTGGATCCGGCTGCAGCCCTTGAATATGATACGCCTGCTCTAGATGGAAGTGGAAACGTTTGGAATACCCAAATAAATTAAAGGCCTATCTTGACTCTGAGAGATCATGAAAAAATGCTACAAAAGTCCATGCCCAACACCTTGTACCCCAATTTCCCCTGCAATTCAAAAGAAACACGTGAGCCTCCAACATTAATATAGGTTTGGAGATACCAGGATAGACATGTAAGACTACATCAGAAAGATGTTGAGAAACAGGTTGACGTGTTGCTGCCTAGGAATGAGCATATAAGAGAGGTTAAAGACCACAGCCACATAGTTGGAACAGAAAAAGATTCAGAAGCGATCCCCTCTAAATTCTCAGGCTGTAAAAGAAAGCAGATTTGTACTTTCAGACTTGCAAGAGTATGTTAATGTAGCCATACGTATTGTAGCCATACAATAAAGAAGTATTGTGAGGTCTGAATCCTGTCTGGTATACCTAGGAAGGCTAAGAACCTGACTCTGCTCCTTTCTCTAATCCGGGTGTCTGCAACTCACGGCTCGGGAGCTGCATGTGGCTCTTTCATCCCCCTGCTGTGACTTCCTATTGGCTGAGCCCATCACTGGCTGGCCCCATTCCTTGCCCTCCCCTTCCAGTCCCTCCTCGCCTGGCCTGAGAGAGATGAGAAATGAGAGATGAGAGAGAGAGAGAGAGAGTCAGAGACAGAGACACACAGAGAGAGATACCTGTTTCCCACAGAAAACATTGGGGGCCCACAAAATCTGGGTAGGCGTGGCTGGGGGAGTGTCATGTGACTGGGTGGGAGTGAGTGATGTTGAGTTGGCCACACCCACCCAGGTTTTGTGGCTCCCAGTGTTTTCTTTTCTGTGGGAAATGGGTCCAAATGGCTCTTTGCGTGTTTAAGGTTGCAGACCCCTGCTCTAATCCCTTCACTGCTCCTTTGCAAGACTTGTCCAGTGATCTCAGGAAGCTGCTGGTGGAGGAAGGAGTTCGACCTATAGTTTGTTTGCATTACTCTGTTTTCTTTAACGTGACTCTAAAGGGGAAGCAGTCCAAAAATAGATCTTAAAAAATACATTCAGAGTCCATTACATAACCAGAAGCATTCATGAAACCACGGGAAGGGAGATAGCATTAAGAAAAGACCCAAGCTAACTCTTCCCTGAATCCATGGGGTATAAGGGGAGGAGGAGGGGGAGAAAAACTTTTGGCATGCAATGGCAAAAAGGTTAGCCATCCCTGCTATAATGCATAGAGCCAGAAGATTTGTGAGATTGTCTTCTCCCAAGAAAATCTGCCCATCCCACACAGTCTTAAAAGGAGGAGATACAGTAGTGGCCAAAATTGTGGAAACATTTTGGGAAAAGTGTATTTTCTAAAACTAGCTAATAACACCACTGTTTTGGGAGTAGTACCATAAAATTATATATTAATGGAAAGATAATTTAATCAAGAATGTAATGCAATAACTTTTAGGAAAGATTTGCTATTAGAATAGCAGTTACAGTATAAAGAAGAAAAGTGAAACACATAGAAAAAACGAGATATACAAAAATTATCACCATGTCAATTAATACTTAAGTTGGATAACCTTTAGCATGAATGATGGCCTTACAACGTCTTCCAATGGAGTGAACCAAGTCTTTTAGTTCTGCAGCTGTTATAATGTGAAACCAAGACTGAATGATTGCTTCTATTAACTGGGTTTTATTGCTGGGTCGCTTCTGACTAACAAATTTCTTTAGTCAGCTCCATAGATTTTCAATTGGGTTAAGGTCTGGGCTATTCCCAGGCCATTCCAGCAGTGGAATAGGATTATCTTGAAACTAAAAAAAAAAGTGGTTCTATTAGCCATCAAACCTCAAAATACACTTTCCCCAAAAGGTTTCCACAATTTTGGCCACTGCTATACTGCAAGTTCCCTCGTGTAGCCCTCTTGGGGACATAGCAAGCCTTGTCAGTGATGTGTGGATCAATCTGCCCCTGTTTCCAAAGAGAAGAGAGACATTAGATGGTAGTTGATTGAATGAGGAGAAAGGTGCCTAAACTGTGAAGACTGAATAATATTCCTTTTTGAAGCCAATTTAAAAGGAGAATACATTGCTAAAGAAAGGAATATAAAAGGGAGAGGAATAGAAACTTGGAATTTTGTTTATATAGTAGTCAAAACACCTGTGTTTTTTTTTTTCCAGAATAGCTATCCGGTTCTTACAATTTCCAAAGTGGATTCTTGACTGCAAGAGAGATGCATGGAACAGCAAAGAAATACCTGCCAAGCCTTCAGCCTTGGAGCTTCCAAATTCTTGCCACCTTGCCTCCTTGTCCTCTTCAATCTGGACACATAGGCTGCATGTAAGGCCCGGGCCACAGCCCAGATGGTGTTGTAAATGAAATAGTTATCTAGACACAAGATTGGATCCATCATGTGCTGGGGCAGAGCCTGTAGATCTTCTCGCTCTCTGCAGCGACTCCAGACTTTCACAGAAAAGGCATCCTTGTTGTAGGGGCACATAAAGGATTTCTCTGCCAGGTGTTTAATGAACGAATAAAGATGTCCAAACCCACCATATTTTCCCATCTGATTTGTCTTCAAAAGAAAGGAAACCATGCTACGAAGGAATGGAAAGGACAACCTGTGCTCTGTGAAATAAAGGTTCATGTCCCAAAGCACTGTTGTCACTATGATTTTTCCAGCAACAGGTTGCTTAATTCTTTCACTTACCACATACAGAATTGCTAGTCCTGCACTGATTGAATTAAACTCTGCAGCATAAAGAAAAGTATTCACTTGCCTCCAATTGTGATATTCTTGAAAATCTATGGACATTTTTTGAATAGTTGGTAAAAAGACCTGTGATATGACTGGACAAATGCCATTTTGAATCAGCATTAAAGTCAACGTTTTCATGAATATCTGCCCCTGGTCAGTGTCCGGAGCAATCAGACCAACCAAAGTCCACTTAAAATGGAGGAGCAGTTTAACCATCCCTGAATACTGGAATCCTTCTGCAGGGAGCATCGGGTAGAAGAAAGGAAACCCAGATTTATCCATCAGAATCTGAGAAACAAAATTGTAACTAATCTGAAAAGGAAGGAAAAGTGGTATTTTAATCTAAAACCCATGACAGGTGTAAGACACCGATTCTTTTTTTTCCTTCCATATGTTTTTATTTTTTATTCAAAACAAAGTTAAATTACCAAACTCCAAAAAATCCTGAGAAGACAAAAAAGAATAAGAAACACAAAATACAAAACAATCAAAGCATTAAAAAGCAGAAAAACACATATTATACGCATATTATGCCCTCTAGTTGAATACTGTTTAATATATTACTATCACATTAATTCCTATCCCTTGTGAAACTAGCTCTCCCAAAAAGTTTAAATTACTAAATCTATTTGCAACTTGTTGACCTGCCTTCTCTATGTTATATTAATGACAGAATCATTAGTAGAACAATAAGAGTGAAACAGAACAAAATTAAAGTTTCAAAACTCTCTGTTAACAAGCTGTTACTGTAATCCACTCGTAGAAAATTTATCACGGCATTTTATCGATCCTAAATAATCCCAAGAGTTATAAATAGATCATCCTGGATCAAATATCCATGTTTGTTTTTTTTAATATCATCTCTTGTCAATTGTTGTTTTATTAAATATAATAAATTCAGTCTCCGGAATAGGTCTATCTTCTAACCAAAGTGCAAGAAGAAGTAGTTGCCAGTTAACGGTAATAAATCCATCCAGTCTCCCTCAAGCTTCATAGAGGAAAGGAATTTGTTTTTCCCCCTTCCAGTCAAAGCTATGATGCTGAAGAAATGTACATACTTAAATTTCGAAAGAACAGATGAAATCCACATTACTGGTTCTCTAGCTGTGAGGCTATCTCTTAGAACAGGAACTGGATCAAAATCCTTTTGTGTATCTTTATCCAAAGATAAAGCTTCGGATGATAACAGTTTTTGAACAATCATAGTCTGATCAAGCTTTTGAAAGAAAAATCCAGCTAGAAGCTACCTATTTTACCACCCTCCTTTCTTAGGTTTCAGACACTGTTCAGTCATTTTAATCTTTAAAATTTAGGGAACAAAAAAAAAATACATTTTTCTTTTATATTTCAGTCCAAAGTTATAAGAACAATTCAATAGAAATAAACTCCAGATATTTTGCAAATTCAGAAATTACAGAATCCAATGGTGGGAGTCTAATCACTCTTCACCGCCCCCCCTCCTCCGAACACTGCCATTCTTTCCATATGGAAGGGACAGAGGTTATCCAGAACAACATATATCAAAAGAAACACAGAAACAAACAAAAAACAATTAGAATTGCAAGGGGTTGAAATAAATCAACATTCAACCACTAATCAACTTTTAAAGCAAAAAGCAGAAGAAAATAATAAATTTAAAAAGTGAAAATTAATACTCAGGCATGCTTAGAAAATGAGATCACTTGAAATGAAGTTGTATATGCCCAGTGATTTTAGGATTGCTTCGAGAGGGAATGGAAATCTTCAAGAATTCTTCCCCCCCCTCCACTTCACCACTGGGTCCATGATCACCCTGAAGTTGGATTCAATCACTCCTAAGTGCTCCCATTCAGTGGTGATTTTCAACCAGTTCTATCTGGTTCGAGCAAACTGGTAGCCTCGGTTGCGGGAGGCTCTGCCCACCTGCCCGGACTTAATCATGTCCCATTTTTGACGCTCTGTGCATGCACGCAGGTGGCGCATGTGACTGAAGCGAAGGTAAGAGAATACCATCCTTGCTCCCATTCAAAACCAGGGAATAGCCCTGCAGAAGAATCAGTTTTAGCAGTGAAATCAGCAGATCGTCACTAAGAGAGAAAAAACCCTTTTATCATGCAGCAGCCATCTTGGGAGGAAAACTTCTTTTACCACGCAGCAGCCAATTCTTTCTTTGATGGAGGGTTAGTTCCACTCTTTGCAGTGAAGACTTCTCTACACACCCATTGCTTTATGTATTGCTTCTTTCCCCATTTGCTCCTTCAGGGAACATTTTTTTTTTAATCCTAGGAAAAGATCCCCAAATCTGAACTGGAAAGGTGGCAAGGGCAGATATGCTTGCTTTATTCTTTCCCTCCCTTTGGATAATCTGAACCAACATCCTTAAGACCAATCATTTCCATAACAAACTCTGATCTTCATATACAAGGGAGGACCTCTGGTTGAAAGCTATGTGATAAAAGCTGGCCTTTCCAACAAAGACTCACCTGTGGGATTTTGTAGGTGCCCAGCATGGATGATATCTGGATGGAGAGACCAGTTTCGGTCCCTTCCAGGACAGCCACTGTGTTTCTCTGTCTCCCACAACTGTAGTTGGGGACATTGGCCTCCCCAACTGAAAGCAGATCCAGCAAAGCATCCGAAGTCTTTCTTGAATCAAAATAACTTTCATAGATATTGTAACCCAGAGTGATGTTGGGTAAGATATAGGGATCCTTGTTGATATCCTGGGTGGCTAAAACAAAGGATAGGATTTTCCAGTATTCTGTCAATTGCATCCTGCAGGGATAAGATATTAAACATACAGTAAACAATGAAAACAATATTTTATTTAAAGCCTTTTTAGAAATATAGTTCTAATCAGGATTTGTCCAAGAATCAATCTGAATTGATTATAGCAATCTTGAAAAAAGTGGCATAAACACATAATTTAACATATATATCAATAAAATCAATAAAATCTATATTTTATTTCAAAAGCACTAATTACCAATGAATATAAGATCCCCACCTCCCCAAT
Organism: Pantherophis guttatus; assembly: GCF_059756535.1. NCBI lineage: Eukaryota > Metazoa > Chordata > Lepidosauria > Squamata > Colubridae > Pantherophis > Pantherophis guttatus. The sequence continues at coordinate 270,833,880 of NC_142064.1, forward strand.
AAAATAAATGATTCATTTTCAGTGAAGGGAAGAAATATATCATTCTTGCAATATTTGTGTTCATGTTGACCCATTAACTGGGGGGAAGGCAGGCATAGAAGAGAGGGACCATCCTTTCCTCTCTATCCACAGTCCATCACTGCTTCTAATATGTCAAGGAGAGAATGGCCGTTTGTTCCTCATAGTCAAGAAAACCAGAAGATTCCTGCTGGAAGATTGTACTTGAGAATTTCAAAGGAGACTCATCAGCTGCAGGATCTAAAATAGATCCCCAAAGGTGACAATGAAAAATATCTGCTGGAGCTTTGGAATAAATCAAAAACAAAGTAGCTCTAATGCAATGCTGGAAGATTGACGTACCCCAATACTTGTGTCAAAGGAGAGTTTTTGAAACGTAGTCTCTCAAACTTAGCCTGAGTTGCAGAGATTATACCACCAATGGAAACCTCTCCTGGTTTGTAACGATTCTTTGGATCCACTAGATCCCTCTGTAGAGTAAGGGGGCATTTGTTCTTAAGCATTCCCCAGATTTCCTGGACCCACAGAAGTAATTGAAATAGCAACATGATTTGTGTTCCTGGTGGAGTGTTTAATCCTGTGTGTGATTTAAGCAAAGAACGAGAAGATGTTGTGGAAGAAAACGTTGTATTTCAGACAGAATTTAGCCAAGACTTCACTTCTGAAGTGTACAGGAAAAGACAATTCCCCGCCTTCCCTGAAGATGATCTCAGTCTCACTTTTTCTCTCTCATTTGTGCACCCATAGATTTCCAGTGCCATAGCCTCAGTCGTCAATGTTTTTGTGTGAAACCAAGGTGAAAAGCTATATTTGATATATGTTTGTGTCAAATCTGAACACTTTCAGAAAAGTCTTTGGAGAATTAGCACCAAGACAACAACTAAATCCGTATAATTTGGATAATAGCAACAGGAAGAGAAGTCACAGAGGAGGTCCATTCTTTGGAGATGAGCTACTGAGGAGAACTTGGCTCCAAATGTCCTTAAGAGAGTATCTTCATGGAAACCATTGTCAAAAGAGAGTTTTGGGATGTATGTAAAGAATCACACATTGATCTTAGTATATTTTGGTCTCTACTTTAGTTTTCTTATCATGTCAGCCAAGGATCTACTGATGTTCCTCTTTTGAATAACGATAATAAATGTAGTATGCAAAACATGTTCTCTTTTATTTCTTTCATGTAGCTTACCAAAACCATAGCAAATATCCCAAGGATAAAGCCTTATTTTGATTAATTTGGTCAATAATTGACTTTAGGTCCTCCTATTTCATTATTGTCATTTTTTAGAATGACAGTTCTATATTGGAGTGAAAAAAGTTTTTCCTTGCTCAAAGCATTTCACATTAGATGTCTCTGGAAGTATGTATGGGCTTTGTTTTTCCCTTCCCACAGGAATGCATGCCATCCCAGTTGGAGATTGTGGCCCTCTAGCGTTAATACCCTTTTGTTGTTTAATTGGACCCAATCTTTAAGCCACATCGCTGCTGCCACTTGATAATGTAACTCCCAATGAAGGAGGCTGAAACCTCCTTCAGTTCTATTATTTTATTTAATTGTTCAAAGAAGGTTTTCCCCAATCATATTGGTATTGTTTGGAAGATATATAACAATTTGGGTAGTACATTCATTTTTATTGTGGCGATTCTGCCAATTAGAGTTATTTGTAATTTTGCCCAATTATCTAAATCTTTTTGTATCTGTTGTACTAATTTATCATAATTATCCTCTTTTATCGAGGAGCATTTCGCCTCATATTTTTAATTATTGTATTTTGAAAGTAGGAAAAAAATGATTAATACAGAAATAAAATATCAGTATGTGAACAAAGAAGTTACAAAAGTTAGGGGAGTTTGTAGATGTACTAGAATTTATTGCAAAAATTCAGACAGAAAGTAACACAAAAATGATTGTGAGCAGTTGGATTTGTTCAAAATCTCTCTTAGAATTAGGAGTGATTTTCTAACATGACTTGAAAAATTATTGACTTTCCTGGGCAGGGTTGATGGGAGGGAGATTAAAATGTGATTTCTTTTTGGGTCAGAATTACCAACTGATATTTTAGGACATACCTATCCAGAGTTGACTTTTCTATTTTATTTTGACATCACATGTTCTTTTGTATTCAAATGTGGCCTTAGCAAAATAATGAAACACTTGGGCAGGAAGATGCAGCCCAGAAGTCCTGCATTGGAGGCCAAGATGGAGAAGACCTGCACAGCCACCATGTACTTCCCTTTGGTGCTCAAGTAGGTGGGCAGGAAGGAGACCCAGACACTGCAGAAGACCAGCATGCTGAAGGTAATCAATTTGGCTTCATTGAAAGACCCAGGCAGATTCCTGGCTAGGAAAGCCACTGTGAAGCAGACGGCAGCCAGGAAGCCCATGTAGCCAAGGGCACCATAGAACATGGCAACAGAGCCTTCATTGCACTGTAGAATGATTTCTGCAGATTGTGAGTGCGTGTCGGACTCAGGGAAGGGGGGGAAAGCAGCCAGCCAGATGCTGCAGAAGACAACTTGGAGGCCAGAGCAACAAAGGATGATGGAGTTGGCCAATCTCTTTCCAAGCCATCTCTGAACATTATTCCCTGGTTTTGTGGCCCAGAAGGCCAGCACCACTGTGATGGTTTTGGCCAAGACAGCAGAAATGGCAGCAGAGAAGATGATGCTGAAGGCTGTTTGACGCAGAAGACAGGTGACTCTCCTTGGCTGGCCAATGAACAAGAAGGGGGTGAAGAAGGAAAGCAGGAGACAAACAAGAAGGATATAAGAGAGATCCCGATTGTTGGCTTTGACTATGGGAGTTTCTTGGAATTTAATGAAGGTTCCCAAGATAAAACATGTGATCAAAGAGAGAAACAAGGCAATGGAAGTTAAGATGATTCCCAATTTTTCTTGATAAGAAAGGAAAGTCTTAATCTTGGGGATACAGCAATCTCGATTGTTGTTTGGATGTTGATCTACTGGACATTTGCTGCATTCTTCTGTGTCTAAAAAAGAGCAAGAGTAACATCTACTTTAAATTGATCGCTTTCTATAACGCTAAAATACTCTGTTTAAGCATTGCCTGGACAGCCAACTGTTAAGGAAGCTTAATTTGGCTTCCTCAAATGCGGAAGGGAGTGAACTCAGGGCCTCAATGTTCTCTTTTAAGTCTGATCATTTTGAAAGGACATTTATTTCTCTGATGAAATCAGTCGTTTGTTACCAATGACAAGTTGATCTTGAAGCCATTTTAAAAAAAGTCATTTCCAGATTTAGCTATGATTTTACAGTCTAGGGCCATGATGACGAAGCTATTGCATGCATGGCCAAAATGGTACGCGAAGTCATGTGCCCAAAATGGCATGCGTGACCTTGCCTGTTTATCTTCCGGGTTTCTGGTGCACATACACACGTGACAATCAGTTGTCCTTCGCATGCACTGCAGTGCCAAAACCTGGTCTGTGCATGCACACTGGCCAGCTGATTGTCGGGTGCGCATGCATGCCAGAACCCGGAAGTTTAGCTTTTCCAGAGCGCAATCCCTTTGCGTGTGCAGTAGTGCCGAAACCTGGCCTGCATATGAGCACCAGCCAGCTACTCGTTGGCCATTCATGCGCACTAGAACCCAGAAATTTGGCTTTTCTGGAGCGTGATACTGATGAGCGTGCGCACATGAGGTTTCCGGGTGACCTTTTTGGCACTTGGTGCCGAAAAAGTTCGCTATCAGTGGTCTAGGGTCTAGGGTATTGTTTACTGTCTGGATAACAGGTGTTTTCCCCAGTTTCCTGCCCCTCTCATTCATGCCTGCTTCCTATTGGGCAGGCATTTTGAAGACGTTTTTGGAACTTTTGGTTTTTAAGGGAAATGTGGAGAATGGAAATTAATTTGAAACATTATTTGAAAGTGCCACCCACCTTCCATGGTGGAGATGGTTCCTTCAGCACAGGGAAGACAGTCATAGCAGCAGATGGGCTTCCCTTCCTGACCCACCTTCATGAATCCTGGATGGCAGCTTTCCCCACATCTGGAAGGAGGCAGGGGCTGGACAGAGGGAGTAAGACCAGTGGTGAAATCCAATTTTTTTTACTACCGGTTCTGTGGGCGTGGCTTGGTAGGTGTGGTGTGGCTTGGTGGGCGTGGCAGGGGAAGGATACTGCAAAATCTCCATTCTCTCCCCAGTCCTGTGGGAAAGATATTGTAAAATCTCCATTCCCACCCCACTCTGGGGCCAGCCAGAGGTGATATTTGCCGGTTCTCCAAACTACTCATAATTTCTGCTACCGGTTCTCCAGAAACTGTCAGAACCTGCTGGATTTCACACCTGAGGAAGACCATCCAGAAAATGCGTTATGATTTAATTTCCAGAAAGGGGCAGAAGAGGAAGGGGTTCTGATCCCCAGTTTAAGAGTGAGCTTTTCTAAATGTGAAGCCTATATAATCATTTTATATTGTATGTATTTTAATTTTGGCTGTTCACCGCCCTGAGTCCTTCGGGAGAAGGGCGGTATACAAATTTAAATAATAAATAAATAAATAAATAAAATATCCACAACCTGCTTGTTTGCATGTTGCTTCTCTTTTCTTCTTCCTTTCTGCAGTAATTTTTGTACAGTTCCATTTTTAGTTTAGGTTCTAAATTTGCGTACTAAATTTCTCAAGGTAAAGTTTAATACATTCTTTTTCTTTTGGGAAAATAAACTGAAACGTACCCTGGCTCACATATGCATACTTTCACAGAAGACTTGTGAATAATCTCCTGAAGTAGTTAAGATATATTTCTCACACACAGTTTTCTATCAATATAAAGACCCTCTTGTGTCTGTAGGAGGATGTTCCTCACCTTGTTCAGCTTATCCATCTCTGCCACACTCTTTGGATGAACTATAAACTTGAAATCCAGGGATCCCTGTTTTTCTAAGCTGCCAAACATCATTCTGTGAATTTTCCTGTTGTGAAATAGCCACTCAACAATGTCCAGATCTGCTGTCAGGTCTCCCTTCTCATCCAGATACACTCCAGCTATGGATCTATTATAGAACTCAGAGTTTCCAAGGAAGGGGTGAAACTGGAATGGAAGAGAAAATAGGAACGTTTAACTGAATAATCAGATTTCTATTCTAAGACCCCTTTGGGAAAAATGAAGGTTTCGGATTCATTTTCCAAATTTGGGAAATATACAAATAGAAAGATAAATCAGGAAATCAGGAAAATTTTACTAGATTTACAAAGTAGCTGGTCAATGATATGAAGACTTTTTTGGAATATCAAAGATGGAGAAAGAGGAAATTTGTTACGTTCTGGAATGAATTAAAGTCAAGACTATAAAATGCAAACGGAAGAAATATAAAGTTGGACCATTTGATCAGGGATTATTTATTTGTTTGACATTTCTGGTAGCTTCTAATAGTTTCTGAACTAGGAGTGAATAAGGTTCCTCTCTCTTGCACTTTTTATTATTTTTTTTCTTGATTTCTCTTCATATTTTATTTTAGTCTCTATTGTGGTTATTATATATTAAAAACATTAATAAGAGTTTGAATAAGGAAAAGCTGCCTAATTTATGAAGACCTCATACTATTTATTTATTTATTCATTTATTTTTTCGCATTTCTATGCCGCCCAACTCCCAAGGGACTCTGGCCGGCTTACAACAGAGATTAAAACAATGCAACAATATCTCATACAAAAGTTAAAAGAAGACATTAAAACATTAAAATGTTAAAACACTGTCATAAGTAAATGCCTTATTCTATAACAAGAGATATGTATATATGTACAGGATATTAAGAGTTAACTTATTCCTCCTCCATTAATGTATTCATATGTAATCACCCTCATCCTTGACTCCTCCCCTTTGATATAAATAGAGAGTGCTTTTACCTCATGCTTGCTTCTCACTGTAAATCTGACAGAATAAGTAGAATGCCTATTATGAATAAATACTTCTTTAACTGAAGAAATTACTTCTGAATTCATTATTGAGTCTGATCCTCAAAATATTGTAACAAACTGGTAGCAGAGGATGGTTAAACTGACTCAATAAAATACAATATGCCTAAGAAAGAAAACCTCAAGAATAAAAAAGAAAGACCCAATACCAGGGCAAATGATAAAGAAACAAAAACAGATCAAGAAATGATCGACGAACCAATAAATATAACAATCAAAGAATCTGAAGATAACACCACAGACATCGAAGAAACAGCAGATGAAACTGACAACCAAGAAGAGAACGAAATAAAAGACAAAGACCTCAGATCGGAGATACTGAGGCTAATAAAAAGTCAAAAAGATGACCACAAACTCATCGCGGAACTCCGAGGCTTCTTGGAAGAAAACGGAGCAGCGAGAGAAAAAGACATTGAAAAAGCCAAACCCGAAAATACAAAAATGGTGAGCGAACCTACAACGAAAGAAAAAATGACCAGAAGCAAGACCAGAAGTCCCGCTCAAAATTTTGAAAGGCAGCCATCTTTTCTTCAACCGGCAACAGAAATGAACACGGCTGAACCAATCAGAATGCACCATTCAAAAACTCTGGCGCGAAAAAACACAAAAAATAACAAAAAATATACTTATTCTTCTGAAGAATCAGAAACAGATACAGAAGAATCCTCCACCGAACTAGAAATCGAAACGCCCATGAGAAAACTATTTAAAACATTTAGCTCAAATCTAACAATTTCAAAAGAATCGATGAAAGCCCATAATACAAAAATACAAAAGAGACGAAGAAATAAACAGACACCTCTAAGCCTGCACGACTCGATCCGGACAACGATGATGACGACGCCTGAACCCAGAGGGCCCTGCGAACTTTCCCCCACACCACAAACGATCCAAAGAACAAAGTACCCCAAGCGAAAAAGCTCCAAAGAGAAGAGACGAACCACAGCTGCCAGCAGAACACCCAAGATCGAGCCGGAGACCGAATCATCAGAAGGAGAGCACTACGAGGGAGCTACAGCAAAGAGAACCTCTCCCAGCGGCTTCAGCAGAGAAATGACCAACGCGTATGCGCAGATGAACACAGAGAACTACAATGAACTTTATGAAGAAGGAGAACCTCTCAAGCTCATCAGCAGAATACCCACACCATTCTGCAATTTTCAACATCTACAGGATCATGGGCTACCCACAGTTGTAAGTAGTGGGAATAATAATATTGGGAATCTACCTAATGATTTCCCAAAACTTAGAATTGATGGCATCAACTTACAGGAATGGTGTCAACAAATTCAGGTTGTCTTTATGAAAGAAAATTTATTATTTTTTATAACCAATCCTCCCAAAAGACCTTGGAATCTAAAAATAGACTGCCTGCATCACAGAGCATTCTATTTAATAATTTCTAGCATATCACCTGCCATGTACTACAGTATTAAGCATAATCTTACTGTTTCAGAAATAATTCAATGCATGTTTAAATTGTTTCATAGTGAAAGTGTAGCAACAACCACTAGAATGTCTAAAGATTTCTTTTCAGCCAAATTAAGATCTGGAATCACCATAAGTGAACATTTAATATCCTTAAACAAAATCAGAGCAGAATTACATCTAAGAGGAGAAATAATATCAGAACAGACAATGAAAAGCGTTATCCTTAACTCATTAGATTCATCATGGGATAACTACATATCACACTTAGACTCAATCAATCTAGGATACTTATCCATAGAAAGTCTGTCAAATAAGTTAATAGCTGAAGATAATTTGAGGAAAAGTCGATACAATGCATACACAGAACACAGACAGGCAAAAAGAGTAGCCTTCCAAGAGAATCACCAAAAAACAATTGAATGTTACAATTGTGGATCCAGAAAACACTCTAAGGGAGATTGCCCCATGTTTCATAGGGAAAGACAAAACCGTGATTATAGGGGTAGATATCAAGACAGGCAATTATCTATTGATAGATACAGATATAGGGACTCCCCAAACTACAGAGAACACAGAAAGGATAGAGATAATTCAAGGGATAGAAAATCAGGATCATTAAATGGATTAGATAAACATAACAATGTCATCACACAAAATTCAAAAAATAATGCTTGGCTCATAGATTCAGGGGCGACCAATCATACAACAAATAACAAGAAAATACTGTCTTCATTCACAAATGATAAATTTATGATAAGAGTAGCCAATCAAGAAAATGTTCAAGTCATAGGGAAAGGAAATGTAAATATACCTGGTTTAGGTAAAATAGAGGGGGTATTGTTGATACCAGAAATATCACATAACATACTTAGTGCAGTGAAATTAAGCCAAGATTTCAACATAAATATAATCTTCTCTGGAGGAAAAGCAATACTAGAAAGGGATGGGACTAAATTGAATAGTGTGATTATCGAAGGGGGACTACCCTTTCTTGTGACAGAAGATAAATGGTTGCATAACATTAATGCAAACACTGATGACGACATTAACATAGACAGTGAACATAGTAACATCAATGACAATGAAGAACCCAAAACACACTATAATCACAAAGACACACCCACTAGTGATACACACAATAACAGAAGGCCCAATATAGGCAAACCAATTCATGATGAATGTGCACACATGTTGCATAGAAAATTGGGACATGCAAGTTTCCCTGTAATACAAAAAATGATTGAACATGCTGATGGCGTTAAAATAAAGGATTGTAAAAACTATTTGGAATGCTCAGTATGTAAATCCTCAAAACTCAGAACTAACCCAAAACCAAAGAGGGCAACAAGAACCTCTAACCAAATTTTTGATCTGGTACATATGGATCTGGTTGGCCCATTAACACCATCCATCACATACAAAAAAAGATATTTCCTAACTATTGTAGACGACTATAGCCGTTATGGATTTGTTTATACTCTAAAACACAAAGATGAAACTTTCCAAAAATTCAAAGAATTTTACAAACGTGTAGAAACACAACACAATATCAAAATAAAACAAATCATGACAGATAGGGGATCCGAATTCATGTCAAAAGAATTCTCACAATGGATAAAAGACAAAGGGATGCTACACTTCACGTCTAGCCCATTTTCTTCTTTTCAGAATGGTACAGCAGAACGAAAGAACTCGACACTGCAAACCATGATTAGATGTACATTAGAAGATGCTGGTTTAGGAAAACAATTCTGGTCAGAAGCATTACTATATTCAAACTATACTCAAAATAGGACCTGGTCTAGCATCCTAAATAAAACACCATATGAAGTGATGTACAATAGGAAACCAAAAATATCACACATGCACATATTTGGAGTTACAGCAGACGTACACATACCAAAACAATTAAGACGTAAGGGAGATAACGTATCCAGAAGGCTCAGATTCATGGGATACGAAACAGGCACAAAAGGATATAGATTCATTGACAGTAATAACAAATTCATAGTCTCAAGAACAGCAGTGTTTCATGAACAGGCCAACTGGTCTAAGATACATCTTAACGAGATAATCCAAAATACGAAATCAAACATTAAACAACAAGACAGAATAGAGAGAGAGAAACATGAACATAACACACATGATGACAAAAACAAAACATGGACAGGTAACCATACCAGGATAAAAACAGATTCATTAACCAAAAAGGAAGCAAGATATCTACACGATAATGAGAGCATACCAATAAGAACAATCAGGTGCAACAGAAACCAATTACCTAATAAGTATAAGGATTATATAATGTGTATGAATGACGAGATACCAACACCTAACACATACGAGGAAGTGTTGAAACTTCCCATGGAGGAGAGAGAAAAATGGGAATCAGCCATAACAAGAGAAATGAACAGCTTGCATGAATTAGGTGTATTCACACCAGTCCCTGCACCTAAGGACAAGACAATTATAGGCACCAGATGGATATTCAAAATTAAAGATTTAGAAGAGGGTAATAAATTATATAAAGCTAGATTAGTCGCACAAGGTTACACTCAAAAATATCCTGAGGATTACACTGACACATACTCTCCCACTGTAAGAACTGAAAGTGTTAAGACAGCTTTGGTCATAGCAGCTATACTCAACCTTGATGTCTTCCAATATGACGTACAGACTGCATACTTACATGCAAAACTCGATAAAGAGATATATGTAAGGGCACCACATAGCCAATGTACAAACAGAGATGAGACCTGGTTACTTAACAAAAGCTTGTACGGATTAAAACAATCCGGCAAGCGTTGGTATGAATGTCTAGTCAGCGTGCTTAAAAATATGGATTTCAAAGCCACAACTGCAGACAATTGTTTTTTTGTTAGAAGGGAAGGTGAATCATTAGAATTTGTGTTAATCTATGTGGATGATATTTTGTATATAGGCAAACATAAAGAAAAGAAAGACTTATTTGTATCCAAGCTAAGTGAACATTTCTCTTTAAAGTCGCTAGGAAAGGTAAACAAATACCTTGGAGTTCAAATCAATAAGACAAGAAAGGGATTCAGATTATCTCAGAGAGATAAAATTATAGAACTTCTGGAAAAATGCAATTTAAGAGATGCCAAACCCTGTGATACTCCTATGCAGACTGATTTTCTAAGGAATATGGATGAATCTTCTCCTGAATTCGAGAACAATACATTGTATAGATCAATTATTGGTTCTCTCTTGTATATATCTAATTGGACCAGGCCTGATATAGCTCTACCACTTAATCTATTATCTAGACATGTAAGTAAACCACTCATGTATCATTGGGAAGCAGTTAAACGAATACTAAGATATCTAAAGCACAGCATAGATTTCTGCCTACTCTTAGAACCCAATAATGTTAAAGAGCCTATTATCACCAGTTACGCAGATGCAGACTGGGCAGGTGACATCAAATGTAGAAAGAGCACCTCAGGTTATGTATTATTTTTAAATGATTGTCCAATATTCTGGTACACTGGGAAGCAAGATTTAGTAGCGACTTCCACAACAGAGGCAGAATACGTCTGTTTATCTAAAGCCTCAAATAATTTAGTGTGGTTTAATGATTTATTATCTGATATCTGGAAAAATCCAATACTACCATTTGTCATACATGAAGATAATAAGGCAGCTATTGAAATATCAAGATCTGACGCCATTGGTCAAAGGTCCAGACATATAGATATCAAATTTAAACACGTGAGACAATTATCTCAGGATGGATTCATTAAAGCAATCCACTGCGAAACCTCAGAACAAATAGCTGATATATTAACTAAACCTTTACCTTCTAAACAACACAAATACTTGACCTCAAAATTACAAGTACTATATATTTCTGAATCCGAATGCAATCATTGTTATATATCGAATCGGCATTTAGAGGGGGATTTGTCATAAGTAAATGCCTTATTCTATAACAAGAGATATGTATATATGTACAGGATATTAAGAGTTAACTTATTCCTCCTCCATTAATGTATTCATATGTAATCACCCTCATCCTTGACTCCTCCCCTTTGATATAAATAGAGAGTGCTTTTACCTCATGCTTGCTTCTCACTGTAAATCTGACAGAATAAGTAGAATGCCTATTATGAATAAATACTTCTTTAACTGAAGAAATTACTTCTGAATTCATTATTGAGTCTGATCCTCAAAATATTGTAACAAACACATACACTCCAATTTGTGGCTGGGTCTCGCAAGATCACTATAATGAGATCAACGGCCCCAGGCCTGCCGGAAGCGCCAGGTCTTCACCGCTTTCCGGAAGGCCAATAGGGTGGGGGCGGTCTGGACTTCAGGAGGTAATTGGTTCCAGAGAGCCGGGACAGCCACAGAGAAGGCCCTCCTCCGCAGGCCCACCAGCCGACATTGTTTAGCTGACGGGACCCGGAGAAGACCCACTCTGTGGGATCTTACCAGTCGCTGAGAGCTATGTGGTAGATATTGTTTTTGAAGCCAATTTAAAAGGAGAATACATTGCTAAGAAAGGAAGTGCAGAAGATAGAAGAATGGGGAATTTATTTATTTATTTATTTATTTATTTATTTGATTTGATTTCTATACTGCCCTAATCCCGAAGGACTCAGGGTGGTGCACAGCCAAACAATAAAACACATACATACAAAATTTTAAAGTAGAATAAAATCAAATTAAACAATTTTGGCCCCGACAAATTTAAAACCCCAAACTTTTAAAACCAATTTAAAATTGAATGTATAAAATACCAAAAGATATTTAAAAATTAAAAATCTTTTATAAAAGAGGGAGAAAATTAGGCCAGGCCCGCCTAAATAAATTGAATAAAATTCAATTTATTTTTTTACAGTCGGAATACATTTGTTTTGTTTTTTCCAGAGTGGCTTTACTGTTCTTACAATTCTAAAATGGATTCTTAGCTGCAGGAGCGATACATGTAACAGCAAAGAAATACCTGCCAAGCCTTCAGCCTTGGAGCTTCCAAGTCCTTCCGACCTTCCCTCCTTGTCCTCTTGAATCTGGACACATAGGCTGCATGTAAGGCCCGGGCCACAGTCCAGATGGTGTTGTAAATGAAATAGTTATCTAGACACAGGATCCGATCCATCATGTGTTGGGGCAGAGCCTGTAGATCTTCTCGCTCTCTGCAGCGTCTCCAGACTTTCACAGAAAAGGCATCCTTGTTGTAGGAGCACATAAAGGATTTCTCTGCAAAGTTTTTAACGGACAAATAAAAATGTTTATATCCACCATATTTTGTCATTTGATTTGTCTTCAGAACAAAGGAAACAATGCTATGAATGTATTTAAAAAAGGTCCCCTCATCTATCAGATAAAGGGTTAAGTCCCAGAGCACTGTTGTCATGAGAACTTTTCCTGCAACAGATTCCTTAATTCTTTCAAGCACCAGATATAGAATTGCTATTCCTGTACTGATTGAATTCAACTCTGCAGCATAAAGAAAAGTGTTCACTTGCTTCCAGTTATGATACTCGTGAAACTTTATGGAGATTTTTTGTCCAGTTGGTGAAAAGGTCTGTGATACAACTGGACAAATGCCATTTTTTATCAGCATTAAAGTCAATGTGTTCATGAATTTCTGCCCCTGGTCAGTGTCTGGAGCAAGCAGACTAACCAAAGTCCACTGGAAATGGAGGAGAAGCTTGACCATCCCTGAATACTGGAATCCTTCAGCAGGAAGCATTGGGTAGAAGAAAGGAAAGGCAGCTTTATCCATCAGAATCTGAGAAACAAAATTGTAACTAATCTGAAAAGGAAGGAAAAGTTTCATCTGAGAAGCATGACAAATGTAAGATACAAATTCTGTCTCTAATGAAGGGTTAATTCCACTTCTTGCAGTGAAGGCTTCTCTATTCTCCCATTGATTCATGCATTGCTTTTCTCCCTTTTGCTCTTTGAGTGTAGAATATTTTATTCTAGAAAAAGTTTTCCAAATCTGAACTGGGAACATGGCAAGAGCAGATATATTTGCTTTTCCCTCCCTTTGGATAACCTGAACTATCATTCTTAAGAGCAATCATTTCCATAACAAACTCTGATTTTCATGTACAAGGAAGAAATTAGTTGAAAGCTGCATGATAAAAATGTTCTTCCCAGCAAAGACTCACCTGTGGAATTTTGTAGGTACCTAACATGGATGATATCTGGATGGAGAGGCCAGTTTCAGCCCCTTCCAGAACAGCCACTGTGTTTCTTTGTCTCCCACAACTGTAGTTGGGGACATTGGTTTCACCATCAGAAAGCAGGTCCAGCAAAGCATCCGAAGTCTTTCCTGAATCGAAATAATTTTCATAGATATTGTAACCCAGAGTGATGTTGGGTAAGATATAGGGATCCTTGTTGATCTCCTGGATAGCAAAAAGGAAGGATAGCATTTTCCAGTATTCTGTCGATTGCATCCTGCAAGGATAATACATTAAAAATACAGTAAACAATGAAAAGAATATTTTATTTAATGCCTTTTTAGAAATATAATTCTAATCAGTCTTTGCCCAAGAATTGGTCTGAATGGGATACAGCAATCTTGAAAAAATGTAGCATGATCATATACATTATCCTATACATTAATAAAACCTTTCCAATTATATTTCAAAAGAACTAAACAAATGAATCACAGCTTTGAGCATTTCATGACAAAGTATTTGAACTTTTATAGAACCTAAGAAGGCTAAGAGAGCTCCCAAAACCTCTTACATACTGAAGATCTGTGATTACATATCTGGGATTCTTTCAATTTATTCTTTGTTTTATGATGCTCAGTGCAACTGATGCCTAATGGAATCTATTTATTGTTAACTTTGGCTTACTCTTGAGGTTGCCACAGTATCCTTTCAGTCAGCCTAAGATTTCAGACTGACTTTAAATATTCTCACTTTTTCTCTATAGTTATTCTTTTCAGTATTTAATTTTGGAGTTGTTTGACGTATTTTTATGTATCAAATATATGTAAGTAACATAAACCCATGCAAAGAATGTGAAGCTATCATTCTTAAGAAAGCCAATAAGTTACTGATTCCTGCACATGTTTGCATTTTGATGTCCACTGTCGAAAGTCTTTGACTGGGCACTTAATTTACATTTGAATCATTATCAGATTAAGGCATTATTAGTTCAAAATAGGAATCACAGACAAGGGCACACAATGAAAGAATAAAGTCTGATTTTTTAAATTCTTTCATATTATCAATAAATGTAAAACACTCTCCCCACCCAATAAAATACGGGGGAGGTTATGACATTTTCAGTGAAGGGAAGAAATATAGCATTCTTGCAATGTTTATGTTCATGTTGACCCCTTGATTGGGGGGGAAGGCAGGAATAGAAGAGAGGGACCATCCTTTCCTCTCTATCTACAGTTTGTCGCTGCTCCAAGGATGTCAGGAATGGTTGTTTGTTCTTCAAAGTCAAGAAAACCAGAAGATGCAGGCTTGAAGATTGTACTTGAGAATTTCAAAGGAGACTCATCAGTTGCAGGATCTAAAATAGATCCCCAGATTTGAAAGGGAACAATGGCTGCTGAAACTTTTGAATGAGTCAGAAATAAAGGGTCTCTACTACAGTGCTGGAAGATTGACTTACCCCAATACCTGAGTCAAAGGAGAGCTTTTGAAACGTAATGTTCGAAACGTAGCCTGAGTTGCAGAGATTATGCCACCAATGGAAAGCTCTCCCGGTCTGTAATGATTCTTTGGATCCACTAGATCCCTCTGTAGAGTCAGGAGGCATTTGTTCTTAAACACCCCCCTGATTCCCTGGGCCCACAGAAGGAGCTGAAACAGCAGCATAATTTGTGTTCGTGGTGGTGTGTTTAACCTTGTGTGTGGTTTGAACGAAGAGTGACATGAAGTTGTGGAAGAAAGCTTTTGTATTTTAGATCTATAGGAGAAAACACCTCCCCACGTCCTCTGAAGATGATCTCAGCCTCACTTTGTCTCTCTGGACTGATTTGTGCACTCACAGATTTCCAATGTCACGGTCTCAGCGCTCAATGCTTTTGTGTGAAATCAAGGTGAAAACATATATTTGATATATGTTTGTGTCAACTCTGAAAGCTTCCAGAAAAGTCTTTAGAGACTTAACAAAAACAACTAAATCAATATAATTTAGATAACAGCAACAAGAAGAGAAGTTACAGAGGAGGTCCATCTTTTGGAGATCAGCTCCTGGCTCCAAACATCCTTAATAGAATATTTTCAAGGAAACCAGGGTCAACAGAGAGTTTTGGGATATATGTAAATAGTCACACAAGGATCTGGTCTCTATTTGTAGCGGACTTTGTCATTATACTTTACTGTTTCTGATAGATGGTTGTCTGGTCTCTTCTTCAAAACCTCCAGTGTTGGGGCTAACTCATAATTTCCTAACGCAATTTGTTCCACTGATTAATTATTCTCACTGTTTCTTGTCTTGCCTTCTGGAAGGCTTTGGAAAATAGGTTGACCCCCTCTTCTTTGTGACAGCCCTCAAATATTGGAACATGGCAATCATGTCACCCCTAGTCTTTTTCATTAAACTACTGTAGACATACCCAATTCCTGAAACTATTCGTCATATCTCTTTCCACAGTCTCAACATCTTTTTTATATCGTGATAACCAACCACTGGATGTAGTATTCCAAGTGTGGTCGTACCAAGGCCTTATAAAGTGGTACTAATACTTCATGTGATCTTGATTCCATCCCTCCATTAATGCAGCATAGAATTGTATTGGAATTTTTTGCTGCTGTCGCACTCTGCTGGCTCATATTTAAATGATTTTCCACAAGATTCCTCTTACATTACTGCTATTGAGACAAATTTCACCTAATCTGTGCCTATCTTCTTCTTCTTCTTCTTCTTCTTCTTCTTCTTCTTCTTCTTCTTCTTCTTCTTCTTCTTCTTCTTCTTCTTCTTCTTCTTCTTCTTCTTCTTCTTCTTCTTCTTCTTCTTCTTCATCATCATCATCATCATCATCATTTTAGCCATTGTCTATCCATTGTAGGATGAAGGTCTCTTCTGCATGTTTTCAACCAATACGGTCCATGCTTTCTTTTCCCATTTGGGCCCGCAATACTTGCTGATGTCATTGATCCTTCTTATTTTAGGTAATCTGTACCTATACAATTGTTTTTTTCTTCCCTAAGTATAGAACTTTGCTTTTCTCTACATTGAATTTCATTTTGTTACATAGGGCCCAGTGTTCAAGTCTGTTTTTTCTCTACATTGAATGAAATTCAGTGTAGAGAAAAGTATAGTTTTATACTTAGGCAACAAAAACCAAATATACAGGTACAGATTAGGTGAAACCTGGTTCAACAGCATTAACTACAAGAGGGCTTGTGGAGTCCTAGTATACAGTCATGTAAATGTCGGCTGACGGCCCCTAGGGAGCGAGCCTTCTCTGTGGGCACACCTACACTGGAATCAGCTCCCCTTGGAGCTCCGGGTAGCCTCCGACCTTCGCTCCTTTCACCGTGACCTCAAAACATGGCTGTTTCGCCAAGCTGGCCTGGACTGAATGGGGTTTTAATGGGAATTTTAGTTTTTATTGTTGAATTTTAATTGGACTTGTTGTTGTTTATTGCTGTGAGCCGCCCTGAGTCTTTGTGGAGAAAGGGCGGCATATAAGTCCGATAATAAATAAATAAATAAATAAAATATAAAATATGAGCCACAATGAGCTGTGGCCACCAAAACAGCTAATGCAATCCTTGGTTGAATTAACAGAGGAACAGAGTCAAGTTCACAGGAAGTATTAACACTGCTATATACAACCTTAATAAGACTACACTTGGAATACTGCATCCAGTTTTGGTCACCACATTATAAAAAAGACGTTGAGACTATGGAAAGAGGGCAGAGAAGAGCAATTAAGATGATGAACGTCCTGGAGTCAAAAACATTTGAAGAATGGTTGGAGGAATTGGGTATGGCTAGTCTAGAAAAAAGAAGTACCACGGATGACATGAAAGCAGTGTTCCAATATCTCAGGGGCTGCCACAAAGAAATGGGGGTCAACTCTTTTTCAAAAGCACCAGAAGGCAAGATAAGAAACAAGGGATGGAAGATCCCTTCCAACTCTCTTATTCTGTTCTGTTTTGTTACTAATCAAGAAGAGAAGCAATCTAGAACTAAGGAGAAATTTCCTGACAATTAACCAGTGGCATGGCTTGCCTTCAGAAATTGTGGGTGCTGCATCACAGGAGGCTTTCAAGAAGAGAGTGGACAGCCATTTGTTTGATATTAACAAGTTAAAGGTTAAAAGAGAAAAATAAATCAAATTAAAACACAAGCAAACCCATGCTATTTATCAACTATAACAATATTACAAAGGCCACGGTATTGGTACTACAAAGCTCATGTTGTGTGGTCCTCAGGATCCAATTGTGTGAAGGGTTCTTTTAACTTATTAGAACAGAGGGAAATGATTTTCCTTTGGCTTCTGGCATTCCCAAACGGCGCCATCTTCTTAATCTATGGGTGATAATTTCTACCCTTATTTTTTTTTTCATTTTGGATTTCTGAAGGAAAGCAGATACAGGATGTCGCCTCAGCTCCATTACCTATAGTAACTTGAGATCATTTACCTTTGAATGTGGATGGTTATCATCGGTTCCTTGTGTATTCGCCTCTCCTAGCTTTTTGAGATGTATAATATGAGTGCAGTGCGACACAGTGGCTCAGTGGCTAAGATGCTGAGCTTGTCGATCGAAAGGTGGGCAGTTCAGAGGTTCGAATCCCTAGTGCCGTGTAACGGGATGAGCTCCCGTTACTGGTCCCAACTTCTGCCAACCTAACAGTTCGAAAGCATGTAAAAACTGCAAATAGAAAAATAGGGACCACTTTTGTGGGAAGGTAACAGCATTCCGTGCGCCTTTGGCATTTAGTCATGCCGGCCACATGACCATGGAGACGTCTTTGGACAGCGCTGGCTCTTCGGCTTTAAAACAGAGATGAGCACCACCCCCTAGAGTCGGAAACGACTAGCACATATGTGCGAGGGGATCCTTTACATTTAAATATGAATGCATCTCATTGTAGAATTGGATCTCTCTCAATATTATTTGGAGGGAGTCCAACCAGCACAAGTTCTTTAATAAACATCGCAGTAAGCCTTCATTATTTGCTTTCAGTCCTGTGATTGATTCATTGAACACCATGGATGTTAAGCAGATCTATTCCCCCCAAAGTGTTTCCCCCCCCCCCAGAAAACATTTAAAATCACAATCATGGAACAGCAGGCCACGGCAAATGGCCATAAAGATGAGCTTGTTGCCAAGCAACCAAATTCTATCATGTGATTGTTGGGCCAGGCCAACACTGAGTTCATTATACCCAGTGGAATTTGAGCCAAGAATCACACTGGGAGAAGAAACTGGGGTTCAGTACTTTATTTATGCACAGAAGTAAAGATCGACACTTGTGATCCATGTGCCAATCAAATGCATTTGATGATATTCAACAAGCTGTTTTTATATCTTAAAACCACATATACACATCACAATTCCTCGATATGTCATCACTTATACCTGATTATTTATTTGTTTGTTTGTTTGTTTGTGCCACTCATTTCCCCTACAATGTGACTCTGAGTAGCTTACAGGTTATAAATCAAGTAAAAAAGTAGTTAAAAGATTTAAGCAACACAGAATTTGTTAAGGTAATGATGATTTAATAGCTGACCAGCTGCTGTAAGGCTGTAAACCGAGATGATGCAATGAGAATGAGTCAGCAGGTTTATCACTTTAAGAGGCTGTCTATATAGGGGTGGCCATGTGAGGGCGTCTCTCTCTCCTCCTGTTCTATTTCCATTGTAGTTCTCCGTGTATTTTCTACCCGTGTGTGCTTCCTGTTATAATTGAAGGTTGATTGATTGATTGATTGCCTGGCTTTGCTTAGCACATGTGTGTGTGTGTGTGTGTGTGTGTGTGTATGTGTGTGTGTGTGTGTATAACTTGTAGATAAACCAGTGTTTGCAAAACCTCTGTGTACTGTATTTTGCTCCTGGGTTGTCTCAAAATAGTAGTCATACTGTGCACATTCTGACAGAATTAGAATATTATTATAAACCAAACAAAGAGAGCAAAGAGTTGGAAGTGATAGGGATGAGGTCTTCTTACCCCACCAGACAACTACAGCAGTGAGCATGCCCAAAGTCAGGTTTGATACCCTTCCGGAAGGCCAAAAGGGAGGGGAAAGTTCTCATGTCCACAATATAATCTTCTACAGGGATGGGACACAGTGGAAAAGGCTCTTCTCCTTGATACCCCACTGCTTCAAGTCCTTAGCAGACACTGTACATAGTTGGCCACTTCCACTGGTGCAAGTGGGCAAGTTTGTCCCATCAGGGAGCGATGGCTCCTCAGATACCCTAGAGCCATGTCATGTAGGGCTTTAAAGGTAACAACCAATGCTTTGAATTGGAAGCAAACCCATAACAAATGCAGCTCACACAATAAGGATGTTATACGTGCAACACTGGGAGCTCCCAGCATGTTGTGTGCCATTGCATTCTGCACCAGCTGCAGCTTCCAAATACTCTTGAAGGGTAATCCCATGTAGAATCCATTGCAGTAGGCCTTAATTAGTAGTAGACACTTAATTAGTTCTCCTCATCTGGATGTGGATTTTTTTAATATGCTAATGATGGTTTTTATCTCCAGTTCTTTTTCTGGTCAATCTTGACCACAAATTCCCATGTTACCTTTCCTTGTTCCAGTAATGGGCTCACTTACAAAATTATTGAGCACAATTACAAAGCCACAATTGGCTAGCTATACTAACACTTCGTATAACTGAAGCTAATTCATGGGTGTCCTGCAAAACCCCCTTGATCATTTGCTAAAAAAATTAATAGGCCAGTGCCTCAGATATAATAATTTAATCTCTATTTTATTTTGACATCAAATGTTCCTTTGTATTCAGATCAGGTCTTAAGAAAATAATGTAAGATTTGGGAATAAAAATGAAGCCTAACAGGCTGGCACTGGAGGCCAAGATGGAGAAGATCTGCACAGCCACCATATACTTCCCCTTTGTGCTAAGATAGGTGGGTACAAAGGAAACCCAGACACTGCAGAAAACCAGCATGCTGAAGGTGATGAGCTTGGTTTCATTGAAGGCCCCAGGTAGATTCCTGGCAAAGAAAGCCACCATGAAGCAGATGACAGCAAGGAAGCCCATGTAGCCCAGAGCAAGGTAGAACATGGCAACAGAACCTTCATTACATTGAAGAATGGTGCAACCAGTCTGCGAGTAAGGGTCCAAATCAGGAAATGGGGGAGAAGTGCCCAACCAGATGCTGCAGACAACAACTTGGACACCTGAACAAGAAAGGATGATGGAGTTGGCCAGGCTCTTCCCCAGCCATCTCTGCACTTTACTCCCAGGTTTTGTGGCCAAGAAGGCTAACACCACAGTGACTGTTTTGGCCAAGACAGTAGAAATGGCCACTGAGAAGATGTTGCTGAAGGCTGGTTGCCGGAGAAGACAGGTGGCTTTCGTTGGACGACCTATAAATAGGAAGGAGCTCAAGAAGCAAAGCAGGAGGGAGATGAGGAGGATGTAGGAGAGATCCCGGTTGTTGGCTTTGACTATAGGAGTTTCTTGGAATTTCATGAAGATTCCCAAAACTAATCCTGTTACCAAAGACAGAAATAAGGCAAGGGAAACTAGGATGATCCCCAAATTTTCTTGATAGGAAAGGAATGTTTCGACTTTAGGTATACAATAATTTCTGTTGATATTTGGATACTGATTTGCTGGACATTTGGTACATTTTTCAGCATCTGAAAAAAGTGAGATTAACATTTATTTAACTTCTGGTTGTAGATTATCAGATCTTCTCTTTAGACAGCAGTTTTCCTGACTGGTGGAATTCCCTATATGTTTATCCTCCCACCCATGTCAAAAGGGTGGGAGGGAGGGAGGGAGGGAGGGAGGGAGGGAGGAAGGAAGGAAGGAAGGAAGGAAGGAAGGAAGGAAGGAAAAAAGATCCAGTGTTGGATCCAAAGAATGGACCTGTTAAATAAATAAGTCCAGCTTTTTAGTCATGCAGCATTAAATGGAAAGGGACAGGAAGGGAAGGATCAGAAAATCTCTATTACTCCAAGAAAATGCCAAGAAAAATTGAGAGAGATATATTAAAAAAAAAAAATGAAGAGGAAGAAATGTTGTCTCCTAAAGTAAAGACATCATTGATCCCCTGTTTTTTTAATAATGTGTTCACAATTTAAATTCCAAGATTATTTTTATCACTCATTATGTAATACATTATTCATATGAAAAGATTTCTTTTCTTTTTCAAAAAACTCTTGTATGAACAATATCAGGATCTATGGTCTTTCCAAATGTCTGCCTCTTTTGTCTGGGGTCACTCACCTTCCATGGTGGAGATGGTTCCTTCTGCACAAGGATGACAGTCATAGCAGCAGATGGGCCTCCCTTCTTGAGGCACCTTCATGAAACCAGGAGGGCAGCTTTCCACACATCTGGAAGGAGGCAGGGGCTGAGGAGAGAGAGGAAGAAAATCTAGAATATAAAGTTATTTTCAGAACAGTGTCAAGGAAAGAAGGATTTGGGGATCTCCAGTGCAAGGATTAGCTTTGACTAATTAGAAACCAATAGGAATTCTGAAATTCATCAAACACATGATTGACTATTCCATCCCTATTTCTCTTTCCTTCTGATGTTTCATACACACCACATATTTAGCCTTTCAAATTACATTTAAACGTTAGATTTATCAGGGAAATGTTGGATGGACTCTTTTTCATGGCCAGCTGAATAAGAAGTTTGCATTCTTGACAGCCTGATCAGCTTACATGAAAACTCAAAGCAAGCCCCCTCCCACCCCAATAGTCTAATCCTGTTGTTGCACTTTCAGTGGAACAAAAATAAATATCAGTCCCACCTTATTCAGCATTTCCAACTGTGTGATACTCTTCTGGTCAATGGAAAATTTCAAATCCTGGGATGTCAGTTTTTCTAGACTCCCAGATTTAATTCTCTTGACAGATTTGTTTGGGAAAACGACCCAGTTCACAATGTCCAGGTCAGCTGTCAGATCTCCCTTTTCATCCAAATATACTCCTTCTATGGAATGATTGTGAAACTGAGAGTCTTGAAGGAAGGAATGAAGCTGAAATACAAAGGAAAAGAAGAATTTAGAAAGGACATTAGACATTCTTTGAAAATACCTTTGGTCTATGTTGGGAAGGATCTTAATATTTCTCTCTCTGTCTTCAACTACCAGGTTCTATTTTATTTCCAACTTGTTTAGGAAAGTATCAATGAACATAGGAATAATAATAGCTATAAACTAGAGCAATGGGTGTAAAGGTCAGAAGTCTTGGCATCTGGTCACGTTCCTCTTCCCAGTGTTTTATCACAGAAATACTAATATACAATTCTACTAAAGGCAAACAAACAATTATTTCTTCATTGCTTCATTCATATTAACCTAAAATTAATATACAAATATGAAAATGAAAAGCATATTTCAGCCATACAGCTTTTCCTTTAACCTGAGACTTATTTTGTAATTTTTTGCATGTTTTATATCATCACTTGCCCAGTTGAGTTGGGGAGTTACACATTTCCTACTTTCCCATATTGTTCTCTGGTGAAGACGAGTGACTTATCATGGGATTGATCACTGATAATTCAAAAATATTAATCCACATCATCTTTCTTTCTGCTGAAACTTTCCTTTCCAAGGTTGGAGAAAATTACCCGCATGTCTCCAACAGTCTAATGTGTGATATCACACTCTTTTCCTTTTTTATTGCATATAAAAGTGTGAGATAAAAGGATGGCTGAACAATTAAGATATCAATGTATTCACTTTGAAACACGTAAAAATAAAACAGGAAACTATTGCCAATACAAGGATCAAAGGGAATGGAAAGGAAAGTGAAGGAAATAGAAGGTTCAAATTAAATTGGAATTGACTTTCAAGATAATTTGATTTTTCAGAATAAGTAACCAAGGCATTCACTTCAACAACTGATTCCCACAGGCAGGAAAAACATGTCTAATGGAAAGAAAATACCTGCCATGCCTTCACTCTTGGAGCTTCCACCTTCGCCCCGCTGTTCCTCACTAATCTCTTGAATGTGGATATATGAGCTGAATTTAAGGACCTTCCCACAGCCCAGATGGTGTTGGAAATGAGGTAGCTGTCCAGAGCCAGGATCTCACCGATCTCCTCTTTCCTCAGAGACTCCAGTTCTTCTCTCTGTCTGCACCGTCTCCAAACTTTCACTGAAAAGGCATCCTTAGTGGATGAGCATGTAAATGTTTTCTCCAAAAAGTTAAATATGGATGTGACAATGATCTCAAAATCATCATAGTTTGCCCATTTGCTTTTCTTTATCAGAAAGGAAAAAATGCCAGCGAGGTGTTTCAAGGAATGGATACTAAACATAAAATCAAGGCTGAGATCCCACTGAGCTGTTGTGATCCAGACTTTATCTATAACATGCTTCTGAATGTGTTGAAATGTCCTTTGTAAAATTATCATTCCTGATGTGAATGAATTAGTCTCTGAACCATAAACAAAGACATTGACTTTTCTCCACTTATAATATTCTTTTAACTTTATATTTATGTCAGCAACATTTAGTGTAAAACTTTGATATAGAACTGCACAAATTCCATTGCTTAACATCAAAGAAGGCATTGTCCTCATGAAACTCTCCCCCTGGTCAGTTTTTGGAGCAACAAGACCAACCAAGGTCCATCTGAAATGAAGTAGCAGTTGGACAATCCCTGGATACTGGGCTCCTTCAGCAGGGACCATTGGGTAGAAGAAAGGAAACTGAGTTTTATCCCTCAGAATCTGGGAAGCAAAACTGTAACTGATCTGAAAGGAATGGAAGACGGTGGAACTTAAATGAAACAGCAAAGGAGCTCCAATTGAAAGTATCATGATTGCAAAGAGAAATCATTCAATGATTCCAAAAAAGACACACCTGGGGGATTTTGTAGGTACCCAACATGGTAGAA
Organism: Pantherophis guttatus; assembly: GCF_059756535.1. Lineage (NCBI taxonomy): Eukaryota > Metazoa > Chordata > Lepidosauria > Squamata > Colubridae > Pantherophis > Pantherophis guttatus. Next base: position 270,858,288 of record NC_142064.1, read on the forward strand.
ATCTGGATGGAGATGCCAGTCTCAGCCTCTTCCATAAGAGCCACTGTGTTTCTCTGCCTCCCACACTTGTAGTTGGGAACATTGGCCTCCGCATCTGAAAGCAGGTCCAGCAAAGCCTCTGAAGTCATTTCTACCTTGAAAAAATTTTCATAGATATTATAACCCAGGGTAATGTTAGGTAAGAGATGGCTATTCTGATTGACATCCTCGATGGCAAATAGGAAAGGCACAAATTTCCAATAAAATTTGGTTGATGATCTGCAGGTACAAACACATTGATGAAAATATCATTTAACTTTTCCCCCATGATAACACTTTTCATCCAATCAATCAATTGTTCCCAAAAATTGCAATCCAGAATGTTTTGGATTGCATCCAAAAATTGCATCCAAAAGAAGAAAAACAATAGAAAATTATGCAGTATTTCAGACTTGGCTAAACTAACACCACTTCAATTTCATGTTTTGATTTTCAAGTATTTATTTCATATTTGATGGACTGTCTTAATAAAAGTGGTTGATACACTCTCATGGCTAAAAAGACCTATTTACTATTAGCTGTAGTATATACTAGATGTTATAAATATTTTTGAAGTCAGATCAACAGTTTAGAAGAACTGCGAATGGCTCCCCCATGGATGACATTCAGAAGTTTGTAAAGACCAGGTTAGTCTCCCCACATCTGTGGCAGAGTGAAGTTTGAACCCTTAATGAATTGTTTTTTTTAATAAAAAGTTTTTTATTTTAAACACATTAAAAACCAAACATAATACAACATTTATAGAATAATAAACAAAAAAATTAAAAAAAATTAATATCACTTTTCTTTTCAGTTAGGTGAACCCTTAATGAATTGTTATTGTTGTTTTATTTTTGTTGTTTCAGGGGCAGGTTTATTTCTATTTTTTCTTTTAATTATAAGCCACCCAGAGTCACACAGCCTATGAATTGCATAACTAAATAAGCAAATCCACCAACCACCCAATATAATATTAAAAAAAAAGATTGCTACTTCTATGGCGTGAACTCAAGAATGAGGATCAGAGACATTTACAAAATTCATGAATGTCTATGTTCTTAACTGGGACTCTTTTATCCAGTGGTAAATTTTGATGTGGAAAAACAATGATGGAATGATCTCATCTGCAATGCAGAGAGAATACTTAGCATCCCTCTGTGTTTGGGCCAGTGTCCCCCACTGAGAAGGGAGAGGTCAGACTCTCCCTCTCTGCCCACAGTCTAATTCTGCTGATCGGGTGGAAAGAAAAGTGGGTGGGGAAAATATTTCGATTGATTTCTGATATTTGAAAGCTTGAAATGAGCTTCCTCGCCAGCAGTGTGCAATAGGGAACTCAAGGTAGAATCAGAAAGTAAGTTAGTAAATGGGACAGATTGAAGGGTGAAAGAAAACATCTTGTGTTTTGGATTGGTTGGAACTCTAGACTTTCATTGAATATGAAGGGTCTACAGTGCAGTGCAGAAAGATTGACTTACTTGGAGAAAGCTGTTGAAGGACTTCTATTGAAGCTTAAAGGTTGAAATGCAGCCTTCATTGCAGAGACTATGATGCTAATGAAATAATCTCCTGGCTTGTAATGTTTTTGCGGGTCCACTTCACCCTGTTCCAAATTCAGGAGGCATTTGGCTTTGTGCATCCCCCAAGCTCCCCATGGCCACAGAAGCAGTGCAAAGAGAAGCAGCAGCACCATGACTTATGTTCCTGACTGAGGTGTCTCTATTGCACGTACGTTTGTAACAAAAAGGATGAGAAGAAGTGTTGGAAGAAACCAAAACCTCTTCCAAGACAGAAGCTCTCGATCCAGACCAACTTCAGTATAGGGAAACACACATAGTCCCTCCTTCCCTGAAATCAATCCTAGATTATCTCTATGTCCAGAGCCACTGATGCACCCAACATTTGTGACATAGACTCCATTCAACATTGCTTTTGAATCTGGCACCATCACTGAAACATTTCTGACATGTTTGTGCTAAATTTTCTGAAAGGTTGCAGAAACGTCTCTATGGACTGAACATAAAGACAAGAAATAAATCACTGTGATTTAAATAATTGCAAGAGAGATGTCACCTCCCTGAACCCCGAACATGTCAGTAGACAGGTGTTCAAAGGGAGAATTCACAGATGTGGCTCCAAAACAGGGTTTTGCCCCAAATCTTTTCAGTAGAACTTTCAGAGAACTCAAGATCAAGACAGTCTTTTAACTTGGCCACGAGGAGTACAGAGGTGGGTTTCAACAGGTTCTGACCAGTTCTGGAGAACCGGTAGCAGAAATTTTGAGAACTGGTAGTAAAAAGTCTGACTGGCCCTGCCCCCATTTATTCTCTGCCTCCCAAGTCCCAGCTGATCAGGAGGAAATGGGGATTTTGCAGTAACCTTCCCCTGAAGTGGGGAGGGAATGGAGATTTTACAGTATCCTTCCCCTGCCACACCCACCAAGCCACGCCCACCAAGCCATGCCATGCCACACCCACCAAGCCACACCCACAGAACCAGTAGTAAAAATCTTTGAAACCCACCGCTGGAGGAGTGGCATATAAATATGGATTTAATTTGGCTTTTTTTCTAGTTAAATTTACCTACAGCTGTTTAGGTAATTGTGAATCCCATTTAAAGGTGTGCAATCACTCCCTGTTTGGAGATAGTCAAATGTCGAGAGCAGAAAAACAATATTTTCTAGTAAATTTAGTAATCTTACTCACCATCATTATGTTTCCCCTCAAATCCAGCAAAATTTGTTGGATTTAATTAAATTTAAAATTTAATTTGTTTTTGTTTTAATGGTTGGGGCCAAATTATTTAATATGTTTTTAAATGGTTTTTTAAATTTTATATATGTATTTGTTTTTATCTTTGGCTGTACACCGCCCAGAGTCCTTCGGGAGAAGGACGGTATAAAAATTTAATTAATAAAATAATAAATAAATAAATAAAAATCTTGAGAAGGAAGCCTTTTGCTCAGTATGAGCAGATCAGCACTTTGGCTTCAGATACTGCAAATCTAATTCAACTCTTTCCTTGCTTTGCTTTTCCCATAAAGCTGAGAAGCCATATTTATATTTGTAATTTATTTTACAACTATGGCATTTTTATTCAAAAATTATATATCAACTTTGAAACCACTGACACAATGATTTAAAATTCAGCGTCATTGAAAAACACACACAGACTTGCACAAAGAATCTTACTTATATCTTCAAGAAGAAATGATAGTCAAAGAAAAAAGGATTTGGTGCTTTCCCCCTTAGTTTTATTATTTTTAAACAATAGTGAAGTATTAAATTCTATTTTCTGGAAGAATAATTGATATTTTGAGTAACGTTCTACCCAAAATCCATTTAATTTATTATTTTGACATGATGTTCTTTTGTACGTATATCGGGTCTCAGAAAGTAATGTAGCAATGAAGATTTATCTCAGCAGGTCAACGTTGGAAGTCAAGCTGGAGAAGACCTGCACAACCAACATGGCCACTGCTGAAGGTGATTAGTTCAGCTTCATTAAAGGCCCAAATAGGTCTTTTGAGGGAAAAGCCACTGCAAAACAGAAGGCTGTCATTTAGCTCATAATCATCTCTTCAGCATGATCGTATAGGTGAAGTCAGAGAAGGCGACAGAAATTCCAAACTGCAGATAACAACTTTGAGAAGAAAACTAGATCAGAGCTCTTTGTCTTACATTTAAATCCCCCTTTAAATTAATTTGAACAGACATCCGTTGCAGCTCCTTCTTGTTTTATAACTTCATTAGAACATGTGCTGTCAATTTTATCAAGCATTTGACCCATTTTGTCCAAATGCTTAGCTGAGAAGGATTCAAAAGCTTTTACTAGGATTTCTGCTCCATTTTCTTAATCCTTTGGCTCTAGTCTTGTGTCCAGTTTTCAAGATCTCCTTAGCCTTAAAATGACCTCCCGCAAGAGAATATAAGTCTAAGTGCTACTGCTATCTTTTAAAGGAATCCAGTTTACTAGAGAAGAAGAAAACAACAACTCACCACCCTTCCTGGACATCCTGATTAGCAGAGATCACAATGGCAAACTAGGAATGCAAGTCTACAGAAAAACCACCTGTACTAATCAGGCAACTACCAAAGCAACAACACAACCTCCCACAAGAGAATCTGTGTAAGGACTTCATTCAAACAAGCTCAAACACACTGTGCAACCAGTGGTGAAATCCAAATATTTTTACTACCGGTTCTGTTGGCGTGGCTTGGTGAGTGTGGTGTGGCTTGGTGGGCATGGCTTGGTGGGCGTGGCAAGGGAAGGATACTGCAAAATCCCCATTCCCTCCCCACTCCTGGGGCCAGCCAGAGGTGGTATTTGCAGGTTCTCTGAACTATTCAAAATATCCACTACCGGTTCTCCGAACCAATCAAAATTTCCACTACCAGTGCCAGGTTACTGGTGGCACAGTATTGGAAGAAGGAAGATCCACCTACTATTGAGGAATGGACACTAAAAGTCGTGCATTTGGCAGAGATGGCTAAAATTTCAGCATATCTTAAAGACCATTCAAACAAAAGATACATAACGGAATGGAGAAGATGGATTGACTATATTCAAAACAAGTATCAGATTAAGAAGATTCATATAGCTTATGAGTGAAATATTTTTCATTTTTAGCTTATGTTTATAGTGTTTTAAGTTATAAGGAGTTAAAGACCTAGAAAGAATTTGAAGTCAACAATTTGTTAGCATATTTTAGTTTTATGTTTGTGGATTCTATACCCTGTGCTTGTTCTGGGAAGACAAGGGAGGGGGGTGGGGGGAAGGCTGAGGGGGGATGGGTGGGGGAAGGGCGGGGGGGGGGAAGAAAATGTTTGTATTTCCTATAAAACTTTTCAATAAAAAAAAATTCCGCTACCGGTTCTCCAGAACCTGTCAGACCTGCTGGATTTCACCCCTGTGGGCAACCCAGAACAGCCAAAAAAGGAAATGGAGCATCTATACAACACATCCCAACAAAATGGATACCCACACAACTTTATCAAAAATACCCTGACCACTCAACCCAATACAGCACAACCAACACAAACCCTAACAAGAATTACACTGCCATACATCAAGAATATCTCAGCAACCACCAATAGACTCCTACAACCACATGGAATCAGCGTAGCATGCAAGCCAACTAAAGCTCTTCAAAACATCCTAAGCAAATCAAAAGACCCAGCAACTTCAAAAGAAAAAAAAGGGAGTCATCAACAACATACAGTATAAGAATTGCAACAACCACTATGCTGGACAAACAGGCAGAAGACTGGCAAAACGCATCCATGAACAGCAACTGGCAGTCAGAAGACATGACGAAAATTCTTTACTTTCAGAACCTACAGTAGTGGCCAAAATTGTGGAAACCTTTTTGGGAAAAGTGTATTTTCTAAAACTAGCTAATAACACCACTTTTTTTGGGGGGGAGTAGTTCCATAAAATTATATATCAATGGAAAGATAATTTAATCAAGAATGTAGCGCAATAACTTTTAGGAAGGATTTGCTGTTAGAATAGCAGTTACAGTATAAAGAAGAAAAGTGAAACACGTAGAAAAAAACGAGCTATACAAAAATTATCACCATGTCAGTTAATCCTTAGTTGGGTAACCTGCAACATCTTCCCATGGAGTGAGCCAAGTCTTTTAATTCTGCAGCTGTTATAATGTGAAACCAAGATTGAATGATTACTTCTGTTAACTGGGTTTTACTGCTGGGTCGCTTCTGAGCAGTGGTGGGATTCAAGTAATTTAACAACTGGTTCTCTGCCCTAATAATTTCTTCCAACAACCAGTTCATCAAACTGCTCAGAAAGTTAACAACCAGTTCTCCCGAAGTGGTGCGAACTGGCTGAATCCCACCACTGGGTGGTGGGTGGGGCCTCTTGCCGGTTTCTTGTGAACCGGTCTGAACCGGGGGCAACCCACCACTTATGGTGCCCAAAACTGGATTCAGTATTCCAAGTGTGGCCATACTAAGGTCAATGTAACTGCAAACACCACATGGGACATACAGTACACTATCTCCTCACATACAAGATGGAAGGGTAGAGGATTTGTGCATGGGGACCATATTATGTAATGTATCAGCCATCTCTTTCTGCTCTTATGAAAGATGGACTACATCAACCATTTAGGTTGATCTTGACTGTGGGATTACTAAATGGGAGACTTCACAGGGGCTACCAACTGCTGCAACTCCCAAAAATGTGGTCCTGGGAATGTATAACATGAATTAACTTTAGCCTAGACTCTGTGCTCCACATGAAGTTCACATGCAGCTTCAAATGCAAAGGTCAAGTTTGAAAAGTTGGCAGAGTTTCACTGCCAGTTCGCTCCCTGGGTGCTCTTAAATCCCAGCTCTAAGCCTCAGTGGCCCAGAAGACACTTTGTCAATAACTTTGCACCAACTTCTTCAAGCTTCATTCAAAATATTCTCCCCTGCTGTTTCTTCCTAATGTTTATGGTCTCAATTATGGACTACTCTCCTCAACTCAAAGCAGAAACCATCTTGATCCATAGCAACAAGCAAAGCAAATTACTATAATTGGATAATTATAAGGAGAATGTGCTGAATTCTGCCTAGAGAAGCGTCTGCAATGTGCTGAATTTTGCCTAGTGAAAAACATATTTATGTCAATTCCCTGAAGTGGCTTAATATGCTAGCAGCAGGTCAGCAAAGAGACAGCTGAGTTTGGCCTGCCTTTTCCCCCCCAAGAAGTAAACTTTCAAGAACAGAAATAAATTTTGCAACATCATAAAAAGTAATCAAAATATTATTTTAATGTCTCAGATTTCACACTGTTTGTGTTGCAATGGCGGAACCTGGAAATTTAGATTCCAAACACATTGCTTCTCTCCTGTTTGCTGGGAAGAGTGACATATTTAGAGTTTTGTAAGACTTTAAATGCTGAGAATGACATTTTGTATGGTCTTAATAAAAATATCCCATGAAAATATTTGGAAACTATTTTGGAAATGTTACAATGTTTCTTGAAGGACCCCAAAATGCCTTCAGTGGTACCTCGAAGCATAAAGTATCCATATTAAATTGGGTTCCCAGAAGCCAAACAAAATTTAACCAGACAGAATTTTAGCTACTATATTCTATTTCAGGGGTTTCCACGGGAAGGTCAAACATAGACAAGATGGTTGAGAGAGTGATGTTATATAAGCCACGCCCCTTTGGAAAGTGCATTTTGATTCATGTAAAGCATCATATTACTGCCATCTTGCCCATTCTCTCCCACATACTTGGGTGCCACTGTTCTGTGACCCCATCCAGAGCACACCTTTCACCCATGGCCCCACCTAACCATGATTGAAAGAGCTATAACTGGCTGAGGTCACTCAGCAAGCTATGTTCTTAGCCATGATTTGTAATGCACCATAGCTGGTTCACATAACACAACAGTAGAAACAACTACTATAAAGCATTCAATATGGGGCTGCTTTGAAAGATTAGTTAGAAGCTGCAGTTGGTGCAAATTTGTAATTATGAATTGGAAGGGACCTCAGGGATCAACTCAGTGGTGGGTTGCTACCAGTTCGCTCTGGATTGGGCGAACCGGTAATGATGGCGGTGGGAGACTACGCCCACCAGCCCGGATGCTTCTGTGCATGTGCAGAAACATTCCGCATGAGTGCAAGCGTGCACCTACCCATGAGCAAACCAATAACGACTGGTTTTGAAACCCACCCCTCGATCAACTAGTCCAAACTCTAGCTTAGTGGAAGATCTAAGAGCTTTCTTAGGCTTTCAGAAGATAATTATCCATGCCTGAGAAATAGGAAAATACCAGAAATAAATACATTTGGATCAGGGGTGTGTTTCAAAACCTGTAGTTACCAGTTCGCTCATGGGCACACGTACGCTTGTGCACTCACACGATACTTTTGCACATGCCACTGCTTCCCTCCACCGCCGCTACCAGTTCGCCCGATCCGGGGTGAACTATTAGCAACCCACCACTGATATGGATGAAGCTCAAAGGTGCTTTTTCAAAAGGCAACTGGACTGTTTTCTCCTTGAATAAAAGAGAACAAAAGGTTATATTTCACACCCAAGAAACTTCATCAGTTGTGATGATGGGGTGTGTGTGTGTGTGTGTGGAAAGATAGGTGCGGACAGTTGTGACTGGATGATGGGGGGGATGGAAGAACAGGATCTGACCAGATGGTGGGGAGGGGATGGAAGGATTGTATTTCTTTGTAGTCATGCCACAAACCATCCTTGCTCTCCTTGGCCTCTCTTTGGCCTTCAGTAACATTGACCATGGTATCCTTGTGGCCCCACTATGAGGTTTGGGGCTGGCCAGCACAGTCTTGTGCTGGTTTGGCTTCTTCATCCATGCCTTGTCCCAACTGGTGTTGAGCGGGAGTGAGGGATCTAGCCAACAGCTACTCTTTTGCAGCAGGCCGGGGGCCTGCTACTCTCTCTACTCCGTTTTAACATCTGCATGAAACCAAAGGGTGAGGTCATCCATCTCCATGGGTTGAGGAATTATCAGCATGCTGACAATATTCAAGTTTATATCTCCACCTCACGACAATGTTGAAAATAAATAAAGCTAACATTGCGGGTGCAGAAGAAACAGCTACAGTATATTTAAATTTATTTGAATAAATAAGGGTATGATTTCTTATAGACACCTGGACATATAACCTAAGACCATCTTTTGTCTCTAGGTGATGTTAGACAACCTTCAAATGTCCTCACTCCCTACACCTGAGGGGTGTAATCCAGATGACAAGATCTTCAGAGCTTTGGTGTGTTTGTGTGTGTCTGTGTGAAATAAAGCCTTTTCCCACCTTACATTTTTATTTTATTTTATTTTATTTTTGGATTTATATTCCGCCCTACTCCTGAAGGACTCAGGGCGGTGAACAACCAAAAAGATAAAACACACAAACTACAAAATTTAAAAGACAATATAAAAACCCATTAAATAATTTGGCCCAAAACAAATTAAAACACCCTTAATGTTTTAAAACAAATTTAACATTTACAATTAAAAGGGAAGTTAGGCCAGGCCAGCCTGTTGAAATAAAAAGGTCTTGAGGGCACGGCGGAAGGTGCATAAATCCAGTATCCTTCGTATCTCAGGGGGGAGCTCATTCCAGATGGCAGGTGCCCGCACAGAGAAGGCTCTCCCCCTGGGGGCCGCCAGTCGATACTGTTTGGCCGACGGCACCCTGAAGAGCCCTCTCTATGTGAGCATCCTGACTGGTGAGAGGCTACTGGTGGCAGAAGGCGGTCCCATAAGTACCCAGGTCCTAAACCATGGAGCGCTCTAAAGGTGGTAACCAAAACCTTGAAGCGCACTCGGAAGACCACCGGGAGCCAGTGTAGCTCGCGAAGGAGAGGTGTTACATGGGAACGCCATGTCGCTCCCATAACCACCTGCGTGGCTGTACTCTGAACCAGTTGGAGCTTCCAGGTGCTCCTCAAGGGGAGCCCATGTAGAGAGCATTACAGTAGTCCAGGCAGGAGCCTGGACTACTGTAATGAAATATTTCCATTTCTGAAGTATCATTCTGATTGATCATTAACTTGAAATTTACGGGTCCCTGCTTTCTAAATTTCCAAGCATCACTTTTCTAAGTGATTTCAGAATCAGCCAGGTCCCAATTCTCATATTTTATCGTTCATTCATTCATTTGTTCATTCGTGACCATCCCAGTTTTGACACCCATTTCAACAAGTAACTCTGGATGGTAAACAATAAAAAAAATCAATTTAACACAATAGAAAAAGAAAAATAAATAAATAAATAAAGCAGCCCAAAATATTATAATCCATACATATATGCTTAACCAGGAAATGGAGTCCTTCACACACTGGAATTCCAGTTCCAGACACATAACTAGGTTTTCAAGATCTTCCAAAAAAACTAACAGAGTGGGGACTATCCAAATCTCCACAGGGAGAATGTTCCAGAAGGTTGGTGCTATGGCAGAAAAGGTACACCTCCTGGTCACTACCAATTGACATTCCCTGGCTGACAGGACCTGGCCCACAACCATCCTACCAGATCGAATTCGGAATTTATAGGATTGGATTACGATTGGAGTGCCCTATATCAAGTTCATAGTTGCGAAGCCGTTTTATAGACATTAAGATTGATGGAGCCTAATTTCTTAATCACATTTTGGACTTTTTTCTTTTTTCTTTTGTATATTGGAGAGATTAAAGCCCTTTGGAGCGACAAGTTTTTACTATATTGATCAGGGGAATTTCCACTTCCTTGATAGGTGATAATGTACATTTGATTTTAAAAGTTTTAAACACTATAATTTTGGCGAGACAATAAAGCAAAAAGATGCTTGCTATATGGATTTTGGAAAGTTAACTATGGATTAAGTGGCTGGAAGGATTTGGAATGACAATTGTTTGATTGTTCTAATAAGACCTTGAATGCTGGACACAAGAGCCAGAAGATTGAGAAAATGGAGCAGAAATCCTAGTGGAAACTTTTGAATCCTTCTCAGCCAAGCTTTTGGACAAAATGGGTCAAATGCTTGATAAAATTGACAGCACGTGTTCTAATGAAGTTATAAAACAAGATGGGGCTGCAATGGATGTGTCTGAAATTGATTTGAAAGGGGATTTAAATGTAACACAAATAGTTCTGGTTTGTTGTGACCTAGGCTCACTTAGTCATTACAAGACACAATTAGTCCCAAACAAAACTATTTTATTATAACAGCTGAGAATTACTTCATTCCCAGCTTAGTCCAAATTAATTCCAAAATAAGTCCTTCAGAAAAAGTCCTTCGGGCTTATCACAAACCTTTATCTTCTTTGGCACCCTGCCTAAGGCCTTGCTTGGCAAAGCCCCACAAAGTTCAGAAACAAGAGACGCTGACTGGAAACAGATTTAGCAACGTTGCTTTCCTACAAAGAGCCCAAGAGCCTTTGCTGCTCTTGTAAGCCTTATGGGAGGGGCCAATCATCTCCTGGCCTTACTCCCGAGTCATCCTTCTGGCAGCTCTGCGCATACATGCACTAGGAACAGGCTCCTCCTGTTCCTCTGCCTCTCTGCTGTCCGACTCTGGAGGCTCCGGAGTCCATGCATCACTCCCAGATGGCCCTGGCCCCATCTCTGCCTCCGACGCAGAGCCCTCGTCCGGGCCTTCCCCAGACTCCAGGACTGGCCCATATTCCTCCCCAGCCTCCTCACTGTCCGACTCTACTGCTAGCTCCACAGGCTGCTGGCGGACCACAACATGGTCTAGTTTTCTTCTCAGAGTTGTCATATGCAGCATTTAGTTTGGAACTTCTGCCCTCTTTTCTACTCTGTCATCCTGAAGAGATGTTATGATTATGGAGCCCATGGCTAAATGCCAGACCTATGTTTTATAGGGGCTTTTCCTTCAAAGGAAGGCAGCATTGAGTTTGGAACTTCTGCCCCCTTCTCTGACTTTGACCTATACTGTCACCCTGATGAGACAGTTGTGGGCTAAATGACAGCCTTCTGTTGTGTAGTGGCTTTTTCCTCAAAGGCTCTGTCTGGGCCTTCCATGAAACCAATCTGATCATCTTCAGTGTGCCGGTCTTTTGCAGTGGCCATGATGGTTGTGCAGGTCTTCTCCATCTTGTTGGAGTGTTGGCCTGCTGGGATAAATCTTCATTTCTACACTATTTTCTGAGACCTGATATGCATACAAAAGAACATCATGTCAAAATAATATATTAAGTGGATTTGGGGTAGAAAGTTCCTCAAAATCCTCCTCCTCCTCCTCCTCTTTTAATGACCCCATAATCCCTTGCTATGGAGTCTGGGCAACTGAATGGAGCTGAGTGTATACTGCCCAGATGCCCTTCCTATCACCAATGTGGAGTTTTGTTCAGCAGATATATTCTCATTGTGCCCAGAGAGAGAAATATCTGCCTCTATCTAGGATCGAACTCACAGCCTCCTGATTGTGAGACGAGAGCTCCACCTCTAGGCCACCGCACCACTCTGGAAAGTTCCTCAAAATATCAATTACTAATTCCAAAAAACAGAGTTTAATGCATTACTATTCTTTAAAAATAACAAAATTAAGAAAAAAAGCACTAAATCTTTTTCTTTGTTTGACTATCATTTGCTCTCGAGCATACAAATAAGATTCTTTGTGTGAGTCTGTGTTGTATTTTTGAATGACCCTGAATTTGAAATCATTGTGTTAGAGGTTTCCATGTTGACATATAATTTTTGGATAAAAATGCCCTATTGCAAAATAAATGCAAATATAAAGATGGCTAGTCCAGCTTTATAAGAAAAGAAAAGAAAAGAAAAGAAAAGAGAAGAGAAGAGAAGAGAAGAGAAAAGAAAAGAAAAGAAAAGAAAAGAAAAGAAAAGAAAAGCAAGAAAAGAGTTGAATTAGATTTGCAGGATCTGAAGCAGGGATAGGCTCCTGGGGGATCGCCGGGGTTCGGTGAACCCCCAAATACCACCCTGGCTGGCCCACCCCATCCCGCCCCTCCCAGGAGTCTCCATGCAGCCCATTCATCATTCCAGGTAAGTGCAGGGGCCGCATGGAGGGTCTGAGAGGACAAAAAATGGGCCTACCGGAGGTTCTGGAAGTCCAGAAATGGGCCTGTTTCCGGCCTCCAGAGGTCCTCTGGAGGGGAACCTGGGGGAAGCTGTTTTTGCCATCCTGGAGGCTCAAGGAAAGCCTCTGGAGCCTGGGGATGGCGAAAAACACCTTCCCTGCTGTGGTGCAGGTGGCCAACTAGGCCACGCCCACCATGGCCATGCCCACCCAGCAACGCGGTAGTGAACCCGTGGCTAAAGAGTTATAAGAGCCTTGGTGGCGCAGCAGACTAAAGTGCTGTTAACTAGCACCAGCTGCCTGCAATTACTGCAAGTTTAAATCTCACCAGGCTCAAGGTTGACTCAGCCTTCCGTCCTTTCGAGGTAGGTAAAATGAGGACCCGGATTGTGGGGGCAATAAACTGACTTTATATAAAAAAGAACACCTCTTAGGGGGGCCCGAAAGCCCTACTAAGCAGGTATATACAAAAGTATGAAGGCCATTGCTTAATGCATTGTAAACCGCCCTGAGTCTCCAGAGAAGGGCGGCATATAAATTGAACCAATAAATAAATAAATAAATAAATAAATAAATAAATAAATAAATAAATAAATAAATAAATAAATAAATAAATAAATAAATAAATAAATAAATAATCTGAAGACCACCCTTGATCTAAAGTCAAAATGCTGATGCAGTTCATACTGAGCCAAAGGCTTCCTTTTCTGGAATTTGCTGGATTTGAAGGGAGGCACAATGAAAATTAGTTAGATTGATAGGAAATAATTTTTCTACTGCCCACATTTGATTATCTCCAAACAGGCGGTAATTGCTCACCTGTAAATGGGATTCACGCCTACCTAAATAACTATAAGTAAATATTCCGAGAATAAATGCCAAACTAAATCCATATTAATATATGGATTTTGGCCATCTATCATGGCCAAGCTAAAAGACGGTCTTCATCCTGAGTTCTCTGAAGGTGTATTACTGGAAAGATTTGGGGCCCATTTCACTGGCGCATCATCAAAGTTTAGAGCCACATCTGTGAATTCTCCCTTTGAACACCTGTCTACTGACATGTTCAGGGTTCAGGGAGGTGACATCTCTCTTGCAATTATTTAAATCACAGTGATTTATTTCTTGTCTTTATGTTCAGTCCATAGAGACGTTTCTGCAACCTTTCAGAAAATTTAGCACAAACATGTCAGAAATGTTTCAGTGATGGTGCCAGATTCAAAAGCAATGTTGAATGGAGTCTATGTCACAAATGTTGGGTGCATCAGGGGCTCTGGACATAGAGATAATCTAGGATTGATTTCAGGGAAGGAGAGACTATGTGTGTTTCCCTTGACTGAACTTGGTCTGGATCTAGAGCTTCTGTCTTGGAAGAGGTTTTGGTTTTTTCCAACTCTTCTTCTCATCCTTTTTGTTACAAACGTATGTGCAATAGAGACGTCTCAGTCAGGAACATAAATCATGGTGCTGCTGCTTCTCTTTGCACTGCTTCTGTGGCCATGGGGAGCTTGGGGGATGCACAAAGCCAAATGCCTCCTGAATTTGGAACAGGGTGAAGTGGACCCACAGAAACATTACAAGCCAGGAGATTATTTCATTAGCGTCATAGTCTCTGCAATGAAGGCTGCATTTCAACCTTTAAGCTTCAATAGAAGTCCTTCAACAGCTTTCTCCAAGTAAGTCAATCTTTCTGCACTGCATTGTAGACCCTTCATATTCAATGAAAGTCTAGAGTTCCAACCAACCCAAAACACAAGGTGTTTTCTTTCACCCTTCAATCTGTCCCATTTACTAACTTACTTTCTGATTCGACCTTGAGTTCCCTATTGCACACTGCTGGCGAGGAAGCTCATTTCAAGCTTTCAAATATCAGAAATCAATCAAAATATTTTCCCCACCCACTTTTCTTTCCACCCGATCAGCAGAATTAGACTGTGGGCAGAGAGGGAGAGTCTGACCTCTCCCTTCACCTCACTCCTGCGATGAACTGGACTGTGGGGGACACTGGCCCAAACACAGAGGGATGCTAACTATTCTCTCTGCATTGCAGATGAGATCATTCCATCATGGTTTTTCCACATCAAAATTTACCACTGGATAAAAGAGTCCCAGTTAAGAACATAGACATTCATGAATTTTGTAAATGTCTCTGGTTCTCATTCTTGAGTTCACGCCATAGAAGTAGCAATCTTTTTTTAATATTATATTGGTTGGTTGGTGGATTTGCTTATTTAGTTATGCAATTCATAGGCTGTGTGACTCTGGGTGGTTTATAATTAAAAGAAAAATAGAAATAAACATGTCCCTGAAACAACAACAAATCCACAACAATGGTTCATTCACTAGAAGTTCAAACTTCACTCTGCCATACAGGTGTATGGGGAGACTAACCTGGTCTTTACGAACTTCTGAATGTCATCCATGGAGGAGCCATTCGCAGTTCTTCTAAACTGTTGATCTGACTTCAAAAATATTTATAATTAGAATATACTACAGCTAATAGTAAATAGGTCTTTTTAGCCATGAGAGCATTTCAACCACGTTTATTAAGACAGAGATAACAGTCCATTAAATATGAAATAAATACTTGAAAACCAAAACATGAAATTGAAGTGGTGTTAGTTTAACCAAGTAGGAGAGTGATTTTGAAATACTGCATGATCTGTAATTTTCTACGGTTTCTTCTTTTTCTATGGTAATGTTTTGGAACATTGCAAATTTTTTGGAACAATTGATTGATTGGATGAAAAACGTTACCATGGGGGAAAAGTTAAATGGTATTTTCATCAATGTGTTTGTACCTGCAGAAAGACACCCAAATTTTATTGGAAATTTGCACCTTTCCTATTTGCCATCGAGGATGTCAACCAGAATAGCCATCTCTTACCGAACATTACCCTGGGTTATAATATCTATGAAAATTTCTTCAAGGCAGAGATAACTTCAGAGGCTTTGCTGGACCTGCTTTCAGATGGGGAGGCTAATGTCCCCAACTACAAGTGTGGGAGGCAGAGAAACACAGTAGCTGTTCTGGAAGAAGCTGAGACTGGCATCTCCATCCAGATTTCTACCATGTTGGGCACTTACAAAATCCCACAGGTGTGTCTCTTTTGGAATCATTGAATGATTTTTCTTTGCAATCATGAAACTTTCAATAAGAGCTCCTTTGCTGTAAATGAACAGCAAAGATTTATTAGGGAAATGAGAGGAAATACATTTTGCTTTTTTCATTTAAAGTTCCACTGTCTTCCATTCCTTTCAGATCAGTTATAGTTTTGCTTCCCAGATTCTGAGGGATAAAACTCAATTTCCTTTCTTCTACCCGATGCTCCCTGCTGAAGGAGCCCAGTATCCAGGGATTGTCCAACTGCTACTTCATTTCAGATGGACCTTGGTTGGTCTTGTTGCTCCAAAAACTGACCAGGGGGAGAGTTTCATGAGGACAATGCCTTCTTTGATGTTAAGCAATGGCATTTGTGCAGTTCTATATCAAAGTTTTACACTAAATGTTGCTGAAATGAATATAAAGTTACATGAATATTATAAGTGGAGAAAAGTCAATGTCTTTGTTTATGGTTCAGAGACTAATTCATTCACAACAGGAATGATAATTATACAAGGTGGCCTTCAACTCATTCAGAAGCATGTTGTAGATAAAGTCTGGATCACAACAGCTCAGTGGGATCTCAGCCTTGATTTTATGTTTAGTGTCCATTCCCTGAAACACCTCGCTGGCATTTTTTCCTTTCTGATAAAGAAAAGCAAATGGGCAAGGTATGATGATTTTGAGATCATTGTCACATCCATAATTAACTTTTTGGAGAAAACGTTTACATGCTCATCCACTAAGGATGCCTTTTCAGTGAAAGTTTGGAGACGGTGCAGACAGAGAGAAGAACTGGAGTCTCTGAGGAAAGAGGAGATCGACGAGATCCTGGCTCTGGACAGCTACCTCATTTCCAACACCATCTGGGCTTTGGGAAGTTCCTTAAATTCAGTTCATGTATCCACATTCAAGAGATCAGTGAGGAACAGGGGGGTGAAGGTGGAAACTCCAAGAGTGAAGGCATGGCAGGTATTTCCTTTCCATTAGACATGTTTTTCCTGCCTGTGGGAATCAGTTGTTGAAGTGAATGCCTTGGTTACTTATTCTGAAAAATCAAATTATCTTTTTTTTTTTTAAAAAAATATTTTTTTAATTTATATTTATATGCTGCCCTTCTCCGGAGACTCAGGGCGGCTTACAATGCGTTAAGCAATAGCCTTCATACTTTTGTATATTTTATATAAAGTCAGCTTATTGCCCCCACAATCTGGGTCCTCATTTCAGCTACCTTAGAAAGGATGGAAGGCTGAGTCAACCTTGAGCCTGGTGAGAATTGAACTCGCAATAATTGCCGGCAGCTGGATGTTAAATGCTGCCTTAGTAGGAGGCATTAGCCTCCTACGCCACTCAGGCTCTTGAAAGTCAATTCCAATTTAATTTGAACCTTCCATTTCCTTCACTTTCCTTTCCATTCCCTTTGATCCTTGTTTTGGCAATAGTTTCCTGTTTTATTTTTATGTCTTTCAAAGTGAATACATTGATATCTTAATTGTTCATCCATCCTTTTATCTCACACTTTTATATGCAATAAAAAAGGAAAAGAGTGTGATATCACACATTAGACTGTTGGAGACATGCAGGTAATTTTCTCCAACCTTGGAAAGGAAAGTTTCAGCAAAAAGAAAGATGATGTGGATTGATATCTTTGAATTATCAGTGATCAATCCCATGATAAGTCACTCGTCTTCACCAGAGAACAATATGGGAAAGTAGGAAATGTGTAACTCCCCAACCCAACTGGGCAAGTGATGATATAAAACATGCAAAAAATTACAAAATAAGTCTCAGGTTAAAGGAAAAGCTGTATGGCTGAAATATGCTTTTCATTTTAATATTTGTAGATTAATTTTAGGTTAATACGAATGAAGCAATGAAGAAATAATTGTTTGTTTGCCTTTAGTGGAATTGTATATTATCATTTCTGTGATAAAACACTGGGAAGAGGAACGTGACCAGATGCCAAGACTTCTGACCTTTACAACCATTGCTCTAGTTTATAGCTATTATTATTCCTATGTTTATTGACACTTTCCTGAACAAGTTGGAAATAAAATAGAACCTGGTAGTTGAAGACAGAGAGAGAAATATTAGGATCCTTCCCAACATAGACCAAAGGTATTTTCAAAGAATGTCTAATGTCCTTTCTAAGTTCTTCTTTTCCTTTGTATTTCAGCTTCATTCCTTCCTTCAAGACTCTCAGTTTCACAATAATTCCATAGCTGGGATATATTTGGATGAAAAGGGAGATCTGACAGCTGACCTGGACATTGTGAACTGGGTCGTTTTCCCAAACAAATCTGTCAAGAGAATTAAATCTGGGAGTCTAGAAAAACTGACATCCCAGGATTTGAAATTTTCCATTGACCAGAAGAGTATCACACAGTTGGAAATGCTGAATAAGGTGGGACTGATATTTATTTTTGTTCCACTGAAAGTACAACAACAGGATTAGACTATTGGGGTGGGAGGGGGCTTGCTTTGAGTTTTCATGTAAGCTGATCAGGCTGTCAAGAATGCAAACTTCTTATTCAGCTGGCCATGAAAAAGAGTCCATCCAACATTTCCCTGATAAATCTAACGTTTAAATGTAATTTGAAAGGCTAAATCTGTGGCGTGTATGAAACATCAGAAGGAAAGAGAAATAGGGATGGAATACTCAATCATGTGTTTGATGAATTTCAGAATTCCTATTGGTTTCTAATTAGTCAAAGCTAATCCTTGCACTGGAGATCAGCAAATCCTTCTTTCCTTGACACTGTTCTGAAAATAACTTTATATTCTAGATTTTCTTCCTCTCTCTCCTCAGCCCCTGCCTCCTTCCAGGTGTGTGGAAAGCTGCCCTCCTGGATCCATGAAGGTGCCACAGGAAGGGAGGCCCATCTGCTGCTATGACTGTCATCCTTGTGCAGAAGGAACCATCTCCACCATGGAAGGTGAGTGACCCCAGAGAAAAGAGGCAGACATTTGGAAAGACCATAGATCCTGATATTGTTCATACAAGAGTTTTTTGAAAAAGAAAAAGAAATCTTTTCATATGCATAATTTATTACATGAGTGATAAGAAATAATCTTGGAATTTAAATTGGGAGCAAGTTATTAAAAAACAGGGGATCAATGATGGCTTTTAAAAATACTTTTTAAAAAGTATTTCTTGCTTTTCATTTTCTTTATTGGTTAATCTCTATCAATTTTTCTTCGCATTTCTGGAAAAACTGAGAATTTCTGATCCTTCCTTCCACTTCCCTTCCTTTCCCTTTCCATCTAATAATGCATGACTAAAATGCTGGACATTTATTTAACAGGACATTTATTTTACGTCCAACACTGGATCTTCCTTCCTTCCTTCCTTCCTTCCTTCCTTCCTTCCTTCCTTCCTTCCTTCCTTCCTTCCTTCCTTCCTTCCACCTGCCTTATTTCCTTTCTTTCTTTCCTCCCTCCCTCCCTCCTGGCATGGGTGGGAGCCTAAATAAACAGGGGATTCTACCAGTCAGGAGAACTGCTGTCCAGAGAAAAGATCTGACAATCTACAATCAGAAGTGAAATTAGTTGTGAAATGTCTTCCTTGCCAAAAATGCAGCCTCTGAAAGCAGTCATAGCTCATCCTGGGAATGTGTGAGATGCAATGTCATTTGCCTTTGGCACTTTTTATTCCTTGTTGTACTGCTTAAACTTCCCAAATCATTGCTGTATTCTGCTTTTCTCCACCCCTATTCATTTACCCCATCACCAGCTTCTCTCCAAAAATGGATGTGATTGAAAAACATGCTGTGCAGTAGATGTTAATCTTAATCCTAACAACTGCCAAGCTTAGTAATGGAAATTCTAGTCCCAGCTGTGATCCTAAATTGAGGACTCCATGTATACGTCTAATGGAAGAACATGCTTTACAATTCATGTTAATCTCACTCTTTTCAGATGCTGAAAAATGTACAAAATGTCCAGCAAGTCAGTATCCAAACATCAACAGAGATAAATGTATATCTAAGGTTGAAACTTTCCTTTCCTATCAAGAAAATTTGGGGATCATCCTAGTTTCTCTTGCCTTATTCCTATCTTTGGTAACAGGATTAGTCTTGGGAATCTTCATGAAATTCCAAGAAACTCCCATAGTCAAAGCCAACAACCGGGATCTCTCCTACATCCTCCTCATCACCATCCTGCTTTGTTTCTTGACCTCCTTCCTGTTCATTGGCCGGCCAATGAGAGCCACCTGTCTTCTCCGACAACCCGCCTTCAGCAATATCTTCTCACTTGCCATTTCTACTGTCTTAGCCAAAACAGTCACTGTGGTGTTAGCCTTCTTGGCCACAAAACCTGGGAGTAAAGTGCAGAGATGGCTGGGGAAGAGCCTGGCCAACTCCATCATCTTTTCTTGTTCAGGTGTCCAAGTTGTTGTCTGCAGCATCTGGCTGGGCATTTCACCCCCATTTCCTGATTTGGACACATACTCGCAGTCCGGGGAGATCATTCTTCAATGTAATGAAGGTTCTGTTGCCATGTTTTACCTTGCTCTGGGCTACATGGGCTTCCTTGCTGTCATCTGCTTCATGGTGGCTTTCTTTGCCAGGAATCTACCTGGAGCTTTCAATGAAGCCAAGCTCATCACCTTCAGCATGCTGGTCTTCTGCAGTGTCTGGGTTTCCTTTGTACCCACCTATCTTAGCACCAAGGGGAAGTATATGGTGGCTGTGCAGATCTTCTCCATCTTGGCCTCCAGTGCTAGCCTGTTAGCCTTCATTTTTATTCCCAAATCTTACATTATTTTCTTAAGACCTGATCTGAATACAAAGGAACATTTGATGTCAAAATAAAATAGAAATTAAATTATTATATATGAGGCACTGTCTGATGGGGGTAAGAAGACTTCATCTCCATCCCATCCATCCCTTAGCTCTCTTAGTATGGTTTTAGTATAGTTTTTAATAATATTCTAATTCTGTGTTGTTTTAATCTTTTTAAACTATTTTTTTATGGTTTTATAACCTGTAAGCCACCCAGAGTCAACTTGTATGGGAGATGGACTGCATAAAATGTAACGAGTAAATAAAGTCAGATAGAAGTGATGAAATTTCAAGAAATTCTGATGTGTATATGTGGTTTTAAAAAAATAAAAACAACTTGCAATGTCAGAAGCATCCATCTTTACTTCTGTGCAGAAATAAAGTACTGAACTCCAGTTTACTCTTCCAATGTGATTTTGGGTGAAATTCCACTGGTATCATGAACTCAGTTTCTGGCATTTACTTCCGTCTGCGGGTGAGGCGTCAGAGGCGGCCCGGGAGTTCATGGCTTCCATGACGGCCATGGACCTGACCCAGTTAGTTCAAGGCCCAACTCACATAGGGGGACACACTCTGGACCTGATTTTTGTCTCTGGTCAGTGGTTGAATGATCTTGGTAGAGGGGACCTAGACATCAAACCCTTGTCATGGACAGATCATTCGCTCCTTCACTTAGACTTTCCTACCGCTTTCCCCCACCGCAGGGAGACGGAACCGACCAAATGGTTCCGTCCCAGGCGCCTGATGGACCCCGAAAGGTTCATGATGGAGCTTGGGCCATTTCCTGAGACTCTGGCACACGACTCGACCGAAGAGCTGGTGGCCGCCTGGGAGAGTGCGGCCGCCGGAGCTTTGGACCGCGTCATGCCTTTGCGGCCTCTGACCCGATGCCGATCTCAATTGGCTCCTTGGTTCTCTGAGGAGCTGAGAGAGATGAAGCGTTGGAAAAGACGCCTAGAGAGCATTTGGAGGACTAGTCAATCCGATTCCGACCGGACACAGGTGAGGTCTTATATCAAGACCTACCTAGTGGCGATAAAAGCGGCGAAATCTAACCATTTCTCCGCTCTTATCGCATCTGCAGAGAACCGCCCAGCCGCCCTGTTTAGGGTGACCCACTCCCTTCTTCGGGGGGGAGTGCGGGAAGATCCCTTGCAGGGCCGCGCTGAGGATTTTGTGCAATTCCTGCATGATAAAGTCGCTCGTATTCGGGATGGCTTGGACTCCGATTGGATGAGTCCAGGGGAGGAGACAGGGGCAGGCCTTGAGAATATTATCTGGGAGGGGTTTGATCCTGTGGCTCCCGAGGATGTGGACAGGGTTCTGGATAGGATTAGTGCCGCCACATGTTTATTGGACCCGTGTCCCTCCTGGTTGGTACTGGCCTCCCGGGAGGTTGCACGAGGCTGGCTCCAGGGGATTATAACTGCTTCTTTGAGTGAGGGTGCCTTTCCCGCCGCCTTGAAAGAGGCGGTGGTGAGGCCCCTCCTCAAGAAGCCTTCCCTGGACCCGGCTGAATTAGCTAACTACCGTCCGGTCTCCAACCTTCGTTTTGTGGCGAAGGTTGTTGAGAGTGTGGTGGCACGACAACTGCCTGGGCACCTGGATGAAGCTATCTATCTAGACCCGTGCCAGTCGGGCTTCAGGCAGGGGCACAGCACAGAAACGGCATTGGTCGCGTTGGTGGATGATCTCTGGAGGGCTCGGGACAGGGGTTGCTCCTCTGTCCTAGTCCTATTAGATCTCTCAGCGGCTTTTGATACCATCGACCATGGTATCATGCTGCGGCGGTTAAGAGGGTTAGGAATAGGGGGCACCGTTCTGCGGTGGTTCTCCTCCTTCCTCTCCAACCGCTCGCAGTTCGTGTTGGCAGGGGGGCAGAGGTCGACCTCGAGGCATCTCGCATGGGGAGTGCCACAAGGGTCGGTCCTCTCGCCCCTTCTGTTCAACATTTATGTGAAGCCACTGGGTGAGATCATCCATGGTTTTGGGGTGAAGTGTCATCTGTACGCTGATGATACTCAGCTGTACATCTCCACCCCAGACCACCCCAACGATGCCCTTGATGTGATGTCTCGCTGCCTGGAGGCCGTGCGGGTCTGGATGGGGAGGAACAGGCTCAGACTCAACCCATCCAAGACCGAGTGGCTGTGGCTGCCGGCGTCCCGATATAGTCAGCAGGTGCCATCGCTGACTATTGGGGGTGAATCTTTGCCCCCCACAGAGAGGGCTCGCAATCTGGGTGTCCTCCTGGACGCACGGCTGTCTTTAGAAGAGCATATGACGGCCGTGGCCAGGGGGGCCTTTTATCAGGTTCGCCTGATCCGTCAGTTGCAGCCCTTTCTGGACCGGGACGCCTTGCGCACGGTCACTCATGCCCTTGTCACCTCCCGGCTGGACTATTGTAATGCTCTCTACATGGGGCTCCCCTTGAAGAGCACTCGGAGGCTCCAACTGGTCCAGAATGCGGCCGCGCGGGTGGTTATGGGCGCAACTCGTTGTGCCCGCGTGACACCCCTCCTGCGCGAGCTGCACTGGCTCCCAGTGGTCTTCCGGGTGCAATTCAAGGTGTTGGTTACCACCTTTAAAGCGCTCCATGGCATAGGACCCGGGTACCTTCGAGACCGTCTTCTGCCACCAATAGCCTCCCACCGACCAGTCCGCTCCCACAGAGAGGGTCTCCTCAGGGTGCCATCAGCCAAGTTATGTCGGCTGGCGACACCCAGGGGGAGGGCCTTCTCTGTCGGAGCCCCAGCCCTGTGGAATGAACTGCCCCCGGAAATACGCAAGATCTCCGACCTCCGGGTGTTTCGTTGCGCATTGAAGACCCTGTTGTTCCGCCAGGCCGGGCTATCGACATGATAATTTTAAATTGGGGTATTTTAAATTTTTGGGGTTTTAAATCGGCCAAATCTATTTAATTATTTTAATTTTTAATTATTGTTGTGTCTTGTGTTTTTAAATTGGCTGTACACCGCCCTGAGTCCTTCGGGAGAAGGGCGGTATAGAAATAAAATTATTATTATTATTATTATTATTATTATTATTATTATTATTATTATTATTATTATTATTATTATTATTATTATTATTATTATTATTCCTGTTTCTGGCAAAAAAAACAACAACAACAACAACCCCACCCCACACTTTGGAGAAAATAATCTGTTTAACATCCACATTTTCAATGAATCAATCACAGGACCCAAAGGAAATAAGGAAGGCTTACTGTGATGTTTATTAAGGAGCCCATGCTGGTGGGACTCCTTCCCAAAAAATATTGAGAGAGATCCCATTCCATAAAGAGATGCACTCATATTTATATATCTCAAAAAGCTGGGCGAGGCCAATGCACAAAGAACAGATGATTTAACAATAGATATTCATAGGTAAATGAACTCAATAGGTCAGGGGTGTCAAACTCAAGGCCCAGGAGCCAGAGCGGCCCCATGGGGTGGTTAGATTTGGCCCATGGTGCCGCCCTGGAAACAGCATAGGACCGGCCTGCGGTGCCTCTGCCAGCAGGCCACCCTCCTGAGCTCCGTTTTCACTGGCAAAAGGTTTCAGGAGCTGTTGCAGGTGAAAACAAAGCTCGTGTGGCCCTCCCAAGCTCTGTTTTTGCTGGCAGAGGTTTGCCGGAAGCTGTCACAGTTGAAAACAGAGCTTGGGAGCCTGTTTTCGCTGGCAGAGCGCTTCGACCACCACAAGGAGCTCTGGTGGCTCAGCAGACTAATTAACATTCACTTACATCTGCTGCCTGCAATTACTGCAAGTTCGAATCTTGCCAGGCTCAAAGTTGACTCAGCCTTCCATCCTTTCTAAGGTAGGTAAAATGAGGACTCAGATTATGGGGGCAATAAGATGACTTTGTATAAATATACAAAAGTATGAAGGCTATTGCTTAACGCATTGTAAGCTTCCCTGAGTCTCCGGAGAAGAGCGGCATATAAATCAAATTAAAAAAAAAAAAAGTGCCCCCAACATGAATGACGTTGAGCTGGCAATACCCACCCTGGCCACGCCCACCCTGGCTCCCTGAGGTCAAACACAACCCTTACTTTACTTTACTTTTACTTTTATTTGATTTATATACCGCCCTACTCCCGAAGGACTCAGGGCGGTGAACAGCCAACAATAAAATACATACATACAAAATTTAAAAGACAGATATAAAATCGAATTAAATAGTTTGGCCCAGACAGATTTAAAATCCCAATCAATTTAAACAATTTAAACTTTGAATATTAAAAATACAAAAAATATTAAAAAATATTAAAAATGTTTAAAAAGAGGGAGAAAGTGAGGCCAGGCCCGCGTGGTGAAATAAAAAGGTCTTTAGAGCACAGCGGAAGGTGCGCAGATCCGGGATCCTCCGTACCTCCGGGGGGAGCTCGTTCCAGATAGTAGGTGCCCCCACAGAGAAGGCTCTCCCCCTGGGGGCTGCCAGTCGACATTGTTTGGCCGACAGCACCTGGAGGAGCCCCTCTCTATGAGAGCGTCCCGGCCAGTGGGAGGCTATTAGTGGTAGTAGGCAGTCCCACAAGTACCCAGGTCCTGAGCCATGGAGCGCTTTAAAGGTGGTAACCAAAACCTTGAAGCGCACCCGGAAGACCACCGGGAGCCAGTGCAGCTTGCGCAGGAGAGGTGTTACATGGGAACTCCATGTCGCTCCCATTACCACCTGCGCGGCCGCACTCTGCCCCAGTTGGAGCTTCCAGGTACTCCTCAAGGGGAGCCTCATGTAGAGAGCGTTACAATAGTCCAGGCGGGAGGTGACGAGGGCATGAGTGACCGTGCGTAAGGAGTCCCGATCCAGAAAGGGACGCAACTGGCGAATCAGGTGAACCTGATGAAAAATCCTCCCGGTCACGGCCGTCAAGTGCTCTTCTAAAGACAGACGTGAATCCAGGAGGACGCCCAAGTTGCGAGCCCTCTCCGTGGGGGTCAGCGATTCACCCCCAATAGTCAGTGATGGCACCAACTGACTATATCGGGACGTCGGAAACCACAGCAACACAGTCTTGGATGGGTTGAACCCTGATGCAGCAATGACGACAAATCCCTGGACCATAATCTTCCCATTAGTCATGAGAACATTGATGGGTTGCAAGATGCTTAAACTGAGGGAATTTTCCCTTCTTCTTGGCATCCATTTTGGCCAAAGAGGAATCAGTGTGGGCCAGGGAGGGACTGGAAATGACATCAGTGTTTGATTCACTGCCTCTGAATCTACAGGCAAAGGACTAGATCCGGGATGGCGAACCTATGGCAC
Source organism: Pantherophis guttatus (assembly GCF_059756535.1). Taxonomy (NCBI): domain Eukaryota; kingdom Metazoa; phylum Chordata; class Lepidosauria; order Squamata; family Colubridae; genus Pantherophis; species Pantherophis guttatus. The sequence goes on from NC_142064.1 coordinate 270,883,997, forward strand.
GGATGCCACAGGTGGCATGCGGAGCCATGTTGCCTGGCACACCAGCTCCTGTGTGCCAGCTGATTTTCGGGCCTTCTGGGCCACTAGAAGTAGGGAAACAGGCTGCTTCCTGCCTCTGGAGGGCCTGGTGGGTGGGGAAGGCCCATTTTTCTTTCTCATCTGGCTCCAGATCCTCTCTATGCATCTGGGGAGGGTGAAAACAGTCTTCCCCACCAACTTGGAGCCCCCCCGGAGGCCTGAAACGGCCTGTTTTCCAACTTTCGGTTAGACAGGAAATGACTTTTTTGCTGTCCCCAGCCTCCAGAGCCTCTCTAGGGCCTCCCAGGGCATGGGGAAGGCCTGCTGGGCTATCGCGTGCCGGGAGTGGGGGGGAGGAGTCGCACATGCATGTGCAGGGTGGGGCGCATAGAATTATGGGTGTGGGCACACGTGCATGCGAACCTCCCCGCCCCCTCCTTCCTGGCACATGATGACAAAAAGGTTAGCCATCACTGGACTAGATCATATCCAATCTGGTTTTATGAGCTATGCTTAGGTCATACCGAAGGCGGCGTAGTTCTAAATTTTCTAAACCCAGAATTTCAAGTCTGGTGGCATAGGGTATTTTGTTACGAGCAGAGGAATGGAGAACTCTTCTTGTGAAATATTTCTGGACTCTCTCTATTGTATTCATGTCTGATATGCAGTGCGGGTTCCAGACAGATGAGCTGTATTCGAGAATTGGTCTAGCAAAAACCTCATTAACAACAGAGTTGTTAATGCCTGGAATGCACTACCAGACTCTGTGGTCTCATCCCAAAACCCCCAAAACTTTAACCTAAAACTGTCTACTGTTGACCTTACCCCATTCCTAAGAGTTCTGTAAGGGGCGTGCATAAGAGCACCAGCGTGCCTACTGTCCCTGTCCTAATGTTTCCTTTAATTGTATTCATTTTATGTATTCAATTCATGCTTATACTTATCTAATATGCACTTGACAAAATGAATGAATGAATGAATGAATGTATAAATAAATATAAAGTGTAATGAAGGCTCTGTTGCCATTTTTTATGGTGCTCTTGACTCCATGGACTTCCTGGCTGTCATATGCTTCACTGTAGCTTTCGTAGCCAAGAGTCTGCCTGGGGCTTTCAACGAAGCCAAGCTGATCACCTTCAACATGCTGGTCTTCTGCAGTGTCTGGATTTATCAGGAGTTTCCAAGCTGATACATAATTTGTGTGACATAAATGCTATATTGCCAAAATATACAGAAATAAATGGTTAGTTCAACTTCACAAGCAATACCAAGAATGGAAGCAGTCATAGTTGAATTGGCTTGGTGGTTCAGTGGCTAAGACACTGAGCTTGCCGATCAGAAAGGTTGGCAGTTAGACGGTTCGAATCCCTAGTACAGGTCTCCTGTGTGAGCAGGGGGTTGGACTAGATGACCTCCAAGGTCCCTTCCAACTCCGTTACTGTTACCTGAAGCCAAAATGCTAATGCAGCTCATACTGAGAAAAAGGTCTCCTTCTCAGGATTTTGCTGGACTTTATGGTAAGCAAAAGAGAAGATTACTAAGATCAACAGGAAATTATTTTGTTAGTCCCCACAACTGTTTGACTTAAAATAAGCCTTATTTACTAATCACTAAAGGGGAGTTACAGCTACTAGAGACCTTTCAACAAATTTCCCTAGGGGGAAAAAAACCCCACCTAAATTCACATTAATATGTCATTCTTCATGGCCAAGTCTGTCTTGATCCTAGGTTTTCTAAAAGGATTTTATTGGAACAACTTTGGGCCAAATTCTCGAGTCTCCATCTTTCAATCCTGGAGCCACATCTGTGAGTTCTGTCTTTGAGCACTTTGACTGTTAATTTGTTCAGAGAGGCGATGGCTCTGTTTCTTACAATTATCTAAATCATACTGATTTATTTGCCGACTTAATGCCATGTCCCTAGACATGTTTCTTCAAAGCCTTAAAAAAAATTAACACAAACACGTCAGAAAATTTTTTGATGCCAACATCAGATTCAAAAGCCCTGTTGGATAGAATCTGTGTGAGAAATGCTGGGTGTATAAATGGCTCTGGAGACAGAAAGAGAATCTGGAAGTTGGTTACAGGAGAAGTGGAGGCTGTGTTTACGTCCCATGGCTGGACCCTGTCTGGATCTGAAACTTCTGTCTTGGAGGAGTTTTGATTTCTTCTACTTCATTTTCTCATTCTTCATTAAAAAGCAAGTGCCACAGAGAGAAGGCTCTGTCAGTAACACAAGATATGTTGCTGCTCCTTCTACTTGTGTTGCTTCGATGGTCACAAGGAGCCTGTGGGATGCTCAGAGCCAAATGCCTCCTGACTCTGGAGCAGAGTAAAGTGGAGCCACATAATTATTACAAGCCAGGAGATTACTTCATTAATGGCATAGTCTCTGCAATGAGGGCTAGATTTCAATTATTAAGCTTCGATGCAAGTCCTTCATTAACATTCTTCACGTAAGTCGGTAGGGTGGTAGGGTGCTTTAGAGACACTTCATTTCCAATGACTGTCTACAGATCCAACCCTCCAAAAATACAAGTGCTTTCCTCTTGATTTACTCCTTTTTCTAATTTATTTTCTGATTTTCTCTCTTGCAAGAGATCCTATACCATTTCAGACAAGTGGCTGTCGGGTCTCTTTTTAAAAACTTTCAGTGGTGAACTTCTGAAGGCAAGCTGTTCCACTGGTTAATTGTTCTTACTGTCAGGAAATTTCTCCTTAGTTCTAGGTTGCTTCTCTTCTTGATTAGTTTCCATCCGTTGTTTCTTGACCTGCCCTCTGGTGTTTTGGAAAATAAATTGACCCCTTCTTCTTTGTGGCAGCCTCTCAAATACTGGAATACTGCTATCATGTCACCCATAGTCCTTTTTTCCTCTAGACTTCTTCTTGTTATTGTGCCATATCTATCATCGGATGTTGGCGATCATGTTGGAGAGCCTATTCTCTAGACTAGCCAAACCCAAATCCTATAAGCATTCTTCATATGTTTTAGTCTCCAGGCCTTTAATCATCTTCTTTGCACTTTTTCTAAAGTCTCAACATCTTTTTTGTAACGTGGTGATCAAAACTGGATGTAGTATTTCAGGTGTGGTATTTCAAGAGAGAAACAAAACAACAACGATCCAATGCAAAAAATGAGTTAAGGAGCTCTGCTTTCTCTCTCGTCTCTTCAGTGGATCAACTGTTTCCTTGACTTTTTTCTTGCTATTTATATGTTGAAAGAAACTTTTAAAAATTATCTTTGACTTTTGTTGCAAGTCTTTGTTCATTCTGAGCCTTTGCTTTCCTGACTTCATCTTTGCAGATTCGGGCTATCTGCTGATACTCTGTCTTAGTTATGTGTCCTTCTTTTCATTTTTTGTACCTATACCTTTTGTCTTTCAGTTTATCAGAGAGATCTTTGTGCAACCATGCTGGCTTTTTCTTGGATTTCTTGTTTTTCTTATTTAGTGGTATTGTGTTGGAACGGGCTTTTATGATAATATTTTTCAGTGTTTCCCATGCTTCTTGAGTTGTTTTCTCTTTTAGGATTTTTATCCATGAAATTTTGTTTAGGATCTCTCTGAATTTGTTAAAATCAGCTTTGAAGTTTGACACTGGTTGGATTACATTCTGTTGCTTGTGATTACATTATATTGAATTCCAGTATGACATGGTCATGCTCACCCAAAGGTTTTAGTTTATTAGTGCAACCAACTGCTGAGAGTGCCTTTGAAATACTGTTCAATCCAAAACTTTCTAATTGTTTTTATTCTTTTTCCATTGTAATATTTTGGAGTGGAACAAACTGTTTGGTAGAATAATTGTGATGGGGTGCATTAAAAGGGTTATTGTAGAAGAAAAGTTAAATGTCATTTTCATTGATATATTTGTACCTGCAGAAAATCACCCAAATTTTATTGGAAATTGCTACCCTTCCTTTTCGCTACCGAGGACATGAGGCAGAATGGTCTTCTTTCACCTAATATTACCCTGGGTTATAATATCTATGACAATTTCTTCAAGGTAGAAATGACTTCAGAGGCTTTGCTGGACCTTCTTTCAGACGGGGAAGCCAACGTTCCCAACTACAGGTGTGGAAGGCAGAGAAACACAGTGGCTGTTCTGGAAGGGGCAGAAACTGGCATCTCCGTCCAGATTTCAACTATGTTGGGCACCTACAAAATCCCTCAGGTCTGTCTTTCTTGGGGAGACAGTTTTCAGTCATGCAACTTTCAATCAGAAATTAAAAGCAGAGTATTATTACGGAAATGCAAGGAGCTGCATTTTACTTGTTACATTTAAAATACCGTCGTCTTCCATTTCTTTCAGATCAGTTACAATTTTGCTTCCCATATTCTGAGGGATAAAACTGAGTTTCCTTTCTTCTACCCGATGCTCCCTGCTGAAGGAGTCCAGCACCCAGGGATGGTCAAGCTGCTCCTCTATTTCAGATGGACTTTGGTTGGTCTTATTGCTCCAGAAAATGACCAGGGGGAGAGATTCATGAGGACAATGTTTTCTATGATGTTAAAGGATGGCATTTGTGCAGTTATATATCAAACTTTTCCACTCAGTGGCATTGAGAAAGTAATAAACCTTTTACAATATTACAAGTGGAGAGAAGTCAACGTCTTTGTTTATGGTTCAGAGACGAGTTCATTCCTGTTTGGAATGATGATTGTACAAAAAGTATTTCAAAGAGTTCCGGAACCAATTGTAGGGAAAGTTTGGATCGCCACAGCTCATTGGGATCTGAGTTTTGATTTAATTTTTACTAACCTTTCCTTTAAATACATTAGTACTATTTTTTCTTTTCTGACTCAGAAAGGGAAATGGGTGAACTATGATGCCTTTAGGAGCTTATTCAGAACCATGTATAACTTTGGGCAGAGAACGTTTGCATGTTCGTCTACCGAGGACGCCTTTTCGGTGAAAGTCTGGAGACGGTGCAGACAGAGGGAAGAACCGGTAGCTTTGAGGGAAGAGGAGATTGATCAAATCCTGGCTCTGGACACCTATCTGATTTACAACACCATCTGGGCTGTAGGAAGGACCTTAAATTCAGCTTATACATCCATATTAAAGAAAGCCACGAGGAACAAGGGCATGAAAGCAGAAGCTCCAAGTCTGAAGACTTGGCGGGTATATATTTCCCATTAGACATGTTTCCTTTGTAGATGGGAATCGGTTTTCAAAGTAGTTGCTTTAGTTATTTATTCTAAAAACTTAAATCACCATGAAACTCAAATGCAATCTAATTCCAACCTTCCATTCCCTTTATTTTCCTTTCCCTCTGTCCTTGCTATTGCAATATTTTCCCTTTACATTTTTTTTCCAAAGGAAATGCTTTTTCATTTCGTCTGTTTCTGGTTTGTCAAAAACAGATCATGTCAAACAAATCTTATTTCATTCTTTGACAAAATGAACAATTTATTTATTTATTTTTATTTATTTATTTATTTGTCAAGCATATATAATCAATTTCCTGGTTGCACAGGAAGATGGCAACAAACCCAGAGAAAGGGGGGCTATTGGAAGATGTGATTCAGTTTAATGCACTGATCCATTTTAATAGCAATAGCTCACAGACTCACATACCACATTTACAACCTCAGCATCTTGCCCCCCAACAATCTGGGCCCTCATTTTACCACTCTCAGAAGAATAGAAGGCTAAGTCAACCTTGAGCTCATCAGGATCAAACTCCATTGTAAGTAAGGATAGAAGGGAAAAAATATAAGATTTCAGCCCCCAAAAAAGACAGTCAAAATTTTGGAGCCGCTAATACTCTCCAATCACTGAAAGGAATGACTGTTAGTAAGAAAAGAGATGCTGTGGACCAATATCTTGCGACCATCAGTGATCTTTCCATGCTTAGTTACTGGTTTTCTCCAGGAGAATCACACAGATAGGACACACGAAGCTACTTTCCTGAATTGGGCAACTAATGGTACCAAAAAATTAAAAAAAATAAAAATAAAAACACCAAACTTTCAATTATGAGTGATCTCGAGATAGGGGATTTAGTCATCGAGCCCTTGTCATGGTCAGATCACTCGCTCCTTCGCCTTGACCTTCGAACCGCAGCACCCCGCCGCAGGGAGGCGGAACCGGTAAGATGGTACCGCCCCAGGCGCCTGATGGAACCTGATAGGTTCCAGATGGAACTTGGGCCAATCCCGGAGGTTCTGGCTCACGCCTCATCTGGGGACCTAGTTGCCGCCTGGGATAGGGCGGCGGCTGGAGCCCTGGATCGAGTCGTGCCTTTGCGGCCTCTGACCCGGCGCCGATCTCGCCTGGCTCCTTGGTTCACCGAGGAGCTGAGGGAGATGAAGCGCCGGAAAAGAGAGCTGTTGGAGGGCTAGTCTTTCTGAATCTGACCGAACACTGGTAAGATCTCATATTAGGAATTACCTAGTGGCGATAAAAGCAGCAAAGTGTTCTCATTTTGCTGCTCTTATTGCGTCATCAGATAATCGCCCGGCCGCCCTGTTTAGGGTGACCCGCTCCCTGCTCCACCAGGAAGCGCGGGAGGACCCCTTGGAGGGAAGAGCCGAGGATTTTGTTCAGTATCTGTATGACAAAATCACTCAGATTCGGGCAGGTCTGGACTCTGACGCGATAGATCCAGAGAGGGTGATGGAGACAGGTCTTGAGACTGTTATCTGGGATGAGTTTGATCCTGTGACCCCAGATGACGTGGACAGGATTCTGGGTAGATTGAACGCGACCACATGTTTGTTGGACCCGTGTCCCTCCTGGTTAGTGCTGGCTTCCCGGGAGGTGACGCGAGGCTGGCTCCAGGGGATTATAAATGCTTCGTTGGGTGAGGGTGTCTTCCCCGCCACCCTGAAAGAGGCGGTGGTAAGGCCTCTCCTCAAGAAGCCTTCCCTGGACCCGGCAGTATTGGCTAACTATCGTCCAGTCTCCAACCTTTGCTTTGTTGCGAAGGTTGTTGAGAGTGTGGTTGCGCGACAGCTACCCCAGTACCTGGATGAAGCGTCGTATCTAGATCCGTTCCAGTCGGGCTTCAGACCTGGGTACAGCACGGAAACGGCATTGGTCGCGTTGGTTGATGATCTCTGGAGGGCTCGGGACAGGGGTTGTTCCTCTGTCCTGGTCCTGTTAGACCTCTCAGCGGCTTTTGATACCATCGACCATGGTATCATGCTGCACCGGCTGGAAGGGTTGGGGGTGGGAGGCACCGTTTTACGGTGGTTCTCCTCCTTTCTCTCTGACCGGTCGCAGTCTGTGCTGACAGGGGGGCAGAGATCGACCCCGAGGCCCCTTATATGTGGGGTGCCGCAGGGATCGGTTCTCTCGCCCCTCCTGTTCAACATTTATGTAAAGCCGCTGGGCGAGATCATCCGTGGTTTCGGGGTGAAGTACCATCTGTACGCTGACGACACTCAGCTGTACATCTCCACCCCGGATCACCCCAATGATGCCCTTGAAGTGATGTCCCAGTGCCTGGAGGCCGTACGGATCTGGATGGGGAGAAACGGGCTCAGGCTCAACCCATCCAAGACCGAGTGGCTGTGGTTTCCGACGTCCCGATATAGTCAGCTGGTGCCATCGCTGGCTATTGGGGGCGAATCATTGGCCCCCACGGAAAGGGCTCGTAACTTGGGCGTCCTCCTGGATTCACGGCTGTCTTTAGAAGAGCACTTGACGGCCGTGACCGGGAGGATTTTTCATCAGGTTCGCCTGATTCGCCAGTTACGTCCCTTTCTAGATCGGGACTCGTTACGCACAGTCACTCATGCCCTCGTCACCTCTCGTCTGGACTATTGTAATGCTCTCTACATGGGGCTCCCCTTGAGGTGCACCCGGAGTCTCCAACTGGCGCAGAGTGCTGCCGCGCGGGTGGTTATGGGAGCAACATGGAGCTCCCATGTAACACCTCTCCTGCGCGAGCTGCACTGGCTCCCGGTGGTCTTCCGGGTGCGCTTCAAGGTTCTGGTTACCACCTTTAAAGCACTCCATGGCTTAGGACCTGGTTATCTACGGGACCGCCTACTACCACCAACAGCCTCCCACCGACCAGTACGCTCCCACAGAGAAGGGCTCCTCCAGGTGCCGTCGGCCAAACAATGTCGGCTGTCGGCCCCTAGGGGGAGAGCCTTCTCTGTGGGGGCACCGACGATCTGGAATGAGCTCCCCCCAGAGATACGGAGGATCCCGGATCTGCGCACCTTCCACCGCGAGTTGAAGACGCTTTTATTTCATCAAGCGGGCCTTGCCTAAATTTTCTCCCTTTTAAATGAAAATTTTAAATTTTTAATTGTATTTTAAAATTATGGGTATTTTAAATTATGGATATAAATTCAGCCAAATTTATTTAATTTATTTTATTCGATTTTAAATTTTGTATATTTATGTGTTTTATTTCATGGCTGTATACCGCCCTGAGTCCTTCGGGAGTAGGGCGGTATAGAAATTCAAATATATATATATATATATAAAAAAAATTAAAATGAATGGCTAAAATCTGCGTTTTTACATTAATATATCTTAAATTAACAAAACATCAATGAGATAAAGTAATGGGGAAAGGAACCTAACCAGCTGTTCAAACTCCTGTCCTTTATAATCATTGTTCTAATCTACAGCTGTTATTACTTCTATGCTTATTGATACTCCCTTAACCAGGGGTGGTATTTGGACAAACCGGTAGTGGCGACCTGCGGGCCCACTTGCCCCGGCGCTATGCCGTCCTATTTAGCCACGTTTTCTAAACCGCGCACATGTGTGCAACAGAGGTGGGTTTCAGCAGGTTCTGACCAGTTCTGGAGAACCGGTAGCGGAAATTTTGAGTAGTTCGGAGAACCGGTAGTAAAAATTCTGACTGGCCCTGCCCCCATCTATTCTCTGCCTCCCAAGTCCCAGCTGATCAGGAGGAAATGGGGATTTTGCAGTAACCTTTCCCTGGATTGGGAAGGGAATGGAGATTTTACAGTATCCTTCCCCTGCCATGCCTACCAAGCCATGCCCACCAAGCCACGCCCACAGAACAGGTAGTAAAAAAATGTGAAACCCATCACTGGTGTGCAAGCCACATGTGTGAGCAAAGTGCATCCACATTTTCGGCGCACAGCGAACTGGTGGTAAAATTATGGGAAAACCCATCTCTACCTCTAACCAAATTGAAAACTCAGAACCTGGTATTTGAACAGAGAGAGAGGAATATTCAGATCCCTCCCAGCACAGTCCAAGGTGTTTTTCTTCTGATGTCCTTTCTAATCTGCTCTTTTCTTTTCCTTTTCAGTTTCACTCCTTCCTTCAAAACGTTCAGTTTCACAATAATCCCATAAATGGGGTCTATTTGGATCAGGAAGGAGACCTAACAGCTGACCTGGAGATTGTGAACTGGGTCGTTTTCCCCAACAAATCTGTCAAGTCAGTGAGATCTGGGAGTCTAGAAAAATGTGCATTCCAGGATTTGAAATTTACCATTGACCAGAAAAGTATTGCACAGGTGGAAAAGATGAACAAGGTGGGATTAATATTTATTTTATTCCACTGAAGATGGTAATAAAGGATTGCATTTCTTGGGGATGGGTGGGGGAGGGGGAGAGGATGTGCCTTTGAGTTTTCATGTCAGCTCATCAGTTTTGCACATCTGGCTCTGGTCTAGGAAGCTGAACCACAAGGCCCTCCCTATTCACCAGGACAATGCGCAGCCCATCACAAGATTGAAATCCCATAGGCCAGCATGGAAAACAGCTATTCACTTACCAACTATCTAGTTAACCCCCAGGATTCCTGGAGAGAGGAATGGTCTAACTTAACTCCTTGTGGCTTGACCATTGGTGATTCCTCTACCAAACCACCTGGTTTTGACCTGCCTCACGTTGTCTGGTTGAAATTGTACAGAATTAGGTGTGATACTGGGAGAAGTGCCTCCGCCCTGTATCAGCAGGGATAGAAAGATTCTCCTTGCTGTGATGGTGGTGGTGATATGGAAACTATTAAACAGATTGTGCAAGATTGCCCATGGCATGCATTCTCTGGTTCCCGATTTGATTTGATTTGATTTGATTTGATTTGATTGAATTCAATTCAATTCAATTAGTTTAGTTTAGTTTAGTTTATTTGATTTGTATACTGCCCTACTCCCGAAGGACTCAGGGCGGCTTACAATGTGTTAAGCAATAGCCTTCATCCTTTTGTATATTTATACAAAGTCAGTTTATTGCCCCCACAACTGGGTCCTCAATTTACCTACCTTAGAAAGGATGGAAGGCTGAGTCGACCTTGAGCCTGGCGCGATTCCGAACCTGCAGTAATTGCAAGCAGCTGGTCTTAATAACAGGGTGCTTTAGACCACTGTACTACCAAGGCTCAGTGGTTGGATCGGCCTCCCGACTATTAGCTGTTTCAGGCTGCAGGGATTGCCATTGCCTATTGCTGCCCCATTTTCAGTCTCTGCTGTTTGCTGCAAGGAGGCAAATTGCTGGGAGGCAGAGGCAGATTTTTTTTCTTCTGCTAATCAGGCTCTGCTGAAAATGAAAATAAAACTGAAACAGGCTGTTTGCTGTTTGCTGCAAGGAGGCAAATTGCTGGGAGGCAGAGGCAGATTTTTTTTCTTGTGCTAATCAGGCTGTACTGAAACTGAAATAGGCTGTTTGTTATTTGCTGCAAGGAGGCAAATTGCTGGGAGGCAGAGGCAGAATTCTTTTCTTGTTTTCCTCCCCAAAAAAGGTAGGTGCGTTTTATAGTCCAGAGTGTCTTATACTCTGAAAAATACGGTAGTCAAAGATAAATCTTGAACTGGAGACCATTACACCTTTTTCCTTTTTCTGAAAATAAGTCTATTTTCTGTCCTCTCCCTGCTCAGCCCCTGCCTCCTTCTAGGTGTGTGGAAAGCTGTGGTCCTGGATTCAAGAAGGTGGCTCAGGAAGGACAACCCATCTGCTGCTATGATTGTCATCCTTGTGCAGAAGGAACCATCTCCACCACGGAAGGTGGGTGACATCAGAGGAAAGGGGTAGACTTTAGGGAGGACCACAGACCCTGGCATTATTCATGAAAGGGTGCTTTGATCGGCATTCTTAACCTTGATTTTAAAATATATAATTTCTTTTAACAAAAATAATTTATTACGTAATGACTGGCAAGAAATTATCCTTTAATTTAAATTGGGAGCAGGATATCTAAAAAGATGGGTTTGATGAAGTCTTGACGTTAGAAAGAATACAGTATTGCTTCCTTTTCATCTTATTTACAAGGAAACCTCTGCCATTTTTTCTGGGTGTCTTTCTTGAAAAATTGAGAACTTCTGATCCTTTCTTTACTTTGCCTTGTCTTGCCCTGCCTTCCCTTGATCTACTAATGCATGAGTAAAAAGACTGAATTTGTTTCTTTAGTGAGTCTATCTACAAGTCCAACACTGAATCTTTCTTTCCTTCCTTCCTCCCTCCCTCCCTTCCTTCCTCCCTCCCTCCGTCCCTCGTCTCTTCCTTCTGTCAGCCCTGGAAGCCATCTTTAGCTTCAATCTTCATGATTGCCACATTTAGTGCTATGGGAAAATGGGAGGGGGTTTGCATGGAGTTGGTGACCATATATAGCCATAACAATATTCCTTTGCCTGGGAGTCAAGGATGTTCAGCCTGCACCTGGAGAGGCGTGACTGGAGAACATCTCTAGTTGGGACGGTTAATTGATTGGGCCATGTGATGGACATGTGGGTGCAGGGGAAGGAACTTTGACTTTCCTTTGGATGGGGAAAACCTGAGGGCTTTCAGATTTGGGTTTTCCCAGATGTGCCAAGATGACCTCTCTAATAAAATGGAATTCTGAGGAACTCTTGGCTTCAGGGTTTCTTTTGGCTGGGATTATTAATTATTATTTAATAATAATTAATAGTTAATAATTATTAATAACAATTAATACTAAATTAATAAGTATTAATTGGAACCCTGACACCTTTTTAAAAAGTATTTCTTGCTTTTCATTTTCTTTATTGGTTAATCTCTATCAATTTTTCTTTGCATTTCTGGAAAAATTGAGAATTTCTGATCTTTCCTTCCCCTTCCCTTCCTTTCCCTTTCCATCTAATAATGCGTGACTAAAATGCTGGACATTTATTTAACAGGACATTTATTTTACGTCCAACACGGGTCCTTCCTTCCTTCCTTCCTTCCTTCCTTCCTTCCTTCCTTCCTTCCTTCCTTCCTATTTCCTCCCTCCCTCCCTCTTTCCTTCCTTCCCTCCTTCCCTTCCTCCCTTTCTTTATTCTTTTCTCAAACATTTCCCATATGAGAAATGAGGGACAGTTTCTTTTTGACGTCATAGAAAGGACTGTAAAATTGAGGGTGGCTTTTTTCATCTATCCTCAAAAGAGGTCCCCAAAGAGATGGAAAACACTGAGCCGAGGTGGCGCAGTGGTTAGAGTGCAGTACTGCAGCTACTTTAGCTGACTGCTAGTTCAGCAGATCAGCAGATCAAATTTCACCGGCTCAAGGTTGACTTAGCCTTCCATCCTTCCGAAGTGGGTAAAATGAGGACCCAGATTGTTGGGGGCAACATGCTATTTAGTATACTGTCGATTGTTGTAAGCCGCCCAGAGTCCTCGGAGAGTGGGCGGCATAGAAATATGATATAATAATAATAATAATAATAACAACAACAACAACAACAACAACAACAACAACAACAACAACAACTTGCTTTCCTGGCAAGATTGTGAGGGAAAACAAAGAGGGCGGATCAAACAACCAGGGAAACTACTGCATAGACAGGAAACCTGGCCATCTCTATGATCAAAGTGAAGGGTGACATTGACATTTGCAAAGGAGAATTTAAGAAAACGCTTTACTAATAGCCAGTTTACACATGAAGAACAGCAGCTGAGTTTATTGGAGAAATATTTTCCTCCTTAAAAGAATCAGACTACCGCAGACGAGTCCCACTTCTTATTCCTTGTGCTTCAACTAGTCCAATATAGGAGGTCAGAATGACCATCTGTCCATGGGTGGGAGTGCCACAGAGTGCTTTGGATTTCATCTCTAAAAGGTAATTCACGGAATCTGGGATGCAAACGATGCAACCTCTAAAAGCAGACAATGCTTATCCTGGAACTATGTGGCAGAAATTCTGACTTCCCTTTGACACTTGTCCTTCTGTGTTCTACTTCTTAAACTTCCCAACCATTGTTGCATATTAATGTACAGTGGTGGGAATTTTCCAGTTCTGTCCGGTTCGGGAGAACCGGTAGTGGCGACTGCGGGAGGCTCCGTGCAACTGCCCCGACGTAATGCGTGATTACTGTGCATGCGTGGAAGGCCATGTGCATATAGAGTGGTGGTGCGTGCGAGCAAAGTGAGTGTGTGTGCACATGCGTGCTCACAGTTGTGAACCGGTAGGGAAGGTAAGTGAATCCCATCTCTGCTACCGTCCCTTTCCCCACACACATTCATCCAACACATCACTAGTTCACTCCAATATGCATCTGATGGAAGAACCTATTTTATTATCAATATTAATTTTGGGTTTCTTTTTCCAGATGCTGAAAAATGCACTAAATGCCCAGCAGATCAACATCCAAACATCAAGAGAGATGACTGTATACCTAAGATTGAAACTTTCCTATCCTATCAAGAAAATTTGGGGCTCATCCTAGCTTGTGTTGCATTTTTCCTGTCTTTGGTAACAGGCTTAGTCTTGGGAATCTTCATTAAATTCCAAGAAACTCCCATAGTCAAAGCCAACAATCGAGATCTCTCCTATATCCTTCTCATCTCCCTCCTGCTATGCTTCTTGACCTCCTTCCTTTTCATTGGCCAGCCAAGAACTGTCACTTGCCTTCTTCAACAAACAGCCTTCAGCAACATCTTCTCAGTTGCTATTTCTACTGTCTTGGCCAAAACATTCATGGTGGTGCTAGCCTTCTTGGCCACAAAACCAGGGAATAAAGTGCAGAGATGGCTAGGGAAGAGCCTGGCTAATTCTATTATTTTTTCTTGTTCTGTGGTTCAAGTTGTCCTCTGCAGCATCTGGTTGGGCACTTCTCCCCCATTCCCCGAGGTGGACATGTACTCACAATCTGCAGAGATCATCCTGAAATGTAATGAAGGCTCTGTTGCCATGTTCTACCTTGCCCTTGGTTATATGGGGTTCTTGGCTGCCATCTGCTTCACAGTGGCTTTCCTAGCTAGAAATCTACCTGCGACCTTTAATGAAGCCAAACTCATCACCTTCAGCATGCTGGTTTTCTGCAGTGTCTGGATATCCTTTGTACCTGCTTACCTGAGCACCAAAGGGAAATATATGGTGGCCGTGCAGGTTTTTTCCATCTTGGCCTCCAGTGCTGGACTTCTGGGCTGCATCTTCATCCCCAAATGTTACATTGTTTTTTTAAGACCGGATTTGAATACCAAGGAACATTTGCTGTCAAATAAAAATAGAAATTAACTAACTATTTCTTTCTCCCAAATATCAGTTAATCACTACAAAAACATTATTTGCTGCTTTAATGTTCCTTTAGAAACACATTGTTTTTTATTTTGTTTTGTTTTGTGTCACAATAGTAATAATCAGTGGTGAAATCCAATTTTATTTACTATCGGTTCTGTGGGCATGACTTGGTGGGACTGGCTTGGTGGGCATGGCAGGGGAAGGATACTGCAAAATCCCCATTCCCACCCCACTCCTGGGGGAAGGATATTGCAAAATCCCCATCCCCACCCCACTCTGGGGCCAGCCAGAGGTGGTATTTGTCGGTTCTCTGAACTGCTCAAAATTTCCGCTACCGGTTCTCCAGAACCTGTCAGAATCTGCTGTATTTCACCCCTGGTAATAATCCTATACTTTTAAAAATAAATATACTTTCCCTGCATTTAGGTATATAGAAAATTATGCTAGGAATATGTGTGCTTCTCTTGCTGCAAATTGTTTGTTGAATCTGAAAACTCAGTTGGAACTTTTTGGCTGCTGCTTCTTTATCTGCCACCAGCCTCTCCCATAAGAGCATAATTGCTTCCATATGATGCATCTAGAACCACATTTCCAAGTCTAGAACTTCATCCGTGTAGTAGGGAAACGCTGCTCTCACAAATGTGCTTATTAGGAGGGATCCAGTGACCAATGACTCTTGGATGTTGCCAGAATGTCATCAGAGAGTAGTTCAGAAATTGGCTAGTAATCTGTGTAATTCTCTTGTCCCCTATAACCTTTCCCCTTTTGACCAACTGTGTTGGGCAGAAGCCCATGACTGTAAGAGATTCCAAAAGGTAGGTTGAGTCTTTCCTGAAGTATCTTGTCTTGGATCTTGAAGAAGCCGAGCATCCCAGTGATCCCTACCTTTCATCAATAGAACATTGAACAATAAAATAATAAATAAAATACAACTATAATAAATAGGTAAAACAGCTTTCTGAGCAGAGGTTACCCATTGTGAGAAGAACATCTCTACACACACAGATCAGATTATGAAGTTAAGTTCTAACAAAATTATCTGGAACTTTCTCTAAGATTGGGAAAAGTCATCTCCAATTCATCACATTTCCAGAGGTCCATGGTACATGGAAAACAGCTGGGAGACTTCTCTTGTGGTTGGGACATTCTCTTCATGGAGCAACCTATTTTTGTTTTGATTTTATTTCTTCAAATTTATTTCCTGCAATTACTGCAGGTTCCAATCTCGCCAAGGCTCAAGGTTGACTTCCATCCTTTCTAAGGTAGGTAAATTGAGGACCCAGTTTGTGGGGGCAATAAGCTGACTTTGTATAAATATACAAAAGAATGAAGGCTATTGCTTAGCGCATTGTAAGCCGCCCTGAGTCTCTGGAGAAGGGCAGCATATAAATCAAATTAAAAAAAAAATTCACCAAATCTCACATTTCTGGCTCTGGAGGTTTAAAATTAAAACATTAACCGTACCAAAAAGAATCATGCAAACAATACAAACATTAAAACCAATTAAGCCATTAAAATCCATACATAAAAGGAGAGCACAGATATTCAAGAATAGTGCAGCCATTTTATGGGTTCCACACCCTATTCTGAACCCCAGGTCAGATGACAAAACCTAGTCTTCTGTTCCTTCCAGAAGGCCAGTGAGGTCACGACCCACCTGACTCTGGGGGGAATGATGTTCTCTACGGTGGTTGAAATAGTAGAAAAGGCCCTTCTCCTAGTCCCGCTATCTTCAATCTCTAGTGCAGTGTTTCTCAACCTTGGTAGCTTGAAGATGGGTGGACTTCAACTCCCAGAATCCCCCAGCCAGCGCTGCTGGCTGGGGGATTCTGGGAGTTGAAGTCCACCCATCTTCAAGTTTCCAAGGTTGAGAAACACTGCACTAGTGGATTGGACCTGCAACAAGCTTCTTCTGTATGACCTGATGGGAGGAATAGATATCACTGGACAGAGACTATCTTTCAAATAACCTGGCCCAATGCCATGTAGTCCTTTATAGTTTATTACCAACACCTTGAATTGAATCTGGAAACAAACTGGCTACCAATTCAGCTCACGAAGCAGAGATGTAACATGCAATAGCAACAGCAATAGCACTTAGACTTATATACCACTTCATAGTGCTTTTACAGCCCTCTCTAAGCAGTTTACAGAGTTAGCATATTGCCCCCAGCAATCTAGGTCAGTGATGGCGAACCTTTTTGGCACCGAGTGCCCAAATTGGAATGTGTGCGCATTTGTGCACGTGCTAGAGCCTCAGAAATTTACATGTACCCGAGCACGCATGTGCACCAGCCAGCTGGTCTTTGGGTTTCCAGCACACATGCGCCTGCTGGAAACCAGAAGAGCAGCTGGTGACGTGCCCACAGAGTGGGCTTTCCGTACTACCTCTGGCACACATGCCATAGGTTCGCCATCACACTTCTAGATCCTCATTTTACCCACCTCGGAAGGATGGAAGGCTGAGTCAACCTTGAGCCTGGTGAGATTTGAACTGCTGAACTGCAGCTAGCAGTCAGCTGACGTAGCCTGCACTCTAACCACTGCGCCACCTCGGCTCTATGCAGATATCTAATTGCACACATAACTGCTTGTACTACTGCATTTTGTTGAAGGGTAGCCCCATGTGTTACAACATATTATTGAATTTATTAGAGTAATCCATATCAGAGGTGACCTGATCATGAATGATTGAGCATAGTGTTCCAGGAATGATCCATATTGATCCAGGAATGGGCACAGCTGGCGTACTAGAAGCTGGGCAAAGACCCTCCTAATCACAACCATCACCTGTTCTTCAAGCAGGAGTCTAGAAGAAACCCCAGATCATGAACCAAGCCTATCTGTGGAAGTGCAATTGCATCCAAAATCAAGGATGGTAATTTCCTAGATCCAAGTGGCCCAAAACCCAAAGCCACTTGATCTTGACAGGATTGAGCCAAAGCCTGTTTTTTCCCTGTCCAAATGCCTACAATCTCCAGGAACCAAGACAGGATATTGTGAGCATAGTGGAGGACTGTGAATATTAGCCTATCTTAGCCACAATGCCAGCTAGATGACATTTGTGGTGGAACATAAAATCTATCACAAGTGAAAACCATTTAAATCCACTTTGATGGGTGACAATTCAAACCCATGAAGATATTTCTGCTGCTACTGGACTGCATGCAGGCGTGATCAGATAGAATAGAGTAGAGTAGAGTAGAGTAGAGTAGAGTAGAGTAGAGTAGAGTAGAGTAGAGTAGAGTAGAACAGAACAGAACAAAACAGAACAGAACAGAATAAGAGAATTGGAAGGGACCTTGGAGTTCTTCTAGTCCAACACCCTGTTTAGGCAGGAAACCCTACAGCACTTCAGACAAATGGTTATCCAACGTCTTCTTAAAAACCTCCAGTGTTGGAGCATTCACAACTTCTGGAGGCAAGTTGTTCCACTGATTAATTGTTCTGTCAAGAAATTTCTCCTTAGTTCTAAATTGCTTCTCTCCTTGATTAGTTTCCACTCGTTGCTTCTTGTCCTACCCTCAGGTGCTTTGGAAAATAGCTTGACTCCCTCTTCTTTGTGGCAGCCCCTGAGATATCAGAACACTGCTATCATGTCACCCCTAATCCTTCTTTTCATTAAACTAGACATACCCAGTTCTAGCAACCGTTCTTCATATGTTTTAGCCTCCAGTCCCCTAATCATTTTTGTTGCTCTTCTCTGCATTCTTTCTAGAGTCTCCATATCTTTTTTACATTGTGGCGATCAAAACTGAATGCAGGATTCCAAGTGTGGCCTTATCATGATCTCAAAAATTTTGGGGGCAGTAGTGGAATTCAAATTTTTTTACTACCAGTTCTATGGGTGTGGCTTGGTGGGTGTGGCAGGGGAAGGATACTGCAAAATCTCCATTCCAACCCCATTCTGGGGCCAGCCAGAGGTGATATTTGCTGGTTCTCCAAACTACTAAAAATTTCCGCTACCAGTTCTCCAAACCTGTCAAAACCTGCTGAATTGCACCCCTGCTTTGGGGCCATGTTGTCTCTCATTCACACAAACTCTATGCATCTCCCTGTTGACCAATTCAGAGTTAAGAGAGGTTTTATCTCTCCTCCTTGCTGTTATCCAGATCCCAGTGATTTATTTGTAATCTTGCTGCAAAGTCTCCAGAGACTTTTCTGTACACTTTCAGAAGATTTGGCAACAAGATGCCAATAACATGTTTTCATCTCAATACCATTCTAAAGCTTTGTTGACTGCGCTCATGGAAAGAAATGGGTGAATAAATGGATCTGGAGAAAAAGAGAGCTGGCAGGGGGTTTGGGTCTTTTAGAGCAGTCAAGGGATATACTTTGTCTCCTCTCCTCAAGAAGTGAAGCTTGGCAGGACTACGTCTGTGTTTTGAAAGCTCCTCAGGCTTCCGTCTCAGAAGTGGGCTTTGTTCTCTTCCAGCAATTTCTCTGGATGGTTGTTCAAAGCAGGCACAATACAGGAAGCACAATCAGAAAGACAAATCATGTTGCTGCTTTTGCTTCTTTGGGTGCTGCTTTTTTGGCCCCAGGGAGTCTGTGGGGCACTCAAATGTCTCCTGACTCTGAATGGGGATGGGGTGAACCCACAGAACTATTACAATCCAGGAAAGCATTTCATTAGTGCTATAATCTCCGCCACCAGGGCTACGTTTCAACCATTAAGCTTCAACACATCTCCTTCATCTCAACTATTACAGTAAGTGAATGTTCTTGATGTTTGCTGCAGTCACTCTATTTCCAACCCTCCAATATATATTGCCAATTATAATGCCTTGGTAAGGCCACACTTGGAATACTGCATTCAGTTTTGGTTGCCACGATGTCAAAAAGATGTGGAGACTCTAGAAAGAGTGCAGAGAAGAGCAACAAAGATGAATGGGGGACTGGAGGCTAAAACATATGAAGAATGCTTGCAGGAACTGGGTATGTCTAGTTTAATGAAAAGAAGGACTAGGGGAGACATGTTAGCAGTGTTCCAATATCTCAGGGACTGCCACAAAGAAGATGGAGTCAAGCTATTCTCCAAAGCACCTGAGGACAAGAAGGAATGGGTGGAAACTAATCAAGGAGAGAAGCAACTTAGAACTAACGAAAAATTTCCTGACAGTGAGAACTTGCCTTCAGTGGAATAACTTGCCTTCAGAAGTTGTGAATGCTCCAACACTGGAAGTTTTTAAAATGTCTTCATGCATAATTTGTGTGCACACAGTGAATTTCATCTATCTGTCCTCTTACTTCTGCCTTATTTCTTTGCAATAGTTCCGCCAGGATCTCCACCATCTTTTCTCCCAACTCTTCATCTTTTTCTTCCACAATATTTTGAAATCGTAAAAAATATGAAGCTTTCTCCATTTCCAAAAACACAATTGACTCTGTCAGCTCCCTATTTAGCTGTAGAGACTTCTGCTCCATCATTTCCATTTTATTGTCCACTTGATACATTTTTGTTTCCATTTTTTTTAATTCTTTGTTCATTTTCCAGCATCACTTGTTGGATATTCTCTATTTTATCATTCATATTTTTGATATCATCTTTCACTTCTCCAATTTCATTTTTAATTTTCTTATGGTGTATTTTCATCTTTTCATGATTGTCAGCAATTTTCTTCTGTGTTTTCATTAATGTTTCTTGTATCATTTGCAGCATACTCTGCATATTCTGCCTATTCACTGTCAATTCTGATTTTTCTTTTTCTTTTCTCAGCATATTTTCTATTGTTCTCTGGTTTGATGGTGATGCAGCTATAGGTGGAAGATTTGTGGCTGGTTTTTTCCCTACTTTAGTTATAGTTGCCATGCTCGACAGTCTTATCACTTGAGTAAAGTTCTTCCACAGTATCATATAGTAAATAACAACAAAATACTTTTATACACACGTTCTTATATACTGGTTATTTACTCTATCTGTATTTTCTAGAAAGATTTATTCTATATATATCTAATTACCCAACATTATATCAGTCTATAAATTCTATATACAAGCTTACTCTAAAGTTATATGATATCTAATATGGTTGATAATATTCTTAAATTATGTTATCTGTTCACAGTTACTATCAATATACAGTTTTTATCTATCAATATTTTATCACCTCTTTAAATCTCAATCAATATCTATCTTTATATACGTTTATAAATAACTTTAAATTATTCACTTATTCTTTAAATCTATAAATCTATAATTTATAATTCATTAATCTATTACAAATTAGTTTTTCAATTCTTTCTTATTGTTTATAATTATCAGTGTTCAAATATATCAATTCATTGCTTTCATCAGTCTTACTCAGTTCTTTAATCAAGTCTTAACTTCCACACAATATCACCTTTTCTTTCCTTATTTGCTTCTATATCTCCAATAGTCTGATTTTCGCCTGGCCTCGCCTAAATCTTCTCCCTTTTAAGTGCAAATTTTAAATTTTAATGTATTTTAAAATATGGGTATTTTAAATTATGGGTATTAATTCAGTCAAATTTATTTAATTCATTTTATTCGATTTTAAATTTTGTATATGTATGTGTTTTATTTTATGGCTGTTCACTGCCCTGAGTCCTTCGGGAGTAGGGCGGTATAGAAATTCAATAAAATAAAAATAAAATAAAAATAAATAGTTATAATATTCCAAAAATATACTTCCTTTAAAGTTGTAATAATAGTCAATCTCCTACTGGCTATCTTCATATTCTCCAATCTCCACTTCTCCACACTCTGCTTTTCACAATCCTTAAGGTTCTTTTGCAGTTAGTGTCAATGCCTCATGCTTTACGGAATCCACTTATTGGGCTCTTTCTGTTTTACACTAGGCTTTCTCAGATCTGTTTCACCGCTCTGCACTCTACTCCATTTTAGGCGCCTCTTTTCCGGACATGCTTTTCCTTCTCCTTAGAGCCTTACTCTCTCCATGCCTCCAATCCACAAAATATTTCTCACCTCCTTCTGGGGTTAGCTTCTCCGCCAAACAAAGCTGTCGTTTTCCACTTTTTGCTTCCTTCTTATGCAGCTGTCATTGCTCCCAATCTGTTTTAAAGGCAGACTCTTTCTTCACCGGATTTAAGAGGGTTGCTCCTGTCCACTTGGGCGATTGCTTTTCGTCCAGTGTCTTCAGAGCTTCCTCTTTAGTTTCCCAATCTCTACGGGATCGGTATTGCCCTTAAAGAGCTCCTGATGAAGAATTTTCAGGATTTGGGTACGGAGCTCCATTCCCTTTCTCCCGCTCCGCGATGATGTCACCACCAGAAGTCCTCTAAATTCAATCTTATGAGGCAATGTTCCTGAAAGGAAGAAGCCAATATCAAACCATTTCTGAAAAATTGGACACAATTGAATGGAAACATGAAAAATCATAATCTTATGATTTCACTGTAAACTAATCCTCCACTCTGGAAACTTCAAAATCTAAAAGTGTACAAAAAGTGTACAAAAATAGTCATAGATGCTCATTGTGTATCTTAGTGTATTTATTAGTGAATTTGGTGGTGTGACTGGTCCTTTCTAACCTTTTTATTTATTGATTCCCTCTTTAACATAGACAATTTTAACTTCTAAATATTAAGAAACTAACTTCTGCCAATTGGAATTGTGGAATTGCGGCTTTGAAATTGATC
The DNA here is from genome assembly GCF_059756535.1 of Pantherophis guttatus. NCBI lineage: Eukaryota > Metazoa > Chordata > Lepidosauria > Squamata > Colubridae > Pantherophis > Pantherophis guttatus. The sequence continues at coordinate 270,906,034 of NC_142064.1, forward strand.
TAATAATATTTATTAATACAACTAATTGTTTTTATGTTAATATTTTTTAGGAATGTGGCAATCATTCAGAGGGACACTTGGGCATTGGTGGATTAGAAGCATTTTTGTAAAAAGAGATTGAATAAAACGTTATTTTTATTTATTGTGCTCTAATACATTTATATTTCTAGGAAAACAAAGCCAGAATATTGGAAAGTTCTATCCTATCTTTTTGCCACCCAGGAGATCAACCAGGATTCCAATCTCTTACCCAACATCACCCTGGGTTACACTGTCTACGAAAATTATTTCAATGCAGAAAAGACTTCGGATGCTTTGCTGGACCTGCTTTCAGACGGGGAGGCCAATGTCCCCAACTACAGTTGTGGGAGACAGAGAAACACAGTGGCTGTTCTGGAAGGAGCCAAGATTGACATCTCCATCCAAATTTCGACCATGTTGGGCATCTACAAAATCCCACAGGTTTGATTTTAACAGGGAAAAAGGTTTAGTTATGCAGTTTTCAGATCTCCTCTCTTGTAAATAAAGAATAAAGGAGACCCTAACTCAGGGGTGTCAAACTCAAAGCCCATGGACCGGATTCGGCCTGTGGGGTGCTTAGATCTGGCCTGCATGGCTGCCCTAGAAACAGCAAAGGACCAGCCCATGGTGCCTCTGCCGGTGAAAGCAGAGCTTGGGAGGGCCATGTGCGGATCTCTCAAACTCCATTTTCTCTGGCAGAGGGTTGCAGGAAGCCATCACAGTAGAACAGAGCTTGGAAGCCCGTTTTCATTGGCAGAGGACTCAGGCCTTCACAGGCACTCCCGACATAATAATAATAATAATAATAATAATAATAATAATAATAATAATAATAATAATAATAACAACAACAACAACAACAACAACAACAACAATAATAATAATAATAATAATAATAATAATAATAATAATAATAATAATAATAATAATAATAATAATAATTTTATTTCTATACCGCCCTTCTCCCGAAGGACTCAGGGCGGTGTACGGCCAATTTAAAAACACAGGACACAACAATAATTAAAAATTAAAATAATTAAATAGATTTGGCCAATTTAAAACCCCAAAAATTTAAAATACCCCAATTTAAAATTATTATGTTGATAGCCCGGCCTGGCGGAACAACAGGGTCTTCAGTGCGCAGCGAAACACCCGGAGGTCGGAGATCTTACGTATTTCCGGGGGCAGTTTATTCCACAGGGCTGGGGCTCCCACAGAGAAGGCCCTCCCCCTGGGTGTCGCCAGCCGACATAACTTGGCTGATGGCACCCTGAGGAGACCCTTCTGTGGGAACGGACTGGATATGAATGATGTCAAGCTGGCCACACCCACTCAGGCCATGCCCACCCTGGCCCCCCAAGATCAAATGCAACCCTGATGCAGCCCTCAAAGAGTTTGACAACCCTGTCCTAACTCATTGTAGACTCACACTGCAATGAACAAGGACATAGCAATAGCAATAGCACTTAGACTTATATAATGCTTCATAATGCTTTTACAGCCCTCTCTAAGCGGTTTACAGAGTCAGCCTCTTGCCCCCAACAATCTATGTTGGAAGCAGAACTTGATGTTACCCTAACACGGGCGATAGAATTAATAATCTAGTTGAAAGACATTACAGAAGATACTATATGGATTACAAATTTAAAGTCATTTGAGGATTTTATTTATATATGGAAATATCTTTTAGTAGTGTGGGCAGAAGAACAAAGATATTAAAAATATTATGTATGGTAGACCTGTAGGAAAGTGGGTGCAGATAGGTTAGGTTACTGATTGTTTAGTTTAGGAAAAGGGATGTTATGTTCAGATATTAATATACGTAAAAGATTTGGAATTAAGAGATATATGTATGGGGGTGGAGGAAATGGGTAGATTAGGAGTTGAATAAATGCCAAATTAGGATTTATTATATAATTTTACAGCTGAATGTTGCTCTGAAATGTATAGTATAGGGGGGATATAATAATAATGTTAGAAAGAAATGGTTAGCATATGGGGGGTGGTGTAAAAGGATGGTAAAGTAAAGTATGTGATATCAATTTGGATTTTATTTTGGAGAAGCCATGGGGAGAGGGGAGGGGGGGTTAGGGAGGAGAGGGGGAAAAAAAGGGGGAAAATCTGTATTTGAAAAACTTTTTCAATTAAAAAAAAAAAACAATCTGGGTCCTCATTTTACTGACCTCGGAAGAATGGAAGGCTGAATCAACCTTGAGCCTGGTGAGATCTCAACTACAGCCAGGGAAGTGATTGAAAACTGGGAAACGGGCCCTTCATCAGACAATAGGGGTGCTGATTTATCACCAGCCTATCAAGTATTTAGGTGGCGAGGGCTTGGCAGCACAAGGAAACAAAGCCAATGACTTAATAGCCAGCCATCAACACCCCTATCAACAAACTAAAACGTCATAAAACCCCCAAACCTTTAACCTTAGACTATCTACTGTTGACCTCACCCCATTCCTAAGAGGTCTGTAAGGGGCATGCATAAGAACACCAGCATGCCTACCATCCCTGTCCTAATGTTCCCTTTAATTGTATTTATTTATTTATTTTATTTATTAATTTTATTTCTATACCGCCCTTCTCCCGAAGGACTCAGGGCGGTGTACAGCCTGATTAAAAGCACAAAGACAGACAAAATTTAAAAATAATTTAAAAATTATTAAATAATTGGCTCAATTATAAAACCCCCAAATTTAAAATCCCATATTTAAAACTGATTAAAATCTTTACATTGATAGCCCAGCCTGGCAGAACAACAAGGTTTTGAGGGCACAGCAAAATACACGGAGATCGGAGATCTTACGAATTTCTGGGGGCAGTTCATTCCAAAGGGCAGGGGCTCCCACAGAGAAGGCCCTCCCCCTGGGTGTCACCAGCCAACATAATTTGGCCAATGGCACCCTGAGGAGACCCTCTCTGTGGGAATGGACTGGCCGGTGGGAGGCTACTGGTGGCAGAAGACGGTCTTGAAGATACCCAGGTCCAATGCCATAGAGTGCTTTAAAGGTGGTAACCAACACCTTGAATTGCACCCGGAAGACCACTGGGAGCCAGTGCAGCTCACGCAGGAGGGGTGTCACGTGGACACAATGAGTTGCGCCCATAACCACCCGCGCGGCCGCATTCTGGACCAGTTGGAGCCTCCGGGTGCTTTTCAAGGGGAGCCCCATGTAGAGAGCACTGCAGTAGTCCAGTCGGGAGGTGACAAGGGTGTGAGTGACCGTGCGCAAGGCGTCCCAGTCCAGAAAGGGCTGCAACTGGCGAATCAGGCGAACCTGATAAAAAGCCCCCCTGGCCACGGCCGTCATATGTTCTTCTAAAGACAGCCGTGCATCCAGGAGGACGCCCAGATTGCAAGCCCTCTCTGTGGGGGGTAAAGACTCACCCCCAATAGTCATTTTATGTATTCATTTTATGTATTCAATTCATGTTTATACTTATATATTATCTAATATGTACTCAACAAAATAAAGAAACAAAGAAACAAAGAAACAAAGAAACAAAGAAACAAAGAAACAAAGAAACAAAGAAACAAAGAAACAAACAAACAAACAAACAAACAAACAATAGGCATCATATAAATACCACACATAGAACAGCCCAAACCTGAGGATGGGCTCCAGCATGAGTTTAAAAGCTCGGAAGACTAAACCTCTGATCCCGTTGATTAACCCAGATTGGATCCTGCACCATTAAAAATAAAGGATCTGGTTATCCAATAAGAGAGAAAGTTTAGAGCAGCCATATTCCTGCCTATCATGAAGCCAGCCCAGACTAGGGGCTTTCTGATTCGTGGAGAATTTTTCAAATTCAAAGAAACCAATGAACAAAGAAACAACGTGTGAAACTAAGAGCCATCAGTGTAGAAAGTGAATGTACAGCCAGTATAGTTATCCTAACTTTTGAATATTAATGAAGGTCAAATAAATTTTCTTCTTCTTCTTCTTCTTCTTCTTCTTCTTCTTCTTCTTCTTCTTCTTCTTCTTCTTCTTCTTCTTCTTCTTCTTCTTCTTCTTCTTCTTCTTCTTCTTCTTCTTCTTCTTCTTCTTCTTCTTCTCCTTCTCCTTCTCCTTCTTCTTCTCTTCCTCCTCCTCCTCCTCCTCCTCCTCTTCCTCCTCCTCCTTCTTCTTTCTTTTTAGATCAGTTACAGTTTTACTTCCCAGGTTCTGAATGACAAAAGCCAATTTCCTTTCTTCTACCCAATGCTCCCCTCTGAAGGAGTCCAGTACCCAGGGATGGTCAAAGTGCTCCTTCATTTCCGGTGGACCTTGATTGGTATGATTGCTCCAGACACTAATCAGGGACAGAAATTCATGAGGACGATGACCGCCGTGCTGATAAGGAATGACATTTGTCCAGTTTTATCAGAAACCTTTTCCATAATTAGCAAGAAACTCTTCAAGCTTCCTGACACATACTACACTTGGAGACAAGTGAATGTCTTTCTTTATGGTGCAGAGATGGATTCAATAGCAGTTGGATTATTACTTATTCATAGAGCCATTGAAGGTTTTAAGGAACCTGTTAAAGGCAAGGTCCTAATGACAACTTTGCTGAGTGACTTATATTTAACAGAAATCGCCAAGCTCATCGGACAAATCCATAGCATTTTTTCCTTTCCTATGAAAACAAAGCAAACAGCAAACTATGCTGTATCTCGGCATTTCTACTCTACAGTGCAAGACTTTTCAGATAGATCCTTTACATGTTTCTATGCCAAGGATGACTTTTCAGTTAAAATCTGGAGACGGTGCAGAGAAAGTGAAGAACTGAAAGTTCTGCCCCAGGGGCTAATTGATCGTATCTTGTCAATAGACAACTATTTCACTTACAATACAGTCTGGGCTGTGGCACAGACTTTACATGCTGCCTTTTTATCTCGTTCTAAAAGGACAAGGAATAACGATGGTAAGAACATGGAAATTCCATGGTTGAAAGCTTGGCAGGTAATTGTTTTTCTTTGTATGTTTTTCCTCTTGAAGATAAGAATCAATTTTATAAGTGTCAGAACTGAATAGTTATTCTGAAAAATTAGTTGATTTTTTTTATATATAGAAAGTACATTGAATGAAAACATTCTGTTCCTCTCTCTTTTGCATTACAGTCACTTCTTCTCTTTAGTTAGTAACTGTCAGCTGTCCCAACTTGGTCAATTAGAAAAGAAAGACTCTTGAATCCCCTGTTAATGAAAACATAGTTTCCTAAAGTCAAGTATTATAGCGTAGCAAAGCCGGATCTGAACTTCCCCACCCAAAGCATCTGGTTAACTCTTCCCTTCTCCCCATCTTTCCCCTTGGTTATCTCTCATTGTCCAATTACATTGAATCAAATTGTTTCGGTAACAATCCATGGCTTGGCGGGCTGGAGAGTGTTGTATTCCATGGAATAACCTTGGAACAGCTGACTGTTCGCACAACACAGCACAATGAGTAGTTTCAATCCCCCTTATCCCCCTCCCTCCCCCATTGCATATGGCAGACTGGCATCTGCCAAACTATGGCTGGTGCAGCAGTTAAGAATCCTGACAGTAATTTGTTTTAAATTATTTTTCAAATAAAATATTTTAGCATTCAAATGGGCATGCTCCATTTTCTTTTCATATAAACTGAGGGGGGGGGAGGGGAAGCAAAACTTAGAGAGGCTTTTAGGATTCCAGCCAGGCCCTTGAAAGAAGTGAGACAAGAATCTGCAAGGATTTCAGAAATGCTAAATTTATTGTTAATGAGCTTGAAAACTTGTCTGAGTGAGTCTCTGACCTGTCTCAGCGTTGGTCCAGTTGAAAGACAATTACCCTGCAAGTTAGTAGATACTAGAATTAGAAATTAAATGTTTTTAAATTGTCTGTAAATGTTTGAGAAATAAATCTAAAACTTTCACTGTGTGTGTGTCCATTCATCCACAGCACAAACTAAGTGTCAGGGTTCCAAGTAACACCCCCAACAAAAGAAGATTCTGAGGCTTGAATTTCCTCAAAGTTCCATTTTATTGAAGATGTCATATTGGCACATATGGGAAAACCCAAATCTGAAAGCTTCCAGGTTTTCCCCACCCGAAAGGAAGTTCAAGTCCCTGCCAAGCAGCCACATGTCCATCACATTGCCCAATCAGGCACTATCCAAAACTGAAGATACCTCCCAGTTACCTCATGCAGCTTGGCCTTGATTCTCTGAGAAAAGAATGTTATTTTGACTACATGTCATCCATACTCTATACAATCCCCCCTATTTCCCACAGTAGGAAATGTGGCAGGCCTGAAAGCCCAGCTGTAAAAGATGGCTTCCAGGTCTGACACTAAGGGGTCTTACTGTAGTTTTTTCTGTCTACATACAGTCCTGTCTAAACCTACCCATTTTCTCTTCCATCCAGCTTCATACTCCCTTTCAAACTCCTCAGTTTTACAATAATTCCATAGGAGTGTTATATTTGGATAGGAATGGAGAGCTGGTGGCCAATCTGGACATTGTGAACTGGGTGATTTCCTCCAATATGTCTGTTAGCAGAGTGAAATGTGGGAGTCTAGAAAGACAAGGATCCTTGAATTTCAAGTTCATGATCGATCAGAGAGCTATCAAAAGATTGGAAGTGCTGAACAAGGTGGGGAAAACATATCATTTTACTCTTCCTAAAGCTCTTACCAAGAGGATTGCAGTATTTGGCTTAGGCCCGGGGTACTTGCAGGACCATCTCCAGCCACTCTCCCACCGTCCTGTGCGCTCTCACAGAGTCGGCCTCCTCAGGGTGCCGTTGGCCAAACAATGTCGGCTGACGGCCCTCAGGAGGAGGATGTTCTCTGTGGGAGTCCCGACCCTCTGGAATGGATTGCCCACCGAGCTCAGGACAGCCCCCGACCTTCTTTCCTTCCGTTGCGAGCTGAAGATGTGGCTTTCGTCAACTCAACTGATCCGTTTGGGGGTACACTGCCATAATTTTAAACTGCTTTTAATAGGGTCACTGATTTTAATTTTATTTCATTGTGATTTGTATTGGAATTTGTCATTTTGTAAGCTGCCTTGAGTCCCCAGGGAGAAAGGCGGCATATAAATCACAATAATAAAATAAATAATAAATTTGGCAGGATGGGCTTTGGCTATCACCTCAATTTTCTTTGGTTCTTCTTGGGTTAGATGTGCAGGTGTCTATAAACAATAGTCTCCTTAATGATTGGAATGGTTGAATAGATGAGGACTCTTTTCCATCTCCAATATTGACTTTAATTTTTTTTTTACTGTTGTTGTTAGCTGCTCAGAGTAATGGACAACAAGGCAAGAGGCTATATAAGTGAAAAGGAAAAAGGGAGAAAGAAAGATGTAATGTTACCCCATTACAAAAAAGATGTTGAGACTTTGGAAAAAGTGCAGAGAAGAGCCACTAAGATGATTAAAAAGCCTGGAGATTAAAACATAGGAAGAATTGTTGCATGAATTGGAGATGGCTAATTTAGGGAAAAGTAGGATTAGGGAGTGACATGATAGCAGTATTCCAATATTGGAGAGTCTGCCACAAAGAAAAGGGGGTCAATTTATTTTCTGAAGTACCAGAAGGCAAGACAAGAAACAATGGATGGAAACTAATCAAGGAGAAAATCAACCTTCAATTAAGGAGAAACTTCCTAACAGTGAGAACAATTAAGCAGTGAAACAGCTTGCCTTCAGAAGTTGTGGGTGCTTCATCACTGGAGGTTTTTAAGAAGAGACTGGACAGCCACTTGTCTGAAATGGTATAGGGTCTCCTGCTTGAGTAGGGGGTTGGACTAAAAGACCTCCAAGGTCCCTTCCAGCTGTATTCTGATTGATCAAAGAGTGAAAACTTTATAATAGATTTGTGCAAAGGGATAGAGAGTTAATCCACAGGGGCAAGATAATTCATTTCACAAACCAGAGAAACCACGAGACCTTCTTTTGAATAATTTAATATTTAAATTTATATTCTAAATTAAAAATTGTAGAGATAAGAATTAGAATTAGAAGAGAGAAAGAAGGAAGCAACATTCAGCCAAATAAATTTGATGAGCTCCACTTTTTTTACATAGAAAAGTTAAAATTGGAACTGGAGATTTCTAATCCCTCTTTTCTCCTCTTTTTTTGACATAAATTCGTGATTCGTGATTCCCCGGCTCTTTTGCGGTCAGTACTGACCTTTGCCCCACAATTCCTTCCTTTCCGATCCCCAATTCTCTGCGTCTCATTGGCTATCTTCCAAGCCACTTTCCTCATCCCTTCTCCGTCAGATCACAGGAATGTCTCCCTCCTCCCATCTCCAAGGAGACAGAATCTTCAAAGGAATTAAGTAGGCAAAAGTTGAAGCTTCTCCTCTCCTTATATAAGTCAGTGCTGGGACGCTGACATTCTGGATGTTTTCTCTGTTCAGCCCCTGCCTCCTTCCAGGTGTGTGGAAAGTTGTCGTCCTGGATTCGTGAAAGTGGCTCTGGAAGGGAAGCCCATCTGCTGCTATGACTGTCTCCCTTGTGCCGAAGGAACCATCTCCACCATGGAAGGTGGGTAACCCCAGAAGAAAGGGATTGACATTTGAGAAAAGCATATACACCAACATTTTCCCATAATAAACAATTTTGATAGGTTTCGCTACATATATTAATTTCCTAATGAATTGTAAGAAATCATATTGAAGGCTAAACTGTGATAGGACATTAAAAGGACAAGTTTAAGAAAGAGATGGAATCTGTTGCTCTTTCAATCTTACAAGGCAGCTTTCATCTTTCCACCTGCTATTTGAAGATCTTGACTGGGTCATTGATCAGATTCTTACAATCATGTTTGTATGGAACCATTTCTTTATACAGCCATTGGTCCTGGTCTTAAATTTCCGTAGTTGCTAAGAGGCAGGGAACTGTCTTTGATGTTTCCAGAACCCAGAAACCTCTCTGTGTGCCTGTCCCATTTCCTAATCCTCCTTTCTGTGTTCACAATCCAAATGAGAGGAATCTCAAATTGTGGTCCTGATACTGAACAGAGATTAGACTTCCTGAATAAAATTCCCATTTCAATTCCTGGATTAAATCCTAATTGGGGAAGAGCAGAGCACGGAAGTGCTGATGGAAGCTCTACTAAGTAGACCTTCCCCTATGCTTCATTTCATTCTAGACAGGATTTGACTGGTCCCTAAAGCACTGATAAAAGGCTGGGCTTTTATTTTTAACAAGTTTAGCAGTGGAATGTTAAAACCGTGGACCTCCCTCCCTCCCTCTCCTTTCTTTCCTTCCTTCCCTACAAAAGGGGAAAGGGAGATATTAAAAAATAAAAAGAAAGAAAAGAAAAATGAAATTAGGATGAAATTATGTGTTATGTTGTAGGCCTCCCAGAGTCACTTTAAAATGAGAAGGGTGGCAAATTCATTCATTCATTCATTCATTCATTCATTCATTCATTCATTCATTCATTCATGGTTCTTCTATCTAGAACAAAATGAAGATACATATTAATTTCATCCACATTCGGTCATCCACACAAATTTCACATGATCATTGCATTTTATTTAAGTACATGCTTAACGGGAAATCCCACCCTTGCTCTTTTCAGATGCACAGAAATGCACCAAATGTCTAGAAGATCGGCATCCAAACATCAAACGGATTCACTGTATTCCCAAGATTAAAAATTTCCTTTCTTATAAAGAAACTCTGGGGATCATCTTAGCTTCCATTACCCTGTTCATGTTTTTAATCACAGGGTTGTTTTGGGAATATTCATTAAATTCCTGGAAACTCCTATCATCAAAGCCAACAATCGGGACCTCTCCTTCATCCTCCTGGTCTCCCTGCTGCTTTCCATCTTGACTTCCTTTCTGTTCATTGGGCAACCAACAAAACAGACCTGCCTTCTCCGTCAAACCGTTTTCAGTGTCATCTTCTCAATTGCCATTTCTTCAATCTTGGCCAAAACAATAACAGTGGTGTTAGCCTTCTTGGCCACTAAACCAGGAAATAAAGTGCAGAGATGGCTGGGAAAAAGCTTGGCCAACTCCATCATCGTTTCTTGCTCTGGTGTCCAAGTTGTCATCTGCAGCATTTGGTTGGGCATTTCTCCCCCATTCCCAGATTCTGACATGTATTCCCAGTCTGGGGAGATCATTGCGCAATGCAATGAAGGGTCTGTCACCATGTTTTACTCTGCTCTTGGTTACATGGGCTTCCTGGCTGCCATCTGCTTCACTGTGGCTTTCCTGGCCAGGAATCTCCCTGGGGCCTTCAACGAAGCCAAGCTGATCACCTTTAGCATGCTGATCTTCTGCAGTGTTTGGGTGTCCTTCGTGCCCACCTACCTAAGCACCAAGGGAAAATACATGGTGGCCGTGCAGGTCTTTTCCATCTTGGCCTCCAATGCTGGCTTGGTGAGCTTTATATTTTTCCCTAAGTGCTATATTATTTACCTAAGACCAGATCTGAATACAAAAGCACATGTGATATCAAAATAATGCAGTAAAAGGTGCGCCTTATACTCAGAAAAACATGGTATATACCGCTTCACAGTGCTTTAGTCCTCTCTAAGCAGTTTACAGAGTCAGCATATTGTCTCCAACAATCCGAGTCCTTATTTTACCAACCTCAAAAGGATGGAAGGCTGAGTCAACCTTCAGCCTGGTGTGAATCGATCTGCCAAACTGCTGGTGGCCAGTGATCGGCAGAAGTCATCTGCAGTACTGCACTCTAACCACTGCACCATCGCGGTTTATGTTTTAACTATAAGCCACCCAGAGTTACAAATGTTATGTGGATGGCAATGTAACTTTTATAAATAAAATAAAAATAAACCTGACAATTTCTTCATTAAGAGAATGACCAATCTTGAGAACTCTCCCAACAGTTTCACAACTAAGACTGCAGCTTCAACAATACAAATGAGGATAATAGAAACTGGAAGGGACCTTGGAGGTGTTCTAGTTCAACCCCCTACTCAAGCAGGAGATACTATATCAATCTATACAAGTGGTTGTCCAATCTCTAAATCAAATGGATGACAAGAGGGAGGGAGGGAGGAAGGGAGAGAGAGAGAGAGAGAGAAAGAGAAGATTTGAGTTTATTTCCTTAATTATGTAATTCTGCTCTTTTTCCCGCAAGATCTTCCCCTTTTTCCTCAACTTTCTGGAATCTTAGAAAATATTCTACCTTATTCATCTCCAACATAATTATGGATCATTCAAGATCATGATCTACCTTAGTTAATCTATTCTCCATCTCTTCTATTTTCTTATCTGTTTGCTCTGTCTCTTCTTCCACTTTCTGGATCCGTTGTTCATTTTTAATAATTATTTGTTCGATATTGTCTATTTTATCTTCCATTTTTTGTTCCATCTTTTGCATCCTATCTGCCATGTCTTCATGATTCTTAGCCATAGCTCCTTGTAATGATTCCTGTAATGCTTGAATCATATTTTTCATCTCTGACTGAAAGTTTAATTTTTCTTTCTGCAACATGGTGTCTATGGAGCACTGACTTGCTGGGCTTGATGCTGCTAATGACACCGCTGATTATGATGGTACTGATGATGGGGTTTTCCTCCGTTTTATTTGAATTTATATTATTTGTCATTTTGATAGTTTGGAATAATCAACTATTTTAGATAATTATTATTTAACAAAAACAACCAATCAGTAACCCAACAATCAGTAATACAATAGGTCATCACCACCCCTCCAAGGTGATTTAGGTCCTCACTCCCAGCCCACCCCAGAGCAACCATAATACAAAATCCTCATTCCTACCCCATCCCAGAGCAATCATAATGCAAAATCCTCACTCCCACCCCATCCCACCCCAGAGCAACCCTAATTCTCTCACTAACCTGCTTTCCAGCTGTGTTCTCCGGCATGCAGGGCAATAAAAGACGACCACATGTGTTTTTTAAAAAATACAATCACACCTTCCAACTTCTTGGGGAAAAAAAATCTTGCGAAGTTAGGAGGTCTGATTGAACTTTTTTAAAGAAGAGAATGCCAGAGGTACTTTTTCAAAAGTCAACTGGATTTTCTATTTTCTTGAAGATGTTTCACTTCTTAGCCAAGGAGCATCTTCGGTTCTGAAGAAGCAGCTGAATTCAGATGAGAATTCAGATAAGAAGCGGAATGTTTTCAAGAAAACACAAAGAAAATCCAGTTGCCTTTTGGAAAAGTAGTTTTGGGAGAACCATGACCTGGATGTATGAGAATCTCCACAGGCATTTGTCAGGGGGCTTTCCCCTCCCTTCCCCAATCATAATCCTCAATTACTGGAGCTGCTTTGAGGAATTTGGTGCCCTGGCTGGCTGCATGAAGGACTCTTCCCTGGATTTTCAGACAGGGAGGTCTCATTCTTATCTGGCAGTTCTCTCAGCTTTCACTTAGCCACTCTTGGAGCGCCACAAATTGCATTTTTCCCTCATTGCCAGCTTTCCCCTTCTGTACAACAAACTTTCCAGTGAAGAAAGGGCTACAGCTGTTGTATTATAGAACCATAGATACGAGAATCTCCATAGGCATTTCTCAACCTTCCCCATGCATAACCGTCTATTACTGGAACTGTTTTGAGGAATTCTGTGCCATGGCTGGCTGCATGAAGCCCGCAAACCCTTGATTTTCAGACAGTGAGGTCTCATTGTTTTCTGACAGTTTGTCCAGCTTTCCCGTTCAGTACCACAAACTGTCCAGTGAAGGAGAGACTGCAGGTATTGTATACATAACCATTGATATACATTTTTATTCACATTAAATGTAGACTTTTCCTTAGCCCTCATATCACCATAGGAAGGCAATTCATTTTTCATATGAATTGAAGAGTGGATTATTTTCTCGTCTCCTCACACTCCTGACTAAGTTCCCATTCTCATTTCTGCTATAGAGGAAGAAAGATTTAAAACATTTTGTCTTGAAGAGATGCATTTCTTTATGCTTCTTGGGGAAACAACACCTATTAAATGTCTGCCTGATTACATCTCTCCTAGAGCAGTAATTTTCCAGCTCAATACTGGGATACATTCTCAGGTGAGCCCTTTGTCCATACTGAATACACCGAGTTGGAGATTGTAAATCCAGTGAGGTTTTTTGTAGCATTAAGCATAAATTAGAGTATCTGGTATTATCCAGTCACCAGATATTTCCATTTTGAACATTCCTGTAATTTAGCACAATATACCAAGACATTTCCTGTTTCAACATCTTGCAATTCATTATATAACTTTTTAATATTTTTTAATTAAACAGTTTTTAAATTTTTTAAACCATTTTCCTCTTTGCAACATTTCCGCATCAATATATATCTGCTGTATATCCATTTTCCCCCCATGCATCTATATATCTATACGTGTGGTTCCATTATCCTTTATACATATTAACATATTAATATACTAATTTATAAACATACATTTTGTGTCATATTTATACATTTGTAGTTTTGTGAGAGTTTGTATTCTTTTTACAGGTGAGTTTAGTCCATTTATGTTTATTGAAAATATCTTAATTTCCTCCTCCATTTCTTTACTTATATGCCGCTCTTAATTTTCTTGTATTTCTTGTCTCTGTATTTTTTCTCTTGCACCCTCTCATTCTACTTGTTCTTTTTCCTGTTTTCTTCTTTCTTCTCGTTCTTCCTCATTGTCCTCTACTTGATGTTCCTCCTGACTCCTGCTCTCTACCTCTTCTCTACTCTCTTGTTCTTCCTCGGCTGTGAAATGGTGCTCGAAGAACTCGTGGGCTTTATCAAGGGTGTCTATTTTGAATGTCTTCTCCTGCCAGGTAATCAAAATGCCTTCCGGAACAAGCCATCTGAACATCACATTATATCTAATTAGTTGTGTGGTTAGGAATTGTAGCGTCTTCTCTGGTTTTTCACTCTCCTAGGTATTTGTCTCAGGATTTGTATTTCTTTTCCTTTATATATTATAGGTTCCTCCCTCGTTTTTTTGTATATTTCGTACCTTATTGCCTTTTTTGTAAACCTCACATATACTTCTTTTGGTAATCTATGTCTCCTTGCGTAGTTTGTGTGTACTCTGTACACTTCATCTATATCTCTCCATATGTCCTGTTTGTTTTTCTGTAATGTGTCTGCGAGTATTTCTGCCATGGTCTTACCTAGGTCTTCTTCCTTTTCTTCCACTATGTTTTGGAACCTTAAGAAATAGGATACTTTTTCCATCTCTAAGAAAACGATCGCTTCCTCTAAGTCCCTACTGGCGAGCATACATTTCTGTTCCATTGTTTCAATTTTTTCCGTGTTTGTTCCATTTTTTTTCTCTACCGTTTGTATTCTCTGTTCATTCTTAGTGATGGCTTGTTGGATGTTTCCTATTTTATCACCCATTCTTCTGATGTCTTCTTTCATTTCTCCCATGTCGTTCTTAATCTCTTCATGATTTCTTTTTATCTCTTCATGGTTCTTTGCTATCGATTCCTGTGTCCTTGTCATTGCTTCTTGTATCATAAGTAATGTTGCTTGCATGCTCTGTATGTTCAATGTTGAACTTGATTTCTCCGGTCCAAGCATACTCTCTATTGAACGCTGATTTGAGGGCGATGAAGTTGTGGATGCAGGGTTTGAAGATGCTTTCTTACTTATCTTGGTGATGGTTGTTGTGCACGTGATCTTCACCACTCGAAGAATGTTTTTCCAAAACAGCATACAATAGTTTGGGTATTTAAGTTTCCTCTTTAGGCCCCCTCTCACTCTTTCACTATTATATTTTCTCTCTTTTTCCAATTCTAATTATAATTGTTAAACAATAGTACATACCTTCAATATGCCTTAAATATATATTTATGTAAATTGATAGTTATAAGCTCTTTATACTTTAAAGCAGGTTTATGTAAATATATATATAGCAGCTATGTAAATATATAAGTCTGGTACATGAATTAATATAGTTATAATATTCTTATATTTTAAAACTTTAAGACAGGTTTATCTGAATATATAAATATATATAAAGGCTATGTAAATATATGTTTAATAGACAACAAACTCTAACTTAATCACATATATTTTATACAATTTTTTCAATTATTTCAGTTAATTCTATTTCTTATAGTTCATACAATATTTACTCTATTTTAAACTATCTTTCAATCCTTACTTGTGACAACTTAGATTGACCTCTTTATATATATATTACTATAATCAAAGTTCAATATTCTGTATACTTCCCCGCCCTATATATATATAGTATTTATATATATATAGTATATATATATATATATATATACTATATATATATAGTATTTATACAAACAGGTCCTCATTGTTAATTCATTCAGTCTTTATCACCTGATGTCTATTATCTTCTATATCTTTATATTTTCCAAATTTCTTCGACAGAGTTTTCTCCTTCTTTTCTCTTTTTATATTCCATCCAGCAAGTCAGTTCAGTATTGCATCAATTCCTAAATGAAACCATTTGGGTTAGTTCTGTAGTTCCTCTAACCCCCAGATGGCGCTATTGTTCTCCTTGTAGTTTACAGATTTTTCCCATTTTTAGAGTTCGTAAAGTTTATAAAGTTGTAGGGTTTTTATAATCACCAATCCAGAATAGTCACACATCCAATCCATCACAAAGCATATCCTATATCATGCCCAATGTCCATTTAAGTATAAATCTGGAGTTTCTCTTTTTTTTAAAATCTGTCTTTTCCTCCCTGCACTGTCACTGGTTATTAGATACAATCAACTGCTCCAATCTCTTAGTTGCTGCTGTCTTTGGGGCGGAAATCCTGCCCGATGTCCTCTGAGTTTCCCCTCTGTCCTGTTGATCCCTCCGGGATTAACTGTGCCCGTTTTAGGGCTTCCAGACAGAAAAATTTAGGCAACGGGAACGGAGCCCCATTCACTTGCTCCGCTCCACCATGATGTCATCGCCAGAAGTCCTTCATATATTCATTGTATAACATCTACTGACAGCTAAACTGCAAGAGTTGCTACTTAAACTGTTCTATTCATAAGGTATCTTCATTAGCATCACTTGCACTTTGGTAGTTCATATTTAGGTATAACTTCTGCAAGTCCTTCCTGATTCATGCCCTTCCCATAGTATGCCTTGAATTATATTATTCTTGCTCACAAAAATTGAAATTTTATTGAGAATTTGGGCTTTCTTTATTATGATCCAAACAAAAATGGGACAAATATGAAGAAAAAATGTTCTTATTAATGTGAAATGGCATTAGTGGTCTTAAAATGACAGTCACTAAAAAAATCCAGTTGATACTTAAAACACATGCCTAGCCTTTGATTTCCATTGGTAAATCCATCTCTCTAGGGCTTCCAGTTGTCAAGAACAGACTCAAAAAAAAAACCACCCCAAAACCCTTTCCTAATTCAATAAATGAAATTAGGAAATGCATATATTTCAACCACCAAATCTAACATTTAAACAAATCCTCAATGAAATGTATCTGTATAGAGAACTTTCGGCCATTGGTCCTTTTGAAGCTTTTTCCAGATTTCACAGAATTCTTTGGCATCTACACTGTGGGTCCTTATATGGGAGTTAAGAGAATGGTTCATAATAAAACCTTTCCCACACATCATAAATTTATAAGGCTTCTCCCGTGTGGATCCTTTTATGAGTGTTAAGATCACTGTTTGTAGAGAAACTCTTTCTACATTCAATGCATTAATAAATCTTCTCCTGTGTGTGTCTCTTTTTATGGGCAATAAGATTACTACAGTTAGTAAAACATTTTCCACACTCCGTGCAGTTATATGGCTTCTCTCCTGTGTGGATCTTTTTATGGATGTTAAGGTAACGGTTTCTAGAAAAACTCTTTCCACATTCCATGCATTTATATGGCTTTTCTCCTGTATGGATTCTACTATGGTCAATAAGCTGACAGTTCTTAATAAAGCTCTTTCCACACTCCAGACATTTATGTGGCTTCTCTGTGTGGATCTTTTTATGGAAAATAAGTTCACTGTTGTTAGGGAAGCGATTTCCACATTCAATGCATTTATAAGGCTTCTCCCGTGTGTGTGTCTTTTTATGGGCAATAAGCCCACTACAGCCAGTATAGCATTTTCCACACTCCGTGCATTTGTAGGGTTTCTCCCCTGTATGGATTCGACTATGGTAAATAAGTTTACAGTTCTTAATAAAGCTCTTTCCACACTCCAGGCATTTGTGTGGCTTCTCCCCTGTGTGGATCTTTTTATGGAAAACAAGGTCACTGCTCCTAGGGAAGCTTTTCCCACATTCCATACATTTATAGGGCCTCTCTCCTGTATGGATTCGTTTATGAACAGTAAGGGAAGAATTTTCACAGAAGCTCTTTCCACACTCCGTGCATTTGTAGGGCTTCTCCCCTGTGTGGATTCTTGTATGTGAACTAAGATTAGCTCTGCGAACAAAGGACTTTCCACATTCCATGCATTTATAAGGCCTTTCCCCTGTGTGGATCTTCTTATGAAATGTAAGGGAACTGTTCCTACTAAAGTTCTTTCCACACTCCATGCATTTATGTGGCTTCTCCCCTGTTTGGGTTCTTTTTTGAGATGTATGGGACCCATTTTTATGAGGAAGAGACTGGGTCCATTTATGAGTTTTTCCGTTGTCTCTACATATATAATCTTCTTCTTCCATTTCTGTTTGATAATGTTTATCTACATCTCTACATATATAATCTTCTTCTTCCATTTCTGTTTGATAACGTTTATCTACATCTAATTTGTTTATGAACAGTTCTGTACATTTTTTGTTTTTTATTTTTCCTTCCTGGGCCATAGAGGCTTTCGTTGCTGCATGAACAGAAGATGAATTTTCCTGATTGTAATTATTTGACTGATTTCTCTCATGGCTTTCTATTTCCATTAGAATTATAGGGTTCTCTGTATTGTATCCACAACTGATCCTTTGGAACAATTCCCTGGAATCTTCATCTTCTTCTCTGTTATTACCTTCACAGGAAAATGAAAATGAAAATAACTTTAGGGGAAAAGAGCAAAGCACAGGAAGTTTGGATATAATGAATAACTAACTGCTTCAAACTTCTTAGACACAGAGAAGTCCTTCACGAATTTGATCTGGATTTTCTTGATTAAAATTTTGGAAGGTACATCTAGGTTTGTATGGCAAGGGAAAAACCATGGATTAAATATCAAATTCTCGAAGTTCCGAAGAATTGGGAAGGTTTGGTTTCCCAATGTGAAACTGAACTTTGTATTCTGCTGTGCCTTTGGATAAGAAGTAGGAGTTGCTCAGAAATAAGAGAACTTTAGAATTAGAAAGGCAGAATGACTCTTTTCCAACAACCCAAGAGACGACTCTACACATGGACATCACCAGACGGTCAACATAGAAATCAGATTGACTATGTGCTCTGCAGCCAAAAACGGAGAAGCTCTATACAGCCAGTAAAAACAAGACCAGGAGCTGACTGTGGCTCAGATCATGAGCTTCTCGTTGCAAAATTTAGGCTTAAATTGAGGAAGCAGGGAAAAGCACTAGGCCACTCAGGTATGAATTAAATCATATCCCTGATGAATATACAGTAGAGGTGACAAATAGATTTAAGGAATTAGAGCTGATAGACAAGAGTGCCTGAAGAACTATGGACGGAGGTTCGCAACATTGTACAAGAGGTAGCAACTAAAATCATCCCAAAGAAAAAGAAAGGCAAGAAAGCAAAATGGCTGTCTGAGGAAGCTTTGCAAATAGCTGAGGAAAGAAGGGAAGCGAAAGGCAAGGGAGAAAGAGAAAGATACACCCAACTGAATGCAGAATTCCAGAGAGTAGCTAGAAGAGATGAGAATGCCTTCTTAAATGAACAGTGCAAACAAATAAAAGAAAACAGTAGAATATGGGGGACCAGAGATCTCTTCAAGAAAATTGGATATGAAGGGAATGTTTCATTCAAAGATGGGCACGATAAAGGACCAAAATGGCAGGGACCTAACAGAGCCATAAGAGATTAAGAAGAGGTGGCAAAATTACACAGAAGAATTATACAAGAACAAGCTTAATGTCCCTAATAACCACGATGAGGTGATCATTGACCTAGAGCCAGACATCCTGGAATGTGAAGTCAAATAGGCCTTAGGAAGTCTTAGCAACAACAAAGCTAGTGGAGGTGACAGTATTCCAGTTAAGCTATTCAAAATCTTAAAAGATGATGCAGTAAAAGTGCTACACTCAATTTGCCATCAAATTTGGAAAACTCAACAGTGGCCACAGGATTGGAAAAGGTCAGTTTACATTCCAATTCCAAAGAAAGGCAATGCCAAAGAATGTTCAAACTACCACACCATTGCACTCATTTCACATGCTAGTAAAGTTCACATGCTCAAAATCCTACAAGCTAGGCTCCAGCAGTATGTGGAACTACCAGAAGTACAGGCAAGATTTCGAAGAAGCAGAGGAACTGGAGATCAAATTGCCAACATATGCTGGATCATGGAGAAAGCTAAGGAGTTCCAGAAAAACATCTAGTTCTGCCTCATTGATTATGCTAAAGCCTTTGATTGTGTGGATCACAACAAATTGTGGCAAGTTCTTAAAGAGATAGGCGTACCAGATCATCTTATTTGTCTCTTGAGAAACCTATATGCAGGTCAAGAAGCAACAGTGAGAACTGGACACGGAACCACTGATTGGTTCAATATTGGGAAAAGAGTTCGGTAAGGCTGTATACTGTCACCCTGCCTATTTAACTTATATGCAGAGCATATCATGAGAAAGGTGGGGCTAGATGAATCACAAGTTGGAATTAAGATTGCCGGGAGAAATATCAACAACCTCAGATATGCAGATGATACCACACTAATGGCAGAAAGTGAAGAGGAACTAAAGAGCCTCTTGAGGCGGGTGAAGGAGGTGAGTGCAAAAGTTGGCTTGAAACTCAACATTAAGAAAACTAAGATCATGGCATCTGGCTCTCTCAATTCCTGGCAAATAGATAGGGAAGAAATGGAGGTAGTGACAGATTTTATTTTCCTAGGCTCCAAGATCACCGCAGACGGGGACTACAGCCAAGAAATGAAAAGATGCTTGCTCCTGGGGAAGAAAGCTATGGCAAATCTAGACAGCATACTAAAAAGCAGAGACCTCACCCTGCCAACAAAAGTGTGTATAGTTAAGGCTATGGTTTTCCCAGTTGCAATGTATGGCTGTGAAAGTTGGACCATAAGGAAGGCTGAGCGCCAAAGAATTGAAGCCTTTGAACTGTGGTGCTGGAGAAGACTCCTGCGAGTCCCTTGGACTGCAAGACGATCAAACCGGTCAGTCCTAGAGGAGATCAACCCTGACTGCTCTTTAGAAGGCCAGGTCTTGAAGATGAAACTCAAATACTTTGGCCACCTAATGAGAAGGAAGGACTCACTGGAGAAGAGCCTAATGCTGGGAAAGATTGAGGGCAAAAGAAGAAGGGGACGACAGAGAATGAGGTGGCTGGATGGAGTCACTGAAGCAGTAGGCGTCAGCTTAAATGGACTCCAGAGGATGGTAGAGGACAGGAAGGCCTGGAGGAACGTTGTCCATGGGGTCGCAATGAGTCAGACACAATTTTGCGACTAACAACAACAAAATATAGGATCAATCTAGATTTTAAAACCATCATGTTAGAAATGCCACATTGAGAATATGAAACAGATATAAACTCAGGCTGTGCCCCAATACATCCTAATGGCTTTCAGCAGAAAAAAAAGCAATGGATAACGTCGAGAGCAATTAGAGCTTGAGCTGCAGGAATACCAAATTAAGTCAAGAATGGAAAAACAATATACCGTAGTTTTCATATTATCAGAAACATTCTAGGCAGATAAAGGGAACTATAGTATTCAACAACATAAAGCAGAATTTGAATATCATTTTGTAGAAAAGATGAATATGTAATTGTGAAAACCTCCAAACATACAGAAAAATATTAAAAAGTGTATAAATGGACCTCAAACGTATGCTGGAAATGCAGGCAAGATCAAGGGTCATTTTGTCATGCTTTGGTGGCCTTGTAAAAAAACTAGAAAAGTTTGAATTCAAAGGCATTCTGAGATACAAGGAACTTTAAATATTAATATCCAACTGAAATCAGAACACTTTATGTTGGCACTAATCAACAGTCATAGAAAATTGTTTCTGAGTATGATAACCGTGGTGAGACTATTATACACAAAAAAAGTGGAAGGACTCTACAATAACTAGAGTGGTTGCGGAAAATGAAAGAATTCTCAATGATGACTAAATTGACTCCAATTAGGCAGCGGATACTATCAATATTTATTTAGTGATTGGAAGCCCCTGTTGGACTTTAGGCTGAAGAAAAGAAAAAATGAACTTGTGTTCAAACTTGTATTTGAAGATTAGAAAGGATAAATTATGTAAAGGAGGAAATAATGGTGTAACCTTAGAAAGGGGTAGGGGATATAACTTATTACTTTGTCTTTTCTCTTTTTTTAATTTCATCATACTTTTTTCTTATTCATTAATCACATTACTCTATCTTCTTTATTTCCTCTTCCAAATTTATAGTATTTAGTACAAAATTTCTGGCATATTCTTACCCAAAGAGGCCACATTCCTATGATTTTCCTGCATGACTTCCCAATACAGTGCTTTTTGGTCAACTGTCAGCCGAGACCACTCCTCTTCGGAGAAATACACAGCCACCTCCTTAAAGGACACAAGACCTTCCTGAATGAGAAGAAAACACAACAAAAATCAGGAGGATTTTCAAGATTTTAAGGGATTCCAAGCAAAGATATACATTTCAGGCCATTCAGTGAAAGGAATCCTACTTTTCGTCTGGGTTTGTCTGTCTGTCTATCTATCCCCATCCATCACTAAGACGTTCAGCATCTGGAGAGTCAAGTGGTATGGGCCAGAGGTGGTATTCAGCAGGTTCTGACCAGTTCTAGAGAACCGGTAGCGGAAATTTTGAGTAGTTCGGAGAACCGGTAAATACCACCTCTGACTGGCCCTGCCCCCATCTATTCTCTGCCTCCCGAGACCCAGTTGATCGGGATGAAATGAGGATTTTGCAGTAACCTTCCCCTGGAGTGGGGAGGGAATGGAGATTTTACAGTATCCTTTCCCTACCACGCCCACCAAGCCACGCCCACAGAACCAGTAGTAATTTTTTTTTAATCTCACCGCTGGTATAGGCCTTGGAAACTCCATCTGTCAGTCACTCCAATCCACCCAGTGTTTGCAGAAGAAAATGCCGGGGGGGGGGGGGGCGGCGTTGGGGGGTTTTCTTTTTACCACTTAAGTCAGGGGTGTCAAACTAAAATTTCAGTCAGGGCGGCATGAGCATTATCATTGCCCTCAAATGGCCAGTTGCATGTAAGACTATGGTGACTCCATCATTATGGTGAACCAATAATGATGGAAACATGGGAAAAGATATGGGTCAGAAATGTAAGATTTACACAAGCACAAAATCTAAGGGAGAATTTTTATAAAATGTTTTATAGATGGCATTTAGACCCCAAAAAATTAGCCTGTATTTATCCAAATTTACAACCTAAGTGTTGGCGATGTGAGTGTAAAGATGCTACATATTTTCATATATGGTGGACATGTAAAAAAATTAAGGCTTTTTGGATAAAAATATGGTGGATTATTCAAAACATTTTAAAGAAAAAAATTAAATTTACACCACAGTTCTTTTTGTTGGGAATAGTCACGGATTGTACTGTAATAGAGACTAAGTTGGTTTTGAACTTAATAACGGCTGCCAGGTTACTGGTGGCACAGTACTGGAAGAAGGAAGATCCACCCACCATTGAGGAATGGACATTAAAAGTTGTGCCTTTGGCAGAAATGGCGAAAATTTCATCATATCTTAAAGACCATTCAAAAGAAAGATACATATCGGAATGGAGAAGATGGATCGATTACATACAGAAGAAGTATCCGAATAAGAAGATTCATATAGCATATGAATGAAGTAACTTTAAGTAATTTATGTTTGTTTTTTGAATTATAAGGAGTTAAGGATCTAGGGAGAATATGAAATGTAATAATTTGTTAGCATATTTTAGCTTTTGATTTGTGAATACTATACCCTGTGCTTGTTCTGGGAAGTCTAGGGAGTGGGGTGGGGGGGAAGGAGGGGAAGGGGGGGTGGGAAAGGGGAGGGAGGGGTTGAGGGGGGAAGGGTGGGGGGGTGAAAATGTTTGTATTTTCTATAAAACTTTAAAAAAAAAAAAAAAGACTATGGTGATTCACAGCGGCCAGGTGGGCGTGGCTAGCTCGATGCCACTCACTGGGCGGAACTGATTTAGGAAGTACTGAAACTTCATAACAGTAAGGACAAATAAACAGTAGAATAGCTTGCCTTCAGAAATGGTGGGCACTCCATCGCTGGAAGTAAAAAGGCTTGTGGTATCCCGAGAGCAAATAATCCATGCTCAAAACCTTCATTAAAGTTGTTTGAATGGCACTCAGGGATTCACATGGGTGTCATCAATTGACAAAGAAACACAAGCCCTGTTTCTACTGCTCCTCAGATTACAAGGAATCCACTCCTTGTACTCCAACCCAAAGGCTGAAGAAGAGAAAACCTGTTTGGAAAGAGCATCCCTCATCCTTTCCAAAGCGGGATTATTTGGCCCCAAACTTCAGGCACAAATTGGAGTATTAGAAATTCTGCTCTATCTTTTAACCTGGTGCCATTGTTTTTCTTATCGCTGGTTATAAACAAGGCCTTTTGAAAACGGTAATGTGCCAGTGTGATTAAATAAATAAAATAAATAAATAAATAAATAATTTTATTTCTATACCGCCCTTCTCCCAAAGGATTCAGGGCGGTGTACAGCCAATTTAAAAACACAAGACACAACAATGATTAAAAATTAAAATAATTAAATAAATTTGGCCGGATTAAAACCCCCAAAATTTAAAATACCCCAATTAAAATTATTATGTTGATAGCCTGGCCTGGCGGAACAACAGGGTCTTCAATGCGCAATGAAACACCTGGAGGTCGGAGATCTTACGTATTTCCGGGGGCAGTTCATTCCACAGGGCTGGGGCTCCCACAGAGAAGGCCCTCCCCCTGGGTGTCGCCAGCCGACATAACTTGGCTGATGGCACCCTGAGGAGACCCTCTCTGTGGGAACGGACTGGTCGGTGGGAGGCTATTGGTGGCAGAAGACGGTCTCGAAGGTACCCGGGTCCTATGCCATGAGCGCTTTAAAGGTGGTGACCAACACCTTGAATCACACCCGGAAGACCACTGGGAGCCAGTGCAGCTCGCGCAGGAGGGGTGTCACGCGGGCACAACGAGTTGCGCCGATAACCACCCGCGCGGCCGCATTCTGGACCAGTTGGAGCCTCCGAGTGCTCTTCAAGGGGAGCCCCATGTAGAGAGCATTACAATAGTCCAGCCGGGAGGTGACAAGGGCATGAGTGACCGTGCGCAAGGCGTCTTTTAGTTATTACTGAATAGTTTTCCACAATTCAATG
Source organism: Pantherophis guttatus (assembly GCF_059756535.1). Classification (NCBI taxonomy): domain Eukaryota; kingdom Metazoa; phylum Chordata; class Lepidosauria; order Squamata; family Colubridae; genus Pantherophis; species Pantherophis guttatus. The sequence goes on from NC_142064.1 coordinate 270,930,439, forward strand.
TCAAAGAATTACTAACAGGATCATCTTTCTATTAAAAAGTGCGATGGAGGAGCAGTGGTTAGAATGCAGTACTGCAGGCTACTTCTGCTGACTGCCAGCAATCTGGCACTTCGAATCTCACCGGCTCAACGCTGACTCAGCTTCCATCCTTCCAGGGTTGGTAAAATAAGGACGCAAATTGTTGGGAACGATATGCCGACTCTGTAAACCGCTTAGAGCAGGCTATAAAGCACTGTGAAGCAGTATGTAAGTCTAAGCACTACTGTTATAGTTATTCAGCAAACGTTAACATTGTGATTTTTTTTTAAATTATCCCTCTCTTACTTGAGTTGGAGCTTCAACTAGTCTTTCAGCACCACCATAAAAAGGAGTCAAATTCATTCTATTCTTCCCTGTGAGGGAGACAGAATTTTTAAATGGATAATTAATAAAATAGCGGGAGGAATTCTATAGAAGAGAAGAGATAGCGAAGGTAAGACAGCTGGGCTCTCTCTTGGGAATGGGTGGAGTTTTGATTACCATCTGAGATGTCCTCACTTGTGGATTCCTGATAGATCCTCCTGGAAAACAGCTCCCGAGGGGGATTTGATACATTCCTCCTTCTCACAGGATCTCTGGTCTGCAGAGTGAAAGACTTGAAATAGGAGGCAGGAGAAAAAAAAATAAATAAGACATCACATAACATGAGGTGGATTCTTGTTCTCTTAAAAACATCTTCAATGCCCCAATATCTATCAATGAGCCTAACATTTATGTTAAGACATTTGTTAAGTGAGCTTTGCCCCATATTACAACCTTTCTACCCACGCTTGTTAAAGTGAATCATTGCAATTGTTAAGTTAGTCACACGGCTTCCCCATTGACTTTGCTTGTCAGAAGATCACAACTGTTATAAATAGCATCACCACCAGATGGATTCGTAACTGGCTGACGAACCATACTCAACGGGTAGTTCTTAACAGGTCTACATATACAAGGTCCCATCTGTGGGCCAGCACTCGTCAATATCTTCATGAACAACTTAGATAAGGGAATACAAGGGGAATTTACCAAATTTGCAGATGATACTAAACTGGCAGGAATAGACAACACCCTAGATGATAGGCTCAAGATCCAGATGGTCCTTGACAGACTTGAACACTGGGCCCTATCTAATAAAATTAAATTCAATGTAGAGAAAAATAAAGTCTTACACTTAGGCAAGAAAAACCAAAAGTACATATGTAGACTGGGTGAAACCAGGCTTAATAGCAGTAACTGTACAAGGGATCTTGGATTAAATGTGAGCCAGCAGTGTGTGGCAGCAGCCAAAAAAGCCAACATAATCCTAAATTGCATTAACAGAGGGATACAATCAAGATCAAGTGAGGTACTAATACTACTCTATAAAGCCCTAGTAAGACCACACCTAGAATACTGAATCCAGTTTTGGTCACCACACTATACGAAAGATGTTGAGTCTCTAGAAAAAGTGCAGAGAAGAGCAACCAAGATGATTAGGGGACTGGAGGTTAAATCATATGATGAACAGTTGCAGGAACTGGGCATGCCAAGTCTAGAGAAGACAAGGACCAGGGGGACATGATAGCAGTGTTCTAATATTTGTGGGCCTGCAACAGAGAGGAAGGGGTCAAGCTATTTTCCAAGGCATCTGAAGGCCAGACAAGGAATAGTGAAACTGATCAATGAGGGATTCAACCTAGAAATAAGGAGAAATTTTCTGACAGTGGGAACAATCAACCAATAGAACAGAAGTTGCCTTCGGAAGTTGTGGGAGTTTCATCACTGGAGGCTTTCAAGAAGACATTGAACTGCCATTTGTCAGAAATGAATTGGACTAAGGGCAGTGGGTTGGACTAAGTGACCTACAAGGTCCCTTCCAACTCTGTTAATCTAATCTAATATGAAGCAGTTCCCAAGTATCTGAAATTTGATTATGTGACCATGGGGATGCTGCAACGGTCGTAAATGTGAAAAATGGTCATAAGTCACTTTTTTCAGTGCCGTTGACTTTGAACAGTCAATGAATGAATTGTTAAGGACTATCTGTATACTCTAGAATAGATAATGGAACAATGTCCTGCAAGAACTAGTGGAACATATCCACACATTATGAGCACCAGGGTATAAAGGGTGAAGAATTCAAACGCATTCTTTATTCCCTTCTGGACTTCCAAGATGAAGGTCTCTCTCACCTGCAATTCGACTTGCCCCTTCTGCTCCTCTGCCTGACTCAGAAGGAAGCCTTCCGCCAGGGCCACCGCTTGGCAAGTGGTCTCTGCTCCACACTCCCGCACCCAGCTCTTCATCGGCAGGGGAAGAAGGGCCAGCAGCTGCTCCAGAACAAGGTCCAACATTTGGGTTTTACTGAGCTTTTCTAACCTCAGCCACTGACTATAAAAGTTGTACAGTCGGCTGCAAAGTCCTCGGGGACCTTCAGCCTCCTGGTATTGGATGTTTCTAAAGTTCCAGGGCTGAATCTCTGAACGGATGATGGTTTTGTTCTCCATATTATTCTGCCCAGATCTTCCCACAGCTGCCTGACTGAACAGCCGAGGCACCTTTTCCAGTTCCCTCACTTGCTAACGGCTGTTTCTGCATCCTTTGTCTGTCCTTTAAGGAAATTCCAAATAGATCTGAGGAATCTTGTGGACACCTTTCAATTCATAGGAGCATTCCGGTAGCTGCCACAAAGGTTATCCAAGCCTCTTCAACCAAAAGTTAACTTTTTTGTTGTTAGGAAGTTTGTCGAGATGACTCCAGTGTCTGCATCTCTGATGGAAAAGAAAATAAATTCAACGAATGAGAAGGTCGTGGACTTAACTACTAAACAACACTGAATTAAGACGTGTGGACTTCAACTCCCGGTCTTTAAAGCATTTTAAGAAATACCGGCCTCATCGGGCACACAGTGCGAATGCTGCATCTCAGCCACACTTGCATCTCTATCCCTGCAACGCTTCCCTTCTTTCCTGCGGGCAGAGCCCCTTCGTGGTCTGCAGTTGTGGAGAGAGGCTGGGAAGCAGTGTGGGAAACCCCGCCCCCCCCCGGCTGAAAAATGAAATATTTCTGGGAATATTAAAGTGGCAGAATAGAATATTTCCCCTAAAGCAGAAATGTAGAAACATACTTCTGTTGGAAGCTCTGCCCCCCCACTTCAGAAGAATGAAACATTTTGGGAAATATTAAAAAAAGGAGGAACAACTTGGTCTGTTGTGTGGATGTTTGGGTGGTTTAGGGGTGGGGAATTTGTGGTGGGTGCGGGTGTGTTTGGGGATTGTCATGTGTGTTGGACCTGGTCTTTGGGTGTTAAGTGAATTTCGTTGTACGGGTGTACTGTGTATACACAAACAATGACAATAAAGTTGTTGTTATTATTATTGTTATTATTATTATATTTCCCTAAAAGATCTTAAATCTTTTAGGGAAATATAATATCTTAAATCTTAAAGTTGCCAAGTTTGGAGACCCCTGATTTAGATCATGAGAAGATTTAACCCATTTAGCAGAAGGCAGAGAGCTCACAACATCGCACAATTTGCTAAGGGCATTTCAGGCATTGCACAACCCCTCCTCCCCACCACAGCAGCATTTCAGGGTCTGTATCTTGGCGCTCATCTAGCTAATTCAGAGGTCTTCAAACATGGCAGCTTTAAGACTTGTGGACTTCAACTCCCAGAATTCTCCAGCCAGCTATGCTGGCTGGAGAATTCTGGGAGTTGAAAGTCCACAGGCATAGCTGGCTGGAGAATTCTGGGAGTTGAAGTCCACAAGTCTTAAAGCTGCCAAGTTTGGGGACCCCTGAGCTAATTGTTCAGCTGACCCAGAACTGCAAGCTTTTTTTGTACGTGGTTCTGGTCCTCAATAAACCCATTTTTCCAATCTGCCTCCACGTTGTTTTCCAGCGTCTTTCTCTCAACTTGGCAGAAACTGAGCCAGATTGCCTTCCAACAGCCAGCAACCCCCAGAGAAACATCACTCTCCTCGGGCACACAGTGCGAATGCTGCCCCTGCGGTCCCTTGCAACATTTATTTCCCTTCTTTTCTCTGCGGGCAGAGCCCCTTTTGCGGTGGTGGTGGGGAAAATGAGGCTGGGAAAGCAGCACCCCAGGTTCCAGTCCTCGCACATCCTTGCACCCAGAGGCAACAAGAGGACATCCAGCCTGCCCTCCCTCCCCTCCACGCATAGGCTCCAAAGGAAATGGGGTGGGGCTTTTTTCTTTCCCCGCTGCCTTTGCTTTCTCTTTGCTTTCTCTCCTTTGCTTCTTTCCCCCCCCCCGCCGCCTGGCTCCTCCATAGGAAAGGGCGGCAGGGGAACATGGGACCCCGGACTCCTACCCCGGAGGAGGACTTGACTCCTCTCCAGGCAACCCTCCAGCGCGGGACCCCTTTGCACCAAGGAACTCGGGAGTCACGTGGGGATCCGCGCCTCCGCCACGGTTTCCCAGAAGCCTCTGGGAGTCCCACGCCTGTCACTCACAGCGTGGGGGGGGGTAGTGGGAGAAAAGGAAAGAAAGAAAGGGTAGACGCGCCTCCAGCCTCTTCGTACGCATGCGCTCGTCGTCGTCCTCCACCCCCCCCCGCTAGTGGAACAGAGTAGCGCATGCTCAGTTCCCTCCAGAAGCGGAGAGCGCCCCCTATGTGGATTATGTGCAAAGTGCCAGGATTCCCTGAAAGGGCGGGAAAGCGGAGCCTGTCTGAGGGCGGGTGAGGGTGGGGGCGGGGAGAGGAAAGGATGATGGGCATGGGAGTAGCAGGAAAGCGTCGGCGTTAACAGCGGTGGCAGCTTCTCCATCGTCCTCTTTCCTGCCCAGGAACCGTCTGTGGAGATGGAGAAAAACTGTCTCTGAAGGAGGATTTGAACTGGTTTCCTTCCGAGAACAGTTTCCCTGAAGGGTCGGCAGAGATTTGGAGGCGGCTTCAAAAGGAGCCAAATCCTGTCAGAAATAGCCAGGCGGGGCAGAACACGAGGACCAGGAGGGCTTTGGGTTAACATATATTGTATCTTGTGGTTGTTTAAAGTACCAGCCTGAAAGAGAGGAAGATTTTTTTTTCCTTAACAGATTACCAGAGTTGGAAGGGACCTTAGAGGTCATCTAGTCCACCCCCCCTAAGTAGGAGACCCTACACCATTTCTGACGAATGGCATTCCAATCTTTTCTTGAAAGTCTCAAGCGATGAAGCCACAATCAGGAAAATAGATATTTTTCTTTTGTTTTTGTTTCTCTAGTTCTGTATATACACCTACAATGTGTCCCCTGAAATCAGGGTGGATAAAAATCAATGATTTTTAAAAAAAAAAAATCAAAAAAATCAGATTTTTTTGATTTAAATCGGATTTTTTTGATTTTTAGCGAATTTATTTTAATAAAAAACTTTTGGGGTAAAAATCTATCGTAAGATAGTTTTCTATTTAAGATACATAAATAATTTAGTTTATTCAGCATAAAATGGAGCTCAGTTATGTAGCATGAGGCTGTATATTCTGCAACACTGGGACTATCGGTGAGTCAACAGCGAGTCAAAGGAGTAGCAGAGATGACAGTTGCTCTTTAAAAATTATGATTTAAATCGAGTTGATTTAAATCAAGCCTTTTTACTAGTGATTTAAATCAGTTCGATTTAAATCAAATCCACCCTGCCTGAAATGCAACAAAATCCTGCAAAAAAGATCTTTGAGAGGGTTCACTGGGTTTATTAGGTTTGTGTTTGCCCATCTCACCTCTTTTTTTTGCCTGTTCAAAGGAACATCTTTAACAGTATTATGCTGTTAAAAGGAACATTCTGATCTTCACACTCCTCTGGGACATCCCGACTTATGTTTCAAACAAGAACTTAAATTTTTGCATGGCTTTTTTTTTTTTACTTTCCTTGGAAGACTAATAAAATGATAAAACCTTTACAAATTTATAAAACCTTAGTAAGGCCACACTTGGAATACCGCATCCGGGTTTGGTCACCACGTTACAAAAAAGATGTTGAGACTTTGGAAAAAAGTGCAGAGAAGAGCAACTAAACTGATTAAAGTTCTGGAGACAAAAACATATGAAGAACGGTTGCAGGAATTGGATATGGCCAGTCTAGAGAAAAGAAGGACTAGGGCTGATATGATAGCAGTATTTTTTTAAAAAATTTTTTTTGATTTATATGCCGCCCTTCTCCGGAGACTCAGGGTGGCTTACAATGCGTTAAGCAATAGCCTTCATACTTTTGTATATTTTTACAAAGTCAGCTTATTGCCCCCACAAACTGGGTCCTCAATTTACCTACCTTAGAAAGGATGGAAGGCTGAGTCAACCTTGAGCCTGGCAAGATTCGAACTTACTAATTGCAGACAGCTGGAGTTAAATTACAATGCATTAGTCTGCTGAGCTATCCAGGCTATCCAGTATTGCAGTATTTGAGGGGCTGTTCCAAAGAAGAAGGGATCAACTTATTTTCCAAAGCACCAGAAGGCAAGACAAGAAACAGTAGATTGAAATTAAACAAGGAGAGAAGCAATTTAGAACTAAGGAGAAAATTCATAACAGTGAGGACAATTAACCAGTAGAATAGCTTGCCTTCAGAGGTTGTGGGTGCTTTATAACTAGAGGTTTTTAAGAAAAGACTGAACCACCACTTGTCTGAAGTGGTATGAGATGTCCTGCTTGAGTTGGACTAAAAGACCTCCAAGGTCCCTTCCAGCTGTAATTCTGATAGATCAAAGAGTCAAAACATTAGACTTGTGCAAAGGGATAGAGAGTTAATTCACAGGGGCAAGATAATTCATTTCACAAACCAGAGGATCCATCTGACCTTCTTTTGAATAATTTAATATTTAAATTTAGATTCTAAACTAAAAATTGTAGAGATAAGAATTAGAAGAGAGAAAGAAGGAAACAACATTCAGCCAAATACATTTGATGAGCTCCAAATTTTTTACATAGAAAGGTTTAAATTGGAACTGGAGATTTCTAATCCCTTGCTCTTTTGTCCCCCTTTTTTGACATAAATTCATGATTCCACTTCTAGATGTTGTCTATGTTTAGCCCCTGCCTCCTTCCAGGTGTGTAGAAAGCTGTTGTTCTGGATTTGTGAAAGTGATTCTGGAAGGGAAGCCCATCAGCTGCTATGACTGTCTCCCTTGTGCTGAAGGAACCATCTCCACCATGGAAGGTGAGTTTCAGCAGGAGAAAGGATTTGACATTTGAGAAAAGCATATATGCCAACATTTTCCCATAACAAGCCATTTTGATAGGTTTGGCTTTTAAAACCATAGTTCTTTATAATACATATATTAATTTCCTAGTGAATTGTAAGGAATTATATTGGAGGCTAAACTGTGATAGGCTATTAAAAGATATAGGACAAGTCTTAAGAAAGTGATGGAATCTCATGCTGTTTCATTTTTACAATGCATCTTTCAGTTTCAGACTGCAATTTGGAGACCTTGACTGAGTCATTGGAAGAGGATTGATCAGATTATTGTACCCATGTTTAGAGGGAACCATTTCTTTGTACAGCCATTGGTCCCGATCTCAAAGTCTATGGAGATTCTCAGTCATCTAGGTCATGGTTGTCCCAAAGGTGCTTTTTCAAGAGGCAACTGGACTTTCTGGTTTTTTTTTTCTTTGAAGATGTTTTGCTTCTCATCCAAGAAGCTTTGTCAGCTCTGGCTCGATGGTGGGGAATGGAAGAATTTATACTCCTTAAAGACAGCTGGTCATTTGCACTCTTTTACGGAGTTGTTAAGACCACCTGGAGCTTTATCTGTTGTCAGGGTCACCTGAGTGGTGTAAATGGGTGTGGAGTCTTGTTGGAACTGTTGAAAGGACTGTGTTGTAGATTGGAGATAGATGATGTCGTGTCTGTTGAAAGAGGACTGTTCAATTTTAACATCAATGGCATCTTTGATGCCTCTTTCAAACCAGTGGTCCTCTCTGTCCAAAATGTGGACTTTGCTGTCTTCAAAAGAGTGGCCTGTCTTTTAAATGCCGATGGACTGCTGAATCTAGTCCTGATGGGTTTGTTCTCCTATGTTGTGCCATGCGTTTATGAAGTGGTTGTTTTGTTTCCCCAATGTATAGGTCTGCACATGGCTCACTGCATTGTACTGCATATATCGCATTGCTCAATTTATGTCTGGATATTTTATCCTTGGGGTGGACAAGCTTCTGCTTTAGTGTATTCTTGGGTCTGAAGTGTGCATGTGTGTTGTGTTGGCTGAAGATCCTCCTGAGCTTTTCCAACATTCGTGCAATGTATGGAATGACAATGTTGTTTCATTCATTGTTCTCTTCATTGTCTGTTATGGAGGAGCTCCTGTAGGATCTTTTTTGAGATTTGATGAAGATCCACTTGGGATAGCCACATGTTCTGAGCAATTCCTTGATGTGTTTTCATTCTTTTAGTTTCCCATCTTTGCTGGTAGGCAGGCCTTCAGCTCGGTGGTGTAGGGTTCTGATGACTCCCATTTTTCGCTCCAGTGGGTGGTGAGAATCAAAATGTAAATATAGATCTGTGTGTGGAGGTTTTCTGTAAACTTCAATGTTAAGGCTTCTGTCTTCATTAATGCGTACTGCACATTCGCAGTCCAGGAAAGCTATTTATTTATAAAAGTTATATAGCCATCCACATAACAATTGTGGCTTATAGTTAAAACATAAACAATACCAAGAAAATAAAACTGCCATACAAATAATATAAACATTAAAAATAAAAATAAAACCTGACAATTTCTTCATTAAGAGAATGTCCAGACCTGAAGAGAAGCCTCCCAACAGTTTCACATAGATCATGAATTTCCGGAAATGTGATGAATTGGAATTAAATATTCACAGAGCAAATGATTTGTCAGAAGCTAGCTCCAATACCAGTATATAAGGAACAAAAAGAAAAAGGCCAGCGTGTAGCGGAGTTTAATGTGTGGCTAAAGGAGTGGTGTAAAAGAGAAGGCTTTGGTTTTATTAGGCATGATGTCTGCAGCTGGTCCAATGAAAAACTACGAAAGAGATGGTTTGCATCCATGAAAGAAAGAGATTGAGTTACTTGGCATTGAATTCACAGATTGTGCTTTTTTAGAAACATTAGGCTGCCAATAATATTTCGGAAGAAATTAACTGGCATTTTTGGGAAAGACGTGGCAAGTCAATTCATATCTTATTTAGAAAATAAATATTGCTTTGTATTCAAGTCTGGTCTTAAAAAAATAATGAAACACTTGGGCATGAAGATGCAGCCCAGAAGTCCAGCACTGGAGGCCAAGATGGAAAAAACCTGCACAGCCACCATGTACTTCCCTTTGGTGCTCAGGTAGGTGGGTACAAATGTTATCCAGACACTGCAGAAGACGAGCATGCTGAAGGTGATGAGTTTGGCTTCATTGAAGGCCCCAGGTAGATTCCTGGCCAGGAAAGCCACTGTGAAGCAGATCAGAGCCAGGAAGGCCATGTAACCAAGGGCAAGGTAGAACATGACAACAGAGCCTTCATTACATTTCAGGATGATCTCTGCAGATTGTGAGTACATGTCCGACTCAGAGAATGGGGGAGAAGTGCCCAACCAGATGCTGCAGAGAACAACTTGGACACCAGAACACGAAAATATGATGGAATTAGCCAGGCCCTTCCCTAGCCATCTCTGCACTTTATTCCCTGGTTTTGTGGCTAAGAATGCTAATACCACCATGACTGTTTTTGCCAAGACAGTAGAAATGGCAACTGAGAAGATATTGCTGAAAGCTGTTTGCTGAAGAAGGCAAGTAGCTCTCCTTGGTTGGCCAATGAACAGGAATGAGGTCAAGAAGGAGAGCAAGAGGGAGACGAGGAGAATGTAGGAGAGATCTCGGTTGTTGGCTTTGACTATGGGAGTTTCTTGGAATTTAATGAAAATTCCCAAGACAAAACTTGTTACCAAAGACAGGAACAAGGCAAGGGAAGCCAGGACAATCCCCAGATTTTTTTGATAGGATAGGAAAGTTTCAGTCTTAGGAATACAGTCATCTTGGTTGTTGTTTGGATACTGTTCTGCTGGACATTTGATACATTTTTCAGCATCTGAAAAGAGTGAGATTAACAACTACTGTAAAGCATGTTCTTGCATCAGATGCATACAGGGACGCCACAGTTTAGGTTCACAAATGGGACTAGAATTTCCATTGTTTAAGCATGGCAGTTGTTAAGTGAGTCACACCTTATTTTATTACACTTTTTGCCACATACGTCAACCAAATCACAGTTGGAGCTAATAGGGCTTTCCTTATGGACTTTCTTGTTGGAAGACAAGTGTGAAGGTCACAAATGGTGATCATGTGACTCCAGGATGCTGCAACCATTCTAAATACATGCCAGTTGCTTTTCGCATGATGATCAGGATCAGTGGTGAAATTCAATTTTTTTTACTACCGGTTCTGTGGGCATGGCTTGGTGGGCATGGTGTGGCTTGGTGGGCGTGGCAGGGGAAGGATATTGCAAAATCTCCATTCCCTCCCCACTCTGGGGCCAGCCAGAGGTGGCATTTGCCGGTTCTCCGAACTACTCAAAATTTCCGCTACTGGTTCTCCAGAACCTGTCAGAACCTGCTGGATTTCACCCCTGATCAGGATGCTGCAGTAGTCATAACTACAAGGAAATAGGGTGTCGTAAGTGCCTTTGTAACTTACGACACAAATGGTTGTAAGTTGAGAACTATCTCTATTTGGAATGAAACTGGTGATGGTATGAATGAATCTGTATGGAGAAAGATAGTATACAGCAATGATTAGAAAATTAATGTGGCATAATGTAGAAAGGCAAGAGCCAAAGACCAATGAGAATCACTGCATTCATTCGCAGGAAGAGCTGTGTCTGCTTTTAGAGGTTGCATTGTTTGTATCCCAGATTCCATGAATCACCTTTTAGAGAGGAACTTCAAAGCATTCCACAGTCCTCCGAAAAGTGGAATGGAATGGAATGGAATGGAATGGAATAGAATAGAATAGAATAGAATAGAATAGAATAGAATAGAATAGAATAGAATAGAATAGAATAGAATAGAATAGAATAGAATAACAGAGTTGGAAGGGACCTTGGAGGTCATATAGTCAAATCCCCTGCTTAGGCAGGAAACCCATACCATTTCAGACAAATGGTTATCCAACATCTTAAAAACTTCCAGTGTTGGAGCATTCACAACTTCTGGAGGCAAGTTGTTCCACTGATTAATTGTTCCAACTGTCAGGAAATTTCTCCTTAGTTCTAGATTGCTTCTCTCCTTGATTAGTTTCCACCCATTTCTTCTTGTCCTGCCTTCAGGTGCTTTGGAGAATAGCTTGACTCCCTTTTTCTTGTAGCTCCTGAGATATTGGAACACTGCTATCATGTCTCCCATCCTTCCTTTCATTAAACTTGACATACCCAGTTCCTGTAACCGTTCTTCATATGTTTTAGCCTCCGGTCCCCTAATCATCTTTGTTGCTTGTCTCTGCTCTCTTTCTGATCCACAGAGATAGTCATTGAGACCTCTGTGCAGGACTAGGTCAAGTACAGACAGTAGAAAGCGGTTGTACTCAAAGTTTCAATGGACACCACCCACCTCTGATTCCTTTAAGAAGGAAGATATTTCTCCTGACCTTCATGTGTAAATTGCCTGTTCGTCAATGTGTTTTATTTAGTTCTCCTTTACAAATGTAATGCTTTCCTCCAATTTGTGGTGGAATGTAATCTGGTTTCCTGGGAGGGAGAGACTGCATTCCAGAGGACCAAGAGAGAGTGAAATTTAGGTAGTTTGGTTGGGAGAAAGAGACTGGGGTAGCTTCTCTCTAGAAGTTCTCAGAGTATACCTTTAACAATGCAAGTAGTGCTTTAGTTTGGCAAAATTTCTGTCTATAAATGAGGAACAATAGGAACTAAGTTTCGAACTTAGAAGTAACTCTCTGTGTCTTTCTTAGCTTTTGGAGCTTGATAGCTTGGACCAAGGAGATAGTCAGGTCTTATATAGTCCCTGACAGCAGTTCTCTGGGCTGCTTTGATTTTTCCTTACATCCATACCAGATAAGCACCAATGGCTTCTGTGCATTTGTCTTGTGGATGGATGAAAAACAAAAGCTCAGTTTTACAGTCCTTCCTGTGACTCAATGTAGAAGGGGAAACTCTTATCAGTTTTATCCACTTAAAAGAACAGAGAGTCCCTCATTTCCCATCAAGGATGTTGAGAAAGGGAGGGAGGGAGGAAGGAAGGATGGAAGGAAGGAAGGAGTACTAGTCCTGTTTTTCAGCTTGTTAAGCCCAGGCTTTTACACTTGCATTAGTGGAGGAAGGGAAGGGAAGAATAAGGAGTTCTCAATTTCCTAAGAGAAACTCCAAGAAAACATGACAGTATTAGCACTGAATAAGAGAAGATCAACAAATGCCATCTTCCTTTTATAATGTCAAACCCCCCATTGATCCCCCTTTTCTTAGTATTCTGCTTGTGATTTAAATTCCCATATTATTTCTTATCATTCTCTATAAAATAATTATACATATTAAAAGAAATTATCTTTTTAAAGCCAAGGTTTAAAATACATATTACATCATAATTTCATGAAAAATGAATTGGTCCATGGTTATCCCAAATGTCTGCACCTTTTCATTGGAATCACTCACCTTCCATGGTGGAGATGGTCCCTTCTGCACAAGGACGACAATCATAGCAGCAGATGGGCTTCCCTTCTTGAACTACCTTCATGAATCCAGGACAACAACTTTCCACACATTTAGAAGGAGGCAAGGGCTGAGGAGAGAGTGGAAAAATGTCCAGAAAATTAATGTATTTTCAGAAAAATGGCAAAGGAAGAAAGTGTTGGTGATCACAAGTTCAAGATTGACTAATTAGAAGCTAATAAGAAACCCATCAAATGAGTTCAACTACATATTCCTTCTCTGTTTCTCTTCCATTCTGATGTTTCATATGCAATACAAATTTACACTTTCATTTTAAATTTAGATATTGAATTTATCAGGGAAATATTGGATGGACTCTTTTCTTTGGCTAAGTAAACCATATAACTTGCATGTCTAGCTCAATCTACTCTCCTGCATAGAATCAGTAAATTATTTATATGAACATTCAGGAGTATATTTTTCATGGCCAATTTTCATTCTTGAAAACCTGATCAGCTGTCAGGAATAGTCATTGAAAACAATCCCCTCATCTATCCCCAAAATGTAATCCTGTTGTGGCTACCTTCTGTTGTGGCTACTTTCTGTGGAATAAAATAAATATTAACAGAATAACAGAGTTGGAAGGGACCTTGGAGGTCTTTTAGTCCAACCCCCTGTTCAGGCAGGGAACCCTATACCATTTCAGATAAACCTCTTCTTAAAAACTTCCAGTGTTAAGAGCATCCACAACTTCTGGAGGCAAATCATTCCATTAATTAATTGTTCTAACTGTCAGGAAATTTCTCCTTAGCTCTAGGTTGCTTCTATTCTTGATTAGTTTCCATTCATTGTTTCTTGTCTTGCCTTCAGGTGCTTTGGAGAATAGGTTGACTCCCTCTTCTTTGTGGCAGCCCTTGAGATATTGGAACATTGTTATCATGTCCCTCCCAATCCTTCTTTTCATTAAACTAGGCATACTCAATTCCTACAAACATTCTTCATATGTTTTATCCTTCAGTCCCCTAATCATCTTTGTTGCTCTTCTCTGCACTCTTTCTTTTTTATATTCTGATGATCAAAACTGGATGCAGTATTCCAAGTGTGGTCTTACCAAGGCATTATAACATGGTATTAACACTTCATGTTATCTTGATTCTAGCCCTGTTTAAGCAGCCTAAAACTGTGTTGGCTTTTTTGGAAGCTGCAGCATACTTCTGGCTCATATTTAAGTGATTGTCCACTAGGACTTCAAGATCCCTCTCACAGTTACTACTATTGAGTCAGGTACCATCTATTCTCCACCTGTGCATTTGGTTTTTGTTGCCTAAATGCAAAACCTTTCTCTTCTCTACATTGAATTTCATTTTGTTAGATAGGGTTCAATGTTCAAGTTTGTCAAGATCCTCCTTTATCTTGAGCCTTTCTTCTGGAATATTGACTTTCCTGCCAGCCTGGTGTCCCACCTTGTTCAGCATTTCCACCTGTGGGATACTATTCTGGTCAATGATAACTTTAACATTCTGAGATGCTTGTTTTTCTAGTCTCCCAGATTTCACTCTCTTGACCGATGTATTGGGGAAAATGACCCAGTTCACAATGTCCAGATTAGCTGCCAGTTCTCCTTTCTCATTCAAATATACTCCTTCTATTGAATTATTGTGAAACTGAGAGCTCTGAAGAAAGGAGTGAAGCTAGAAAGAAAAGAAAATGAAAAATTTAGAAAGGGCATCAACAGTTCTTTGAAAAGATCCATAGGCCTGAATATTTCTCTCTTTCAGTTCAAAACCAGGTTCTATTATCAGTTTCCCACTTGTTTAGGAGAGTATCAATAAGCACAGGAATAACAGCTGTAGATTAGTGCTGTGATTGCAAAAGACAGGAGTTTTGACATCTGCTCATGTCCCAGTTCCCACTGCTTTAACACAGCAATGCTTGTGCACAGTGAGAGGGGTAGCATAAATAAACAACTCCTTTAAGAGCAACCAACTACTTTTTTCAGCTAAAATTATTAACCTAAAAAAACCCCAGCCATTCAGATTTTTCTTTAATTTTAGGGGTATTGTGTGATTTTTCTCTTTTGTTGTATCATCAATTGTCCAAGTGAGGTAGATCATATTTCACTTATCCTATCTTCCTTTGTAGTTCGGGAAGTATAACTGAGGATCTACAGGTCCACAATATCTCTTTTCTTGCTAAAATCATTCCTTTCAGTGATTGGAGAGCATTATCTGATTGTCTCCCCTGTTATAAGGTGCAAACACAGGTTGGCTCCTTCTTAGTAAAGCTTTAATATGCTGCTCCAGTTAACAGGTCAAAAGTGCTGATAGCAGAGAAAAGTCCCCTGTACCATCATACCAACAACCTTATTTATTAGAAGGAGTATGACAGTATATATGTTTTATGTGTTGTTTTCTACACGAATGCTTCTTCTTTTAAATTGCCCCCAGTCTTTGGTATGATAGGAAACTTCTAAAATTTTGGCTGTCTTTCTTGGGCTCCAAGTCTTATTTCTTTTTCTTTTTCTGTGCTTCCTTATAAAGGACCACTGTTTAAAGTGAATTGTTTGACTTCCTTTTGTACAATACATTGAGAAAAAGATTAAATTATCATAGACAATTACATTTTTTTTTAATTTGCATTGCCCAGCATAGGAATGACAAATATTCTTTGTGCTGGCTCTACAAACTGCCAGAGCTGCTCAATATTTCATCACATTGTTTATCATTAGCATCAAATTCTAATTAATTGTTAACAAACAAGCTTCAACCAGCTAAACTTCCCAGCCCAAAGAAGGTTGGCCATGTGCTGCCACTTGCTTAGACCTGCCAACCCTACTCTCTCCAACCCTACTGAAACATGAGAATGTTGACAAAAGAATAAAGTTGCTGATAGCCAAGGAAAGGAGAGAGGCTTCTGGTAAATGAAGTCATTGAATGAAAGGGAAGCCCATTGATAGGAATTGCTGGGCAGAGGTATTAGAGTTGCCCAGCCCATAGAAGGGATTGAATGGGGTTCTCTGAGACACAGGAGAGAGAAATGCCAAAGAAAAGAGGCATGGACACAGTATAATATTTTGGCCAAGAAAGGAATTATTAAAAGGTATTTCACTGAATGAGATAGAAGCATGACTGAACAACTCAGAGGCTGAAATATTCATTATGACCACAATTAAAAGCAAAAATATTGTAAAAACAAGGATAAAAGGGAATGAAAATGAGAACAAGTGAATGGAAAGTTGGATTTAGGTTAGATTTGAATTTAGGATAATTTAATTTTTGGGAATAAGTAACTGAAGCATCCCCTTACCAAATGAATTCCCACCTTTGGGGAAACATGTCTGATGGAAAAGAAAAATACCTGCCAGGCCTTTAGCTTTGGGGCTTTGACCTTCATACCTCTGTTCCTTGCTGTTCTCTTGGATATGGATATATAAGCTGAATTTAAGATCCTTCCCGCAGCCCAGATGGTGTTGTAAATGAGATAGCTATCCAGAGACAGGACTCGATCCACCTCCTCTTTCGTCAGAGACACCAGGTCTTTTCTCTGTCTGCATCGTCTCCAAACTTTCACCGAAATGTCATCCTTAGTGGATGAACATGTAAAGGTGTTCTTCATAAAGTTACGTAGGGATGAGTGAAAGTGACCTAAAGCCTCATAGTTTGCCCATTTCCTTTTCCGTATCAGAAAGGAAAAAATGGCACTCAAGTATTTCAAGGAAAAGTTATTATACATCAACTCAGGACTCAGATCCCAGTGAGCTGTGGTGATCCAGACTTTTCCTACAATAGGTTCCTGAACTCTTTGAAATGCATTTTGTGCAATCATCATTCCTACATGGAATGAACTGGTCTCTGAACCATAAACAAAGACATTGACATGTCTCCACTTGAAATATTCTTCAAATATAAAAATTATATGAATCACATTTAATGGAAAGGTTTTATGTATAACTGCACAAATGCCATTCCTTAACATCAAAGAAGACATTGTCCTCATGAACCTCTCCCCCTGGTCAGTTTCTGGAGCAATGAGACCAACCAAGGTCCATCTGAAATGGAGGAGCAGCTTGACCATTCCCGGGTACTGAACTCCTTCAGCAGGGAGCATTGGGTTGAAGAAAGGAAACCGAGTTTTATCTCTCAGCATCTTAGAAGCAAAACTGTAGCTGATCTGAAAGGAATGGAATATGATGGTAGTTTAAATTTAACAAGCAAAACAGAATTCCTCTCATTTCCATTTTCATTTCCATTTGTTTCGTCACTGAAAACTGTCTTCCCAAAAAGACACACCTGTGGAATTTTGTAGGTGCTCAACATGGTTGAAATCTGGACAGAGATGCCCGTCTCAGCTTCTTCCAGCACAGCCACTGTGTTTCTCTGCCTCCCACACCTGTAGTTGGGAACATTGGCCTCCCCATCTGAAAGCAGGTCCAGCAAAGCCTCTGAAGTCATTTCTACCTTGAAAAAATTTTCATAGATATTATAACCCAGGGTGATGTTGGGTAAGAGGCAGCCATTCTGGTTGATGTCCTCAATTGCAAAAAGGAAGGGCAAAAACTTCCAAAAACGTTGTCGTCCATGTCTGCAGGTATTAACATACAGATGAAAATAACATTTAACTATTGTTCCACAATACCTTTAACCCATTTAATCACAGTTATTCTTCCAAACTGTTTGCAACATTCCAAACTATTACCATAGAAAAAAGAATAAAGACAATAAAAAATGCATCAGACATTATTTCAAAGGCACTCTCCCAGTTGGTTACCCAGATACCATTCAAATTCATGCATTGGTCTTCAAGATTTTATTGCATATTTGATGGTGGTTTCCTTAATCTTAATAAGGGCAGATGATATACCCAGATAACTACAAGAAAGAGTCCACGTCAGCTCAAGGATGAGGAGGAAGGAAGAGGCCAGTCTGTTCCACTGTGTCTACATTCTAGATTTATTTTATTTATTATTAGTTTGTCAAACATGTACAAGATAGCAGGTATGAATATGAATATGGACATGAACGAAGGAAATGAATACAAATAAATGGGGACAGTAGTACAGGGATGGTAGGCACGCTGGTGCGCTTATGCATGCTTCTGGTCATAGAATGGAAAGGAAAGTGGACAAATAATTGGTGGGGTTCTGATATTTGACAGTTCAAAGGACCCGAAGGTAGAATAAGAGAATAAGTTACAAAAACAGATAAAGGGGAAAGCAATTTGTGTTTTTGAAGGACTGGGACTATAGACATTCATAGGAATTGGAGTGGCTCTCACGCGGTGCAGAAAAATGGACTTACGAGGAGAGGCTTACTGAAGGACATCTATTAAACCTTAATGAATGAAATATAGCTTTTGTTGTAGAGATTATGCCACTAATGAAGTAATCTCCTGGCTTGTAATGATTCTTTGGGATCACTTTACCCTGCTCCAGAGTCAGGAGGCATTTGGCTTTGAGCATTCCACCGTCTGTTTGTGGCCACTGAAGCAGCAGAAGTAGGAGCACCAGCAACATGATGTGTGCTTCTGACTGAGCCTTTTCCTAGGCACCTGCAGGAACCTCTCTAGTGTACTAACATAAAGACAAAAAGAAATCACTATGATTTGGATAATTGCAAGTAAGAGCAGAGTCGCCTCTCTGAACTCCGAGCAAGTCAATAAGCAGGTGGCCAAAGGGAGAACTAACAGATGTGGCTTAAAACTTTGAAGATGGGCCAATGAGGGAGACTGGAGAATTTGGCCCCAGATCTATCAAATAAAACACTTTTAGAAAACTCAAATTAAGAAAGACATTCAACATGGACATGATTAATGGCTTATTAATATGGATTTAGAGTTTTTGTCTAGAGGAATTTGCTGATCAGTCTGTAGACACCTGTGAATCCCACTTAGATGAGCAATAGTTTCCTCTTGATCTTATTAAGTTTCACTTATGCTTCCCATGAAATGCAACAAAATTCTGCAAACAAGACAGTTTGTATATTTATTAAGCTTGTGTACCATCCTTCTCGTCTATTTTTAACCTGGTCAAAGGAACATCTTTACCAGTGTTATGCTGTTAAAAGGAACACCCTGATCATTACAGTCCTCTGGGACTTCCCCATTTTTGTTTCAAACAAGAACGTAAATCGTTTTTTACATAAGAGCATAGCTTTTTTTTAAACTTTCTTTTGAAGACCAATAAAATGATAAAATCTGATTTACATGGATATTTTTCCATGGCCATGAGATTCATATATATGAATGTGTTATGAATCTGTGTTCTGTTAAGATACTGCCTGTTGTGTCTTAAAATTGCTTGTACTGGACTGCCTTAAAATGGCTTCTTCTGTACAGCACAGTGGAGTTGCCATGGTAATGGCTTCAAGTACTCCACAAGAGGCTCCCTCTGGTAAGGGGGAAAATCCAACATTAGAAATTATGTTTGGTCCAGACATTTTCAACAAGGCTGTGATTAGTCCCAGCTGATTGGGAGAAAGTGGGTATTTTGCAGTAACCTTCCCCTGGAGTGGGGAGGGAATGGAGATTTTACAGTATCCTTCCCCTGCCATGCCCACCAAGCCACACCCACCAAGTCATGCCATGCCCACCAAGCCACACCCACCAAGCCATGCCATGCCCACCAAGCCACATCCACAGAATGATAGTAAAAAATTTTGAATCCCACCACTGGTTCAGCTGTACCCTGCAACACAAATCGCAGGCACAGTGAAAAGCATTTATAGAATGGAGGAAGTCCAAGTCTTTTTTTTTTTTTATTGAAAAAGTTTTATTAGTGAGAAAAAAAAACACAGTTTTCCCACAACCCTCCCATCCAACCCCCCTCCCCTTCCACGACTTCCCAGAGCAGAACACAAGGTATTTCTATTAACTTTTAACAATAAACTAAATTGCTTAACCAACCATTAAACTAACACCCTCTAAGAAATAATTCTTAACCCCCCATAGATAAAATCCTACTTCTTAGACATAATACTTCTTAATATCACTCATATAGCGCTTATACAATTAAAGAATCATTCATAAGCTATTTGATATTTTTTAGTCTGATACTTATTTTGAATATAATCAATCCATCTTCTCCAGTCCTGTATATACCTTTCTTGTGTATGATCCTTCAAATATGCTGAAATTTTAGCCATTTCAGCTAAATTAGTTACTTTCAATATCCAAGCATCAATAGTAGGCAAAAAGTCCTTCTTCCAATGTTGTGCTATCAACAATCTTGCTGCTGTTATCAAGTTCAAAATCAGTTTAGTCTCTACAACTGTACAGTCCGTAGTTATACCCAATAGAAACAAATGCGGAGTAAATTTCAATCTTTTTTTAAAAATATTCTGCATCACCCACCAGATCTTTATCCAAAATGCTTTGATTTTTTTACAAGTCCACCATATATGATAATAAGTTGCATCATCACAGTCACATCTCCAACATTTAGCTTGCACATTTGGATACATACATGATAATTTTTTTGGATCTAAGTGCCATCTATAAAACATTTTATAAAAGTTTTCTCTTAAATTTTGTGCTTGTGTAAATTTCACATTTCTAGTCCAAATCTTTTCCCAAGTCTCCATCATCACTGGCTCTTGAAAATTTTGCAACCATTTAATCATACAATCTTTAACCAGTTCCGTCTCAGAGTCTATTTCCAATAAGGCATTATACAACCTTTTAATATGCATTTGTTTTTTATCTCTAATTTGTTTTACCAAATTTTCCTCATTTTGCACAAAGCCAGTTTTTTGATCTTCCTTCCATCTAGCTTGAAGCTGACCATACTGAAACCATGTATAAATTATACCTTCTTCTCTCAATGTATCTAAAGATTTCAAATACAATACCCCCCTTTCCATAATAAGAAGCTCTTTATAAGTAATCACCTCCTGTTTTTGTTCTATACTTATATTTTCTATTGCATGTCTAGGATTTGCCCATACAGGTATCTTATAATTTAACTTATATTGATATTTTTTCCAAACCCTCAACAAAGCATTTCTAAGTATATGGGCCTTAAATACTTTATCCACTTTTTTATCATATAACAAATAGGCATGCCATCCATATAATAAATTATAACCTTCCAGATTCAAAATTCTCCCTTCAGTTAAGTTAAACCAATCACTAATTTGTGATAAGACCGCTGCTTCATAATATAATCTTAAATTAGGCATTTTAAGACCCCCCCTTTCACGTGTGTCTTGTATAATTTTCATCTTTATTCTGGGTTTTTTCCCAGCCCAAATAAAGGTATTAACACCTTTCTGCCATTCTCTCAAATTTTCATCTTTCTTAAGCACAGGTATCATTTGGAACAAGAATAAGAATCTAAGTAACACATTCATTTTAATTGCTGCAATTCTTCCCAATAAAGACAGCTGTAATTTTTTCCAATTCTCCATATCCTTATATACCTTCTGCCAGAGATCCTCATAGTTATTTTTATATAATTTTGTATTTGAAGCTGCTATATACACTCCTAGATATTTAACCTTTTTAACTATTTCAAACCCCGTTATTCTTCCTAGTTCATCTCTTTCAAATAGAGACATATTTTTAGTTATCATCTTTGTCTTATATGAATTGACTTTAAATCCTGATACTTTCCCATATTGATCAATTATATCCAATATATATGGAGCCGACTCTATAGGTTGAGATAAGGTAACAACCAAGTCATCTGCAAATGCTCTTAATCTATAATCTTGATGTCTAATTACAATACCCTTCAATTTTTCTGAGTCACGTATCTTATTCAATAGCACTTCCAAAGTCAGGATAAACAACAATGGGGACAGAGGACACCCCTGCCTGGTTCCTTTCTCAATTCTAAAAACCTCTGTTAAACCTCCATTAACTATTATTTGTGCCGTTTGCTGCTGGTATATCGCTCTAATTGATTGTGTAAAATACTCCCCAAAATACATTTTCTCTATTATTTTAAACAAAAATTGCCAGTTCAAGCGATCAAATGCCTTCTCTGCATCCAAAAATATAAACGCTGCAGGGACTTGGTTATTTTTTTCCAAATATTCCAGTAGGTTTACAATTTGTCTAACATTATATTTCATTTGTCTTCCTTTTATGAACCCTGATTGGTCATTATGAATTATTTGTTGCATAACTGGCATTAATCTATTAGCTAATATCTTAGCAAAAATCTTATAATCGGTATTCAAAAGTGAAATTGGCCTAAAATTCTCAGGCTTGATGGAGTTTTGATCCTCCTTTGGAATTAGTGAGACAAAAGCTGTTTTCCAAGAAGGTGGTACTCCTCCTCCTACCTGTATTTTATTAAATAAGATTTTAAGTGGTTCTAGCATTTCAGATTGTAAATGTTTATAATAAACAGCTGTTAATCCATCTGTTCCCGGAGCCTTACCTATTTTTAATTGTTTAATTACCCCAACAATTTCCTCGGAAGTTATTGGCTGATTCAAACTTTCTCTCTGTTCCAGCGTTAGTTCGGGAATATCTATCTTTAAATATCTGTCAATATCAACATCTTGAATTGAATCTTTAGCATATAGCTTTGTATAGAAATCCAAAAAAGCCTTTTTTATTAAATTCTGTTGGTAAACCTCTAAATTCTATCTTATCTATAGTACGTGATTTTTGCTTTTTTCTCATCGTGTAAGCCAGCCATCTCCCAGGTTTATTAGCATTACAGAATGTATTATGTCTGGCATATTGTATGCTGGTTGCTACTTGCCCAGCCATTAACATATTAAATTGCTCTCTTAAAATGTTTATCATATCTTTTGCCTTTTTATCTCCTGGATTAGTTATAAGCAATTGTTCTTTCTTTTTAATTTCCTCCTCTATCTCTTTCCGTCTGTTTTGTTGTTTTAATCTATATTTATTGTTCAAAAAAATTAATGTTCCCCTCATATATGCCTTACTTGCATCCCATACCATTTCCATCGAGGTACCTTTATTCATATTATTAACAAAAAATTCTTTCATTTGTTTTTTAAGTTCATTCAAGTTATCTTCATATCTAAATAAATTCTCATTTAACCTCCAAGACCTCCTTTCCCCTCTTTCCTGTTCTAATTCCACCCAAACTGGGCTATGATCAGTTAACGTTCTTGGACATATCTTCGTCTTCTTCACCCTAGAATAAAGATCATTTGTGGTTAATATAAAATCAATCCTAGAAAAAGATTGATGCCTATCTGAAAAAAAAGTAAAATCACTTTCCAGTACATTCCTTTCTCTCCAAATGTCTCTCAGCTCCATATCCTCCAAAATATCAAAAAAAGATTTAGGCAGCTTAGCACGCATGGATATCTTGGATAAACTTTTTTTATCTTTCTGGGTATTTATTACCCCATTTCAATCACCCATTAAAAGTAAAGATCTGTAATCCCATTGTAGTATTTTAGTATGTAAAAATTTAAAAAAATTGTCTTGTTGGTTAGGTGCATATATTCCGATTACAAGCAGCTTCCTGCTCTGTGTTGTTAATTCAATTGCAATATATCTACCTTGAGTATCAGCCTCAATTAAATTGGCCAGTAGGCCTCTTTTAACATATATAACTAGGCCATTTTTCTTCTCTGGTGCTGATGCCACAAAATGTGTACCTAATTTCGAATTTATCAAGTACTTTTGATCTGAAGATTTAATATGCGTTTCTTGCAAACAAATAACATCATTCTGAAATTGCTTCAAGTAGTGAAATATTTTCTTTCTTTTTTGTGGGGAATTTAAACCATTGACATTCCAAGATAAAAATTTATTTGCCATCTCTAGGCCCTCCAAGCTTTGAGAGCATCAGCTGAACCTCCTCCGCCATTTTGGACTTCGGCCTACCTCCTCCCACTGCTTGTGTTTTTTGGACTTGTTGGGTTGAATCTTGAGGCTGTTGTGCCAGATGCTGTTTGTAAGTGGCTCTTGTCAATCGTTGTTCTCTTGGCATCTCTATCTTCTTTAATGGCTCAAGGGTTGGTGGTGGACCCCCACTTAGCAATAAGTCTTCTTCCAAATTAGCTCCTCCAGCTAAAACTTGAGCATAGGTTTGTACTTGCCCTCCATCTTTCTCTTGTTGTATCATTTCCGATTGCTTTCTAGCACCCCCTAGTGAGGGTGGTCGTCCAGCCTTTAAGACATTGGCGTAAAAGTCTTTTGCCTTTCCAACTGTATTTAAGCGATGTCTTTGCCCAGCGTATGTCACTATTATCCCAAATGGGACATCCCATCTGTACTGGAGCTGTTGGTTTCTTAATTCATTCACCAAAAAACCAAACTGCTTTCTGTCTCTTAACATTTTAGGAGGAAGCTCCTTCAAAACCACCAGCTCTTGTCCATCCACTTGAATCTTGTTTTTGTAAGAAGCTTGCAGGATATCATTTCTAATTCTCCTTGTTGTGAAATAGATTACCACATCTCTTGGTAGCTGCCTTTGTTTTGCCAGCCAAGAGTTAACCCTATAGATTTTGTCCATTTGAATTGCTACATCTTCTGGCCTTTCTGAAATCAACTCTGCTAAAGCATTGGAGCAAATATCCTTTAAATTTTCACCACTCTTTTCTTTCAAACCTCTTAGTCTCAGGGCAAATTCCATTGATCTGTATTGTAGCATGACCATTTCATCATCCACTTTCTCTGTTTGTATCATAACCTCTCCTAATTTAGTTGCTAGCTCCAAATTAGCTTCATCAACTTCGCGTACTCTCTCCTCAATCTTTAACATGTGATTAGCCAATCCTGAGACTGCAAAAACAATGTCATCTCTTATTGCATCGTGTTTTTCCTCCACCACATCTTTAATTTTCTTTAACTCCTCCGAAAATTCTTTCATCATTTCTGCCTGATTGTTCAGGGCACCCATTATAAATTCTTTAAGGTCTTGTGACTGTGTATCAGCCGGAAGTTGTTGCTTTTGAGTCACTACAGGGGAACCTCCTCCCCCTTTAGAAGTTGGTGGCTTTAGTTGTTTAGCAGCCATTTTATTTTAAAATGAGTTTTTTCTTTTACAGCCACAAAGTCTTATAAACAGTCTTACAATATTTATTTCAGAGTTTTTCAGAATAAACAATCCTCTCTCCAGTCTTTTCTCAGTCCCCAGCAATTTTTTCTTCAAGCGGAAGACTCTTAACAAGCAGTTTCCCTTTTAACTTTCACTTTCCCTTCCACCCATAACAAAGGCTTCCTCTCCAGCCTCCAGCTCAAGAAAGTTCCGTTTGCAACAATGTATTCACGGAGTTAAGCTCTGTTTCTTTTAAAAAGCTTGCACTCTTGCTTCCGCTCTGTCTGCCTTTTTAGTAATCATTGAAACTCACTGTTTGCCGGCAGAATTGGACGCGACGTCTGGCTCTGGCTAGCAGAGACACCACCAATCCGGAGCAATGGGAGGGCTGAACTGGGGAGCTCTCACCCTCCGAGTCCCTGGGATTAATCCAGGGACTTTCGGGGAGCTCTAACCCACCCCCTCTGACTCTCCTCTCCTTCTTTGCCCGAAGGAGAGTTTTTTCAAACCGCCGGACAGCAGTTTAGCGCTGTCAGGGCGGTTTTAACAGATCGCGCGGCTGGCGGTCAATAGAGACCATCATCGATGTCCGCGGAGCCACCGGAAGTCTCCCGAGGAAGTCCAAGTCTTTTAATAGGGTACAGAAACAAATGATAAAAAAATTTGGTACATGTGATACATCAGAAAGAAACCAATGAAAGAACGAAAGATATTTATTACATTTGACAAGTGAACAATAGAAAACATTGATTAGAGATTACTTTCCACATGTGGTAAATTTATGGGTTACATCATGCTCTTTCCAAGATGGATTAGTATCTTACTTAAAACTTGCAAGTGTATTCAATTACTTTCAGAATACAATGACTAAGATTCAGTTGTTGAAAAGGCTGCTTTTTCCCCATGAAAAAACAGAAGAAAAACATGTTTTCCTAAAATCTGAAAGGAGGTCAACACTGCCAGACTAAAATTCTAATAACATCCTCACTTAAAGGCTAATAATGAAGCCCAAAATGCTAAATACTACTACCAGACACAGAAACATAAAAACATAGAAATTAGGCTTAAACAGGAGATCACTTCAAAAAGCAGCCTGATAGTGTTTTCTCCTGAAAAGTACCCAATGGGTGAGAATTATATTGGGTGGGAATTATATCCCCAGAACATCCATCAGGATCACTTTTTTACTTCACTTTTGAACATCAGTTGTTCCTTTGTATTCAGATCTGGCCTCAGCAAAATAATGTAACACTTAGGGATGAAGATGCAACCCAGCAGCCCAGCACTGGAAGCCAAGATGGAGAAGACCTGCACAGCAACCACGAATTTCCCTTTGGTGCTGAGATAGGTAGGCACAAAGGAGATCCAGACACTGCAAAAGACCAGCATGCTGAAGGTGATCAGCTTGGCTTCGTTGAAGGACCCAGGTAGATTCCTGGCCAGGAAGGCCACTATGAAGCAAATGGCAGCCTGAAAACCCATGTAACCAAGGGCAACATAAAACATAGTGACCGAGCCTTCATTACACTGCAGAACAATCTCTCTAGGCTGGGAATACATGTCAGAATCAGGGAATGAAGGAAAGACTCCTAACCAGGTGAAACAAATGACAACCTGGACACTGGAACAAGAAATGATGATGGTGTTGGTCAGACTCTTGCCCAGCCACCCTCTCACTCTGTTTCCTGGCTTTGTGGCCAGGAAGGCCAGCACCACCATGACTGTTTTGGCCAAGACGGTAGACACGGCAATGGAGAAGATGATGCTGAAAATTGTTTGTCGGAGAAGGCAGGTGGTTCTCCTTGGCCGACCAATGAAGAGAAAGGAAGTCAAGAAGCAAAGAAGAAGGGAGACCAGGAGAATATAGGAGAGGTCCCGGTTGTTGGCTTTGACAATTGGAGTTTCTTGGAATTTAATGAAGATTCCCAAGACTAAAACTGTGGTTAAGGTCAGGAATAGGGCAAAGAAAGTAAGAATAATTCCCAAATACTCTTGATGGGACAAAAAAGTGACAATTTTGAGGATACATTGATCTCGATGCTTGTTCTGATACTGACTGTCTGGACATCTGGTGCAGTGGTCTGCATCTATAGAGGACAAATGTAATATTTATCACGGGCCTTGCGTTTGACACCTCTGATCTACATCATGTAGGAAGGTTTCTAATGGACTAGGACTAGCCAATGTGACACGGTTGGAATATTCTGGTTTTCCAAAATGGAGTTTGATTTGTCCCATTACCCATTAATTGGAAGATAAAATTGAAATTCAATAACAATATTGTTCAACTATTTTTGCTTTCATTTTGTCCGACCAAATCCCAAAGGTTAATGATTAAAAAGGGGCAGATAAAGTTTTCTGGTTTGACCTTTCTCTCTAATCACCATAATGAGGAGAAGTTCCTCTCCGGTAGCAATGTATTGCCCCAAATAGCTACTCCACAGGAAACACAGGTCGTGCCTGCCTACTCTTTGGATACTTTGGAGGAAGATGGTTAGGGAGAAATGTGTCTCCATTCCTCCTGGAATGGAGGAGATGGCAAGATTACTGACTAGGTCCTGTGTGAGTTGTCTGTCAGGCCTGGAAGCCATCTTTTTCATTGCATCTTCAGGCCTCCCACATTTACTACTGTGGGGAACTCTGATGGGGGGATTGTATGGAGCATGGGTGATATATACCGGTAGTCATAATAACATTCCTTTCTCAGAAAGTCAAGGACATCTTGCCCTGCACCTGGAGGGTTAGAACTGGGAGGCATCTCCAGTCAGCATGGTGTTTGGATTGGGCCATGTGATGGACTTGTGGGTGTTGGGCAGGGACTTGAACTTTCCTTTGGGTGGGGAAAACCTGGAAGTTTTCAGATTTGGGTTTTCCCAGATGTGCCAATATGACATTTTCAATAACATGTAACTTTGGGGAAAGTCAAGCCTCGGAGTTTTCTTTCATTGGGGGTGTTACTTGGAACCCTGACATTGGAGATTAATTTATCTCAATGGAGAGTTTCATACTGTAGAAGCAACATCATTCTGTTTGTCATGGTGAAACAATTGGCTGCTTCATATCACTTCAACTGATCCTTCACAAAGTCACATATGCTTCTTGATAGCCGCTTGGCTTCTTCTACTCTTAACTTCTCATTCCAATGAATTCTCCCAGCTCATATTATTGTTATATCCTTGGTGAAATTAATTCTGATAGTTAAATTAATACCCCCACCCTCAATACTTAGAAGATATTAGAAATATCTTCTTAGAAAAGATCTGCAGGAACCTTTGCTCCTATCCCAAGGCCTTTTTTGATTCCCAATCACCCACCTTCTTGGGTGGAAATGCTCCCTTCTGCACAAGGGATACAGTTGTAGCAACAGATTGGTTTTCCTTCCTGGACCACCTTGAAATAGCCAGGTTGACAAGGCTCCACACATTGGGAATAAGGCAAGGGCTGAAAGTGAATAAAATTTGCATTCAGAAGCATCTGCAAAACTGATTAGTTATGAAATGAATTATAGTGTTGGAATGGGATTGTCAGGTCCCATAGTTTATCTCGTCTCCAGAGAAGAGCAGCAGCGCTGCCTTGGAGACCGGCATTTATCACCTCCTCAGTCTGAATATCTCATAATATCTTTACACTTCGAGATTGGACTTTGGGAGGGGCTCTGTCTGCACTTTACTGTTTTGAGTGGGAAACTTAATTCTTGCCTAGATCTCTTGCTATCACAATCTTCCAATAAAAGTTTCCTTTTGAAATGGCTTTTGTTTCATGAGTACTGCTTTCTTGAGAGGACTGGAGAGGCAGGACCTTACAGGGACCAACAAAAGAGGCAAGTGCAAAATGGACTAGAAGTGGACCATTCTGTTTCTCCCCTGGGCCATGTTGTGGCGGCCACTCCAGAGAATTTTCTAGAAAGTTATTCTTGAAACTGGAAGCATGATAGTCAGACATGCTTCCATTTTGGAGGACTGTCTCTGGAAGGCTGTCAGAGAAACCTTTGGAAAAACACATCATATGGAGGGGAAATGGGAATTTTGAAATTCTTCCATATGATGGGTTTTGCACTTTTCTTCTACCAAATAAGGTCAAATTCTTGAATGTATAAATGCCCAAATGAAAATGTGTAACTCAATTGATTTTAATTCTCCCCTTCTCTTAAATCCTGCTTCCATTTCCCTCCATCTCCACATTTTTTCCCTCTATGTCCCTAGACCAAAGTCTTGTACTGTATAAGTCATAAAGCATCTTTTCCTTTGCTGGTTATAAATGAAAGAATATAATTCTGAAGCATGAATTTGAAGGCAGTCGGTCTTATATATAGTTTGGGATGGTGGGGTACACTGATTGAGATGATGGACAAAACTACTGTGTTTCCCCAAAATAAGACTCTGTCTTATATTTTTGAACCCTGAAATCAGTGCTTGGCCTTATTTTTGGGGAGGTCTTATTATTTTGGGGTGTGTGGAGCAAGACGGGGCTTCTCTTGCTGATTTCCAGCTCTGTCTCCCTAACCCTAACTAGAGGAAATGGTGAGGACTGTCTGCGTATGCGCTTAAATATTTTTTTGGAGGGCTTATTTTTTGGGGGGGGACTTATTTTAGTCCATGCACTCAAAAACCTGATTGGACTTATTATCAGGGAATGTCTTATTTTCAGGGTAAAGAGATGGGACATCTCTTCCTCTACCTGATTGAGCCACTGAGGGCTCGTGATGACTTCCTTGTTGATGCTGAATTTGACTCCAATGGTTCCTTCTCTGTCTAGACTCCCAAATTTCACTCTGGTGGTCGACTTATTAGGAAACAACACCCAGCTCACAATGTCAAAGTCAGCCATCAAATCTCCATTTCTATCCAAATACATTCCTTCTATGGTGTTGTTGTAGATCTGAGGATTCTTCAGGAAATGGTGAAGCTACAGAATGTAAGGAAAGAGGTTTTTACACAAATGGAATCATCTAAACAAGTTGATATACAGAGATATAAGGAATTATTGAGCTGCAGCCTGTTTTCTTCTCAGGACACTCTGCATAGATTTGTCCTTCAGGTACCAATGGCGGATGTTTTCTTTCCAACATCTGGCATTTCCAACTAGCCCATATTTTCTTGTTTTCTTGTTTTATTTCTCCCCTTAGTTCTCTTGAAGATAAGCAGATGGCAGAAGGGCAGGAGAAGGGAAATCCATTACCTACAAATATATTTGCTTACATTATCTGTTGCTTATCCATGAGTTTTCCCCCCCTCCCTGAGATGTCCTGCATAGCTATAGATACATCGTTTTGTCTGCAGAGATTTATCTTAACATTGTTTGGAGAGTTTCTCCTGTGCACATTGAATAACAAACACCACAGTGAGCCTTAATTGTTTATTTTGAGTCCTGTGTTTTGATTCCACAAGAGAGATAGATTAACAGAGTTGGAAGGGACCTTGTAGGTCATCTAGTCCAAACCCCTGCCCAAGCAGGAGACCCTACACCATTTCTGACAAATGGCAGTCCAGTCTCTTCTTGAAGGCTTCCAATGATGAAGTTCCCACAACTTCTGAAGGCAAGCTGTTCCATTGGTTGATTGTTCACACTGTCAGAAAATGTCTCCTTATTGTAGAAGACACAGCATCATTTTGTACAACTCAGTCCTGGAAATATAATAATTTAATAATTATAATAATAATTTACCAAATGGTTATCTAATCTCTTCTTATAAACTTCCTGTGTTATGAATTGGCTTTCCGAAATTGGGAAGCAAATGTCAATATTTATAATTGACTCTTCCATCTGCTCGTTATCTGAAGAAAGCTTGAACACTGATTCTGAGGGAAAGCTTGAATATTGATTCTGGCACTCTTCAGGTGATTTTACAAGAATATACACTGATAATTGTAATATTAAATACAATGTTGTGTTACATTATAATAAATTGGGAGATAATCCAAAATCCCTTTCCACAAGCATCAAATTCTAGAATCTGAAGAAAGAAAAGCTCAAAGCACATGAAGTAAAATACATGAAGTAAAATAATTGTAGTGGTGTGTGACAACATAGGCAAGGTATAATTTGCCATTCAGCAATGCTGGAGGCCAAATGTAAAAAGAAAGAGTAATTCAATATTTAATGTTACATGTAATAACAGCGGCAACGGAATTACGTATGCACAAAATTGGAAAAATGAAAGTATACCGACAGAGGAAATGGTAATGAAGAAAATAAAAGACAAAGACAAAGGAGAAACAGTGTATTACTTAATATGGGGCCTATGGTACAATTGGCTAGATAATAGATGCAAAGTTTAGAAAATTAATGATGAAAGAGGGTCAATAAGCTAGAAACGAATACAGGTATAAAACTATATAGAAGAATACATATTGCAAGCAATATTATTATTAGACTGTACATAACTGCAAATTAAAATTTATATAGAGTGCTAAATGTATAGAAAATTATGTTATAACTATGGAAACAATAGATATAAGTATGTTATATAATATCAAGTTTCTTTTTTTTTCTACGGACTATACTGTATGATTAAGAGAAAAATGGTCGTAATTAGGATGTATAACATTATATATATTTAAAAAGGTGTTGTTATAACCAATATATCCTTTTGCCTTTCAGCTCCAATTCAGGAGCCCTCAAGCAGCCGCATTTTATACCAAATTTATATTTTTAAAAAGTAGACTAATATAGATCTATTTCAAGGTATTTAGCTCTCATCAGCTACTCTCCCTTTATTTTTTTATCAGGAAAAATATAAATTTGGTATAATTAATATATATAACTTGTGGCTCAGAAGGTTAATTCAACTGCCTAACATGCAGGAATCCAAGTTCGTAAGGGTATGGCTAGGTGATGAAAGCTAAAAAGCTTGAAATAGATCTATACCAGTCTTCCTTTATTTTTTTATCAGCAAAATATAAATTTGGTATAAAATGGTTTGTCGTGAATGCGACTGCTTGAGGGCTCCTGGATTGGAGCTGAAAGGCAAAAGGGAGCAGAATGCCCCCTCCCATATGTTGGGGTAGACCAGGTGTCTCGATATAAAAACATTATATATGTCGAGTGTCAAACAACCCCTCGACACAATATCCTGAGGAATATGAAACACCTGGACATGAGCATCTGTGCAGATCCAGAATGAGATGGAACAGACCCGGAAGAACACACACAGTGGAGGGGGTGTTATAGTGTGTAGGATGGCACGGTGATATTAGGTGATGGACGGTATAAGGGAAAAGGGGGTGGAGGGAATAAATCCATCAACGTCAAACAGATCCCAGTGACAGGAGAAGATAGTAAAAGCCTGGAAGTAAGGGCAACCTGTAGGTAGCCAGAATGGGATAAGCAGCACGGTTACTTTAAATTTGTAATAGAGCAAAGGAGGGGTGCTTGAAGGGCGTAGCCAGATGGGATAAGCAGCGCGGTTACTTTAAATTTGTAATAGAGCAAAGGAGGGGCACTTGAGGGGCGTTCTATAAAGCCGGAGGCACGGGAGAAACAGCCATCTCCGACTTTGCTTCTCACCAAAGAACTTCAGCGCTTACTGTTTGACCATCGTGTAAGCTATGATTAAACCAGATAGATTCCTCTTGTGAGCATGAGTGTGTGTGTTTATCTGGTGCAGCACAGGTGGTTCCAAGTGGGGCTGAAAGTGTGTGTGTGTGTGTGTGTGTATGTATGTATATATATTTCTTTTTCTTTCTTTTTCGTAGGCTTTTATGTGCATATTCTTTCTAGCCAGGTTTTACCTACGTAAGCTATGATGTTATGCAGCCCTGGTTCTGTGAAATCTCATTCACAAGTTTCTGGGCTTTTTGTTTCTTGCTGACAGACAGCAAACTGTGCTGCTTTTTGGGAGACTCAGATAGCTATTTCTGCCTTATAAGGCTTCATCAGTGAGCCACACCCTC
The DNA here is from genome assembly GCF_059756535.1 of Pantherophis guttatus. Lineage (NCBI taxonomy): Eukaryota > Metazoa > Chordata > Lepidosauria > Squamata > Colubridae > Pantherophis > Pantherophis guttatus. The sequence goes on from NC_142064.1 coordinate 270,962,904, forward strand.
TTCTCAGGTATCCTCCCTGTAAAGGTACATTGTTTCTTTTTCTTTCTTTTTCGTAGGCTTTTATGTGCATATTCTTTCTAGCCAGGTTTTACCTATGTAAGCTATGATGTTATGCAGCCCTGATTCTGTGAAATCTCATTCACAAGTTTCTGGGCTTTTTGTTTCTTGCTGACAGACAGCAAACTGTGCTGCTTTTTGGGAGATTCAGATAGCTATTTCTGCCTTATAAGGCTTCATCAGTGAGCCACACCCTCTTCTCAGGTATCCTCCCTGTAAAGGTACAATGTTTCATTGTACCTGCTGACAGACAGTTTGCTGTCTGTCAGCAAAAAGAATTCTGAGAAACCCTAAGGACAAAATAGAATTAGAAGATCAAGGCATATACGAAATCCTGTGTGCTTCCTGCCTATCAACATACATTGGACAGACCAACAGAAGAATGAGTGTGCGCATTGAGGAACACAAAAACTCAATACAAAAGCAAGAACACACATTATCATTAGTTCAACACATAAACACAACAGGACATAATATTAATTTTAATAACACAAAAACAGTTGCAAAAATAGAACATCTCAATGGCAGAATAATCAGAGAGGCTATAGAAATAGAGAAAAGACCATATTGCATGAATAAACGGGATGACACTTCACGTCTGCCTACTATTTGGAAACCTGCTCTCATAGATAGACGAATCTTAACATCAAATATAAAACATAGATCAAGTGTTAATAAAAGACATGTATTGCTACAAGTCCCAGCCAAATCATATCCAAACCAGCCACAAAGATGAAGCCCTGCCACCTAGTGGAGAAAAACCGACCATACACCCGAAGCCAAGCCAATAAACACAAACTGGGACTCCCAACCAATCAGAATGAAAAGGTGGAGCCATCCCAGACTACCAGCACCAGATTTGAAATAGTAACGGCAGTTACAGCAAAAGACCCTTCACATAAGCCTGATGATGGCAGATGAGATTCTGTTGAAACGTCGCTTCTACCCTTTTAGGGATATGTTCACAATTACACGGGAAGAAACCCGAAATATTAACTGTACACACACACACACACACACACACACACACACACACACACACACACATGCATTACTGTTCTAGCCAGGGTTTTTCCTACGTAAATCAAGATGTTTGTATAGCCATCGTTAAGTGACATCCCAAATCACTATTTTCTAGGCTTTATCAGACATTTAAGCACCATTATGCTGTCTGCGGACAGCATATTATTTGGGTTTTCTCCCGCGTAAAATTGAAGGTGTCTTGGCAACGTTTCGACGAAGTCTCATTCGTCATCTTCAGGCTGGTGTTTTCGGCTTCGTGCTTCTAGGAGCAATGTGTGTGATCGCAGCTGTTTCTTCCTTTTAACTGCCAGTGGGGGTGTGAACTGATTGGGTGGGAGCTTGGCTGTGTTCTGATTGAGTGGAGGTGTGTTCTGATTGGTTGGGGGTTTGGCTGTGATTGGATGGGGGGTTGGGTGTGCTCTGATTGGATGGGGGTGTGTTCTGTTTATGTGGGGGCTTGGTTGTGCTCGGGTTAGTCTGAGTAGCAGGGGGATTTGAGCTGGTGAGCTGTGTTGCTGTTGTTTGGCTTCGTGTTCGTGGTCATGCCACCTCTTCATGGTGGGTGTCAGTCTGCTTCATGTATGGATTGGAGGGGTTTAAAGTGGCTAATGATGCAGCTGTGGTCTGGCTTCTAGTCCATGGTCGTGCCTCATCATCAGTGTGGGTTTGAGTCTGCTTTCTGTGTGGATGTGTGGTGGTTACATCCTGTGTGGCTCTCGTGAGTGTGGGTCTGGTGTCATTTTTTGTGTTAGGGACTCGTTTGTCAATAAGGGGGGGTTTCCAAATGGCTGGTAGGCGGGTGGTATCATCTCGTTTATTCATGCTATGTGGACGTTTTTCTATCTCAATGGCTTCTCTGATTATTCGGTTGTTAAAGTGTTCAGTTTTGGCGATAGTTCTGGTCTTTTTAAAGTCAATATCATGTCCTGTGGCTTTGAGGTGTTGGACCAGGGAAGAAGTTGGTTCCTCTTTTCTGACAGTTCTTGTGTTCTTCAATGAGTGCACTTATTCTTCTGTTGGTTTGTCCGATGTATGTGGTGGAGCAGGTGGTGCATGGGATTTCATATACTCCTTGATTTTCTAACTCAATTTTGTCTTTGGGGTTTCTTAGGATGGTGGATATTTTTCGGTTTGTGCAGAATGCTGTCTTGATGTTGTGTTTGTGGAGGGTCTTGCTGATTCTGTCTGTGGTGCCTTTTATGTATGGGAGGAGGGCTTTGCCGTTTTCTTGTTCTCTGTCTTGGATTTTAGTGGGGGTTTCTTTTTCGATTAGGTTGGTAATCTTATTTCTTCGGAATCCATTGGATATTAGTACGTTAGTGAGAGTGTGTAGTTTGGTTTTTAGGTGTTGTTCGTCAGCTAAGCGTTTTGTTCTGGAGATGAGTGTCTTGGCTACGGAGTTGATCTGTGCTGGGTGGTGGTGTGAGAGTGCGTACAGATAGCGGTTTTTGTGTGTTTTCTTCTGGTAGATGATGTGTCCTAGGGAGCCATTGGATTTTTTGTAGGCTAAGACATCCAGGAAGGGAAGTTGGTTGTTCGCTTCTGTTTCCATGGGGTGTAGGCTGTTGAGGTGTGTGAGGAAGTTGTCGTTTTTCTTTCCCATGTGGCCAGATTATGAAGGTGTTGTCTATGTATCTGAGCCAGAGTTTGGGTTTGTGATCAGATTTTTCTAGAGCTTGGGTTTCAAAGTGTTCCATGTAGAGGTTAGCAGTGACAGGTGAGAGGGGTGATCCCATGAGTGCTCCTTCTATTTATTTGTATTTTTGTCCATTATAGATGAAGTATGTGTTGGATAGGCAGTGGTTGGTCAGATCTAGGATGTGCTTGGGGGGGTTATATTTGTTTTGGATAGCTTTCAAGGCTTCTTAGATTGGCACTTGGGTGAAGAGGGATATGACATCGAAGCTCACGAGTTGGTCGCTGGGCTGTAAGTTTTGTTTCTTTATGATCTCTATGAACTGGAATGAGTTTTTTACATGTGAGTTGATGGATTCTGCATAGGGCTGTAGTTGTTTGGTGACAAATTTGGCTAGGTTTTGTAGAGGTGAGCCTATGGAGCTGACTATGGGTCTAAGTGGGGTTCCTTCTTTGTGTATCTTTGGGAATCTTGAGTCTTCGTCGAAACGTTGCCAAGACACCACCAATTTTACGCGGGAGAAAACCCGAATAACCAAACACCTACATATATATATATATATATATATATATATATATATATATATATATATATATATATATATATATATATATATGAGGAGGACAAAGGGTCTTATGAAAAAAAATGATTCATAAACGGTATTTTTTTTCTCAATGTATATGACATTTCTCAAAGAGTGTTTCATGATGTTCGTCATCTAGATGTCGCCTTTAGCAACATACATGGAACTGAAAAGGAAATACCTGCCATGGTTGAATGTTTTCAACTTCCACCTTGTCTTTTCTCTCCATCCTTGTCCTCTGGGATCGGGGTGAATTGACCACATTTAAGGCATGTGCCACAATCTGGATGGCATTGTAAGTTAAGGAGCTATCTAGAGAGAAAGTCTTTTCAATCTTCTGCTGAGGTAGAGTCTCCAAGTTTTCTTTCTCTGTACACCTTGTCCAGCCTTTCACAGACAAGGCAGGCTTCTCATATGAACAGTGAAATTTCTTAGTCATAAATGCTTTGATAAAAGGATAGAAATCTATGAAATCGTCAAATTTGGTCCTTTGGCTGGTCTGGATAAGAAAAGAAAAAATGATATGGGTGTATCTGAAAGAGAAACTATTATATGATAATTCAATGGTGAGATCCCACAAAGCGGTTGTGATCCAAACTATCCCTTCAATAGGCTTTTGCAAGGAATTTAATATATGTTCTAGGAAAAAGGCTCCCTCGATGAACGTAAACTCTGAGTAATAAACAAATACATTGATTTGGGCCCACAGGTTGAAAACAGAAATCAGATGCTTGAAGTTCTCATCTTTTAATAATACGATTTGTGAAAAAACAACACAGATGCCATTCTGAGCCAGCACAGGAACGAAGGTCCTAATGAAATGTTCTCCATTATCGGTGTCTGCAGCAAATATGCCAACGAATGTCCATCGAAAATACAGCAGCAGTTTAACAATCCCCAGGTTTTGAGCACCTTCTTTGGGGACGGTCCGGTAGAAAAAAGGTAACTGAGTTTTATCACTCAGGATCGGTGAAATATAAGTGTAGCTGATCTGGAGTGAAAAAAAAGGAGATTTATGTTTTATTTGGGGCTTTTATTATCCTGCTCTATGGAGTAGAGAGTTGGTCTCTGACAGAAAACCACTTGAAGAAATGAGAAGCATTTGAAATGTAGATTTACAGACGACTGTTATGTATAAACTGGGTTAACAAAAATCACAAATGAGGAGGTGATAAGCCACCTGGGAAAGCCAAGGGATATCATCAAAGCCAAAAGCGAACGTTAGAATATTTTGGACACTTGATGCGACACCCAGAAAAATACGGCATCATTCACTTAATCCTCCAGGGAAAGTTTGAAGGCAAACGAGGTCCAGGCAGAAGAAGAACATCGTGGCTTCAAAACCTAAGGGACTGGTGTGGACAAAACTCAGCAGCACTTCTTCATGTGGCTGTTGACAAAAATAGGATTTGTTAACATGATCACCAACGTCCGATGATGGATATGGCAGAAGAAGAAGACCTATTACATCCTGAAAAGATAATGTCAGAGTTTAGGTAGTGGCTGGTAGATTCCAGCTTACCTTGGTGGATTTAATAGGGGATCAGAAATGCAGAAAACGTAACTGTCAACAATGGATGTTAAAAAGAAATCCAGATCTCATTTTCTGAAAAGCTGATGCTTCCTCAGAGCCTGCATAGTGCAAGATCTGAGCAACATCAAATATTACAAATTAATATTTGTACTCAATTTATAACTGTTAATTATCGTTGTATCAATATTTGTGCTTCTCTTTCTGGGAGGCTGAAAGATGACATAAAGATTAATTCTTCATCTTAATCCATGCTTAATTAACATTTCTAAGGAGAAAATCTCCTTAACTGCTCTGGAATAAACTTGCAGCCATTCACTGGCTCTATACCTGTGGGATTTTGTAGATGCCCAATATGGCAGCCATGAGGATGGATATATCAGAGTTGGTCTCTTCCAGGAGAACCAGCATGTTTCTCTTCTTTCCGCAGCTGTAGTTGGGAACATTGGCCTCTCCAGTCGAAAGCAAATCCAACAGACCCTCCAATGTCAACATTCTGTCTCGAAAGTTGTCATGGAGATTATAACCCAGGGTGAGGTTGGGCAAGAGAAGAGGATCTTTGTTGATTTCCTGAATGGCAAAAAGGAAGGACAGAATTTTCCAGTACATCATACCTGTTTTCCTGAAAAAATACATGGATTTTGCCATGATGTTACATTCAGTGAAATCACCAACCTAGAACTAAGGAGAAATTTCCTGACAGTGAAAGCAATTAACTGGTGGAAGGGCTTCCTTCCCGAAGTTGTGGATGCTCCATCACTGGAGGTTTTTAAGAAGAGATTGGACAGATATTTACCTGGAACGGTATAGGGCAGTGATGGCTAACCTTTTTGCCATCGCGTGCCAGGAAGGGGAGGAGCGGGAAATCCATATACGTGTGTGCCCACACCCATAATTCTATGCACCCTGCCCTATGCATGTGCGCGAAACCCCCCTCCACCCTAGCTCCTCTCCCCAGCCTCCAGAGCCTCTCCAGGAGTCTCTGGAGGTTGGGGACAGCAGAAACACCACTTCCTGTCCAACCGGGAGTTGGGAAATGGGCCGTTTTAGGCCTCTGGAGGACCTCTGAGGGAATGGGGAAGGCTGTTTTTGCCCTCCCCAGATGCATAGAGAGGATCTTGAGCCAGGTGAGAAAGAAAAACAGGCCTTCCCCACCCCCCGAGGCCCTCCGGAGGCAGGAAACAGCCTGTTTCCCTACTTCTGGAGGGCCCATGAGGCCCAAAAATCAGCTGGCCGGCATGTGCATGTGTGCCAGAGCTGAGCTCGCGTGCCCACCGATGTGGCTACACATGCCACCTGTGGCACGCGTGCCATAGGTTCGCCATCACAGGTATAGGGTCTCCTGCTTGTGCAGGGGATTAGACGACAAGACCTCCAAGTTCTTCGCATCCAGCTCTGTTATTCTGTTAATGCATTTCATATGTGCTATTGTGACTGCACAGGTTTTTGTCCCCAAAGTTCCTCTTCTCTACTTAGATTATTTGAAAGTGAAAACAGACACACTCCAGACAATCTGGGCACTGTTGTCACTTGCACTATTCGCTCAACCTCAGTTTGAGAAGTCAAAAAACATCCCAGGAAAAGATTTTGGCAAACCATGTCTGAAAATGTAGCTCAGAAATCTGCATGGACCTCACCATGTAGGAACCAGGATTTGAGATTCCATCAAAGATTCCATGCATGTATTACATTTTTAAAGTGTGCATGTATGGGTGTGTATGAGACTAAATGTGTGGATGAAATTGGGGCAGAAAAGAAAGCATTTAAGAATTGAACAGAAGTACCAGCTTTCCCATTTTCTCTTGAGTAAATGTTTTCGATCCCTGTTTGCTTGAGAGAGTGGATAGAGAAAACAGAGGGCCTGCTCAAAGCACTTTGATATCAGTGGAACCAGAGGTGAGTAAAGAAGGAGCATCTGAAGATGCCCATGTCCACATCAGGGAAACAACAACTAGCTGTGGTGAGTTTGGAGAAATCCATGGATCATTGAAGAAAACAATAGCAGAAAATTTGGGAGAAAGACTGGAGGCACTCAGGAGCTGACTGCTGATGTCTTTGGAATTACGGGTTCTATCTTTCTGGAAAATTTATTCATTCAATTTATTCGATTTATGAGGCATGCCAAACTACTACTCTGCAATAGCATTGTAGTTTCCTGGCTACTGTAGCACCACCAGGTACTAATAACAATAATAGTAGATTTATGTGCCGCCCATCTCATCCAAAGGAGACTCTTCTAAGAAAGACACAGAAAAGAAATCAGCCTTTTCTCTGAATTGGGACTGACCAATTAGAGCCTCCTGTCCTTTTCTTTGATGGCCATGCTGAGACCATAACCATGACGTCCCAAGCTAATCACCTTGAAAGATGAAAGCAAGTTATCCATGTAGAGATCAGTTGGACAAGGGTACTGAGCATTAAAGCTTGCTTTTGTTTCATCTGCTGAATATGTTCCACTTCATGTTGTTTGTATACAGATGTGACTGTCGATCTAAGTAACTAACTAATCTCACTCTGTCAAGGACCTAGGAATACACATCTCAAATGATCTATGCCCTAGAGCTCACTGTAACAGCATTGCCAAAAGGAGTTAAGAGTTGTTAACCTATTAATAACCTCTTATTAACATCGAATTGTTAACTAGTGCATTCAAAACCTTTGCCTGACCAATTCTCGAATACAGCTCATCTGCCTAGAATCCACACTGTATATCGGACATTAATACAATTATGCAAGTCCAGAGGTATTTCACGAGAAGAGGCAACCACTCCTATGCTCACAACAGAATACCTTATGCCACCAGGCTTGAAATTTTGGGCTTGGACAATCTAGAACTACGCCGACTACGGTCTGACCTAAGCGTACTAAACAAAATTGTCTGTTACAAAATCCTACCTGTCAATGACTACTTCAGCTTCAATCGCAATAATACACAGGCAAACAATAGATACAAATTTAAGGTAAACTGCTCCAAACTTGATTGAAGAAAACACGACTTCAGCAACAGAGTGGTCAATGTCTGGAATGCACTACCTGACTCTGTGGTTACTTCCACAAACCCTCAAACCTTTAACCTTAAATTGTCTACCGTGGACCTCACTCCATTCCTAAGAGGTCTGTAAGGGGGCATGCATAAGCGCACCAGCGTGCCTACCATCCCTGTCCTACCATCCCATTTATTTGTACTCATCTCCTGTGTTCATGTCTATATTTATACCAGTTTTATCGTACATGTTTGAAAAACTAAATAAAATAAAAAAATAAAATAAAATAAAACCTCACTGCCTTCCTCCGTCCCCATTTTTCCTCAAAGGAATCGTAACATAATATCAATCAACATCATGAGACTTACTGATAAACCTTTTTAGAAGGACTCAAACTGAAATTCTGCAGCTCAAGGTGTATATTATTTGTTGCAGAGAAGAGCCCACCGATGAGATGATCTCCTGGCCTGTAATGATTGACTGGGTCTCTTTCATCTCTTCCCACAGTCAAGAAGCACTTGGTGCCGAGCATCCCACAGGCTGCCTGGGGCAACAAAAGCTCCATCAGAAGCAGAAGCAGTGGGTTCATTTCTGGGTTAGCCGAAGGAATCCCCTGCCTTGCATCTGATCTCAGAATCAGTAGAGCAGAAGTATTTGGAGACGTTGAAAGCAGATTGCTGCAAGACTGACTTTTCTAATATGATATGAAGTCCAGAGAGAACTTCCCCAATGATGGAAACTGGACCAACGCAGAAGCAGAGCTCCTGGTGTCCATGAAGCTCAGTCCAGCTTTCCAGGGTGACAAGACAACTTATACACTCACTTTCCTGATGCTGAATGTGTTGCTGCTGAGTCTGTTGACCTCCTTTAGACAATTTCCAGAGGGAAAAAGAATCCCTTGACATTTAGCAAGAAGGCAAGAAAGAAATCACTATCATTCTAATAATTAGCTGGGGAAGTAGGAGTTTTGCAAAGTCCTCCCTGCAGGGTGAACTGGGATCCAACTGAAAAAGTCCCAATGTAACTCAACGTAGTGGATTCCCAGAAAGCATCCACAACTAAATTGTTCTGTGGGCATTTGGGACACCTATCATTCTGCTGGGTTGATTTCCAATTGTTTTTCTTTTATGCTATTATATGTGACTGGTTTATTTTATAAAGTTGTGCTTTTGACGTGATGAATTTACTGTTTTCTTACTGTGGACTTTTGAACATTATGATGCTGATGTGGTCTTAGACTTACTGTGCATTCCTTATTATTCAGAACTTCATGTTTTAGGGTGGATACTTTATTTTTTTATTGTGAGCTGCTGTGCATCTGTCTGGAATTGAATGCATACAAATCAAATAGATGTCCAGATGTCCGTCCATCCATCCATCCATTCATGTAACATGTCCCTTTTCTACCTGGAAGAGTCAAAGAAAAGAATCAAAGAGTTTCTAAGAAATTTCTCCCATGCTATATAACCTCAAACAGAGATGCTCAATATGAGACATCTCTGGTTCTTTTGTACTTATCCAACAGGAAGAAAAGTCTATCTGCCAAAATGAAAATCTAATGAGTAGGATATCACCCTGAGTCTTAAATATTTTGCTTCCATAAATATCTCCTGCAAATCATGAATTTTGATTGTCCCTGGAAATGGTTCCATCCAGAAAAGGAAATTCCAAGAAAACCTCATCCTTTCCTTTCCTTTCCTTTCCTTTCCTTTCCTTTCCTTTCCTTTCCTTTCCTTTCCTTTCCTTTCCTTTCCTTTCCTTTCCTTTCCTTTCCTTCCCTTCCCTTCCCTTCCCTTCCCTTCCCTTCCCTTCCCTTCCCTTCCTTTCCCTTCCTCTTTGTCCACTTTCATCCACTCCATCAAAAGTTTCACTCCAACAGTGAATCTGATGGAAGAAAAATCTGCTGTCAACTCAGAAAGCATCTCTGGCCTGCTCTTGAGTTGCCATTGGCAAGGGGGATGGGAAAACGAACTCTGTAGCTGCGGTGAGGCAGCATGTCAGTCAAAACAAAAGCACATTCCAGCCATATCTTTGTTAAGGCTGTCTCCATGGTTATCCACAGTGGCCAGAGAGGAATGATCTCTACAACCTGCAAAATTGCTTCGATGGAAAATGTGACTGATGCCACACCTTGGGGGGAGGGGGAAAACAGGGTCAGAGCTGGAACGTAAATTACGTGGGGTGAGAGTTGGCTTCGCTTGGAACGTGCTGACATGAAGCTCCTAATAAATAATTGGATTTCTTTTGAAGAAAGAAATCTTTTGGCTCGAAGCTCATGATTTAATTAGGGCATCGTTTGGAATCCTGACATCTGCTTTACGGTAAACGCTATTTTGCTCTTTTCAAATACTGAAAAATACACCAAATGGTGGATCACCCTTCAAACATCAACTGAGATGACAGCATAGCTAAGATTGAATCTCTGCTATCAAGAAAATTTGGAGATCATTGTAGTTTCCCTTTGCCTTGTTTCTATTTTTGGTAACAGGCTTAATCTTGGGAATCATTTAATTCCCAAAAACTCACTTACTGAAAGCCAATAATCAGGATCTCCTCTATTTTATTTATTTATGTACCGTATTTTTTTGGAGTATAAGGCACACCTTTTTCCCCCCAAAAAGAGGGTGAAAATCTGGGTTTGTCTTATACTCCGAATGTAGCCCCACCTACCAGCCGGCCCCCACCTTCGGCCTCAGCACGTCCTCTTCCTGGCTGCAGAGATTGCCACAGACAATGGCTCTCATTTTCACCCTCCAAACGCTCCCTTTGAGAGCCATTCAAGGCTGCAGGGATTGCCAAAACACATCGCCACTGATCGTTTCCTGTGCACATTGTGTTTTTGGCCTCTGTGCATCGTGTTTTAGGCTTCAGCATGCCCCATTTTTGGCACATCATGTTTTTGGGTAGCAATGGGCGGCGATGTGCTTTTTACGATCCCTGCAGCCATGAACAGCTCTCAAATGGAGCGTTTGGAGGCTGAAAACGAGAGGCGCGGAGCCCAAAATGGCAACCCATTTTGCCAAAGCTACTGCCTTGTCTTACCGCTTCCACGCTTCACCTGCTTTACTCAGTGGAGCTCCTTCTGACAATCAGCTGTGCTCTTTCAGCTGTTTATCAGCCCCAGTGGGCGCTCACAACCAGCGAACTAATGTGTGCTAAGGCTGACCAGGCTAAGGACGCTAGTCAGATGAATACCTGGTAGGCAGAGGCAGAATTTTTTTTGCTATTTTCCTTCCCAAAAACTAAGGTGCCTCTTATACTCTGGAGCATCTTATACTCCAAACAATATGGTATATTCTTGGTAAAAAAATGTCCCAGGAGTTTCTTTTGCTGCCTAACCCAATGGGAAAATTGACAACTGCATTCTAACTGACTGACTGACTGACTGACTGACTGACTGACTGAAGCTGATGTAGATGGGATGTTCAGTTGCCTTTTTGTTTTGTAACTACATGAAATTAGTGTAGATATAGAGTTAAAGGCAGGGCAAGCATATCATTGACTGGGAATCTTGGATTCTGGGAATCCTGAATTATGCCTACTTATCACTTTATGGCTGAAGGCTGTACAATTTAAAGCTTTGTTTTTACTTTGTATCTTGTTGCAAAAATATATGTAAAACTTGTTGGTTTGAGAGCTGTTGTTCTTGAGGCGTAAAATATTCCTGAGCATCTTTTTTTTGGTCAGAAGTAAATATTTTATTATTATCTCCATCCTCAGTGGGTTTTATTGGGCCTTGCATACCAGCCCTGAATCCAGAGATTTGGAATGTTTCCAAAAATTTCCTTTCTTGTGCAATAGATTCTCTTTTTTCAATTTAATTTTGAAACAAAAAATGTGTAGGTATCTTCAGTGCTTAGCCATCCTTTCCCCTTTCAATCAAATATTTCCTATCCTGCCAATCAGGGTTTCTTGGTCAATTCATTGCTTTGCTTACATAATCTCTCCTGTCACCTTTCTTTTTGCAAGCAGGAACATCATACCACCATCTCCCACACAATCCTGGCCTCTTAGTTCCATTGTGGGGTTTATTAGTCTCAAGTCTCCGCTGATAAGGCTCCCTCCACTCAACCCACTATGGAGGAATGGCTGGTGAATTTGGTAGAATAGATGAAATGGATAAATTAACTTCTTTGATTAGAGAAAGGAAATTATCTACATTAATTGATAACTAGAAGCCTCTTATACATTTCTCAATTTAAAAAAAAAATGCCAGTAGAGAATATTTGTTGTTCAGGATTGAAATGAGGGATCCTTGGTTCCTTCTGAGCTTTCTTACTTTCTTGCAGATGTGTCATGACCCAAACTAATAACATCATAAGAGCCTTGGTGGTGCAGCAGACTAAAGTGCTATTAAGTAGCACCAGCTGCCTGCAATTACTGCAAGTTCAAATCTCACCAGGCTCAAGGTTGACTCAGCCTTCCATCCTTTCGAGGTTGATAAAATGAGGACCCAGTTTGTGGGGGCAATAAGCTGACTTTGTATAAAAATGAACACCACTTAGGGGGGACCAAAAGCCCTACTAAGCAGGTATATACAAAAGTATGAAGGCTGGGGGGCGGGGCTGGCGTCGCGATGAGACAGCGGGAAGTTTTTGGGGCTCCGAAACTACTGCCGATATCTCCACCGCGGGACGATCCAAATTGGATCTCACTGTCCTGTTGAGACAGTGATAGAGGTGGGCACATTCTGTTGATCCCAGGGACATCACAAAGTCCCTGGTTGATCCAGAAGAAGCTCTTTTTTCTGGCGCTGAAGAGGCAGCCATTAAGCTGCTGAAGTTGGGACAGCCCCGAATGGAAGAGAATGAGTGAAAGTGTTACGATCTGGTGAGAGTTTTTCTAATTTGATTTTAAGAACACCCTGAAGTGCAAATGTAATTAGGATTCAATATAGAAGTAATTTAGCAGCAGAATTGAGCTTGAATTTAATGTATTTATTTATTTATTTTATTTAATTCAATTTGTATACCGCCCTTCTCCTAGTGGACTCAGGGCGGTGCACAGCCAGAACTAAAACACATATCAATATGTGACCACTTCCGGTTTTTGCTAGCTCCGGTGAAGACGGTGCCTTTTTAAGGACCGCCAGCCCCGCCGTTTGTAGAGCCGCTTCGATCGTGAGAAGCGGCTTGAAAACTCCAGAATCTGCAGGATTTGAAGGAGAGAGCAAGCAAGGCACAGGTTGAGCCCCTGTGAGCCCCCAGAAGTTTGCTATTGGGGGGGAAACAGGCGTGGCTCCCTTTCAACTTGCGAAGACTCCGAGCGGCGTGGGACGACTCTGCCTCGCAGAGCAAGCCGCCAGCAGCAAACACGAAAATTGAATGAAACCAATTTTACCAACTAAAAGAAAACCTGAATCCTTAAACCAAGGAACTGCAAGTATTCTTTCTCTTTGTGATTTCCCGATTTTACTAAAAATAACACGAGCGGAAGCGGCTTGAAAAGATGGCGCCGCTCCAGCGTTAACAAGTTAACAAGCTGAAAGGGAGAGTGATTTCCTAAAGCTATTCCAACAAGTTACATTGTTGCGCTGTTTGTAGCAAGTACAGGAGAAGAGGGGGGAAAAAATCCCTTTTTAAAACAAGTTGATCTTACAGTCTAATTCTACTTCTAATTTGTTTAAAAACTGGGGGATTTTTTTAGAGGACTTTGTGGTGTTGGAAAAGGAAAAAGGATTTCTCCTTTTAGAAAATCCAACCTACGTGGCAAAATGACTTCTAAAAAACAGGAAAGCAAGGCAGCAGGGGGGGGATCCCCCACACATAAGCCTGAAGAGCAGTTTGACTTTGAAAACTTAAAAAAAATTATTACTTAGGCTTTGGATGACGATTTCCAAAAATCTCAACAGGAAATGGATGATAAATTTCAAAAATCTCAACAGAAAATTGATGATAAATTTCAAAAATCTCAACAAGAAATTAAGCAGGAAATTAGTGAAGTGAAAAACTTGGTGAAAGAGAATTATGATAAGGTGTCTGATAAATTATCAAATGTGGTTTCTGGCTTGTCAGAAATTATTATTAAAGTGGACTCTAAATTGGAAGATTTTAAATCAGAAGTTAATGTCAAAATAAAGGATACTGATTTTAAAATTGCTGATGTGGATAATAAAATGCAGAGAGTTGAAGATGAGATTACGATAATGCAATTCCGATCCATGGAATTTGCTATAAGAATTAGAGGTATCAAGGAGAATGACCGGCAAGATCTGAGACAGGTTTGTGCTGATGCCTTGGCTGTGCTGTTAAAAATCAATTTTGATGAGATTTTTTACAAAATAGACAAAATTTACAGAGTGAACTCGTGGGTGGCCAGACAAAGACAATTACCAAGAGATGTGGTGATATATTTTACAGACAGAAGAATGAGAAATGATATTTTGCAAAAATCTTTTCTTTCCTCTGTGCAAGTGGAGGGAACTCAAGTTGGAATTTATAAAGAATTACCCCCAAAGATGCTGAAAGATAGGAAAGACTTTGGTTTTTTAGTAAAGGAATTAAATAAATTAGAGATACCATTTCGGTGGGATGCCCCAATGGGTATAATTTTGAAGTATCATGGGGAAAGATATCGACTGAATACTGTTGAAAAGGCAGAACATTTTTACCATACTGTTTTTAAGGAGAGATCACCATCTCCACATTCATCTACTGTATTGGAGATAAAGGAGAGTGATAAGGAGAAGCAACCCCAGCAAGAGTTGGAAGTGCAGCTTAAGCAGGCCGAATTAGATCCAATAGAAGCGCAGGGTGCTACAGGAGGTTTTCTGGAGGAGCCCCTGTTAGAATCCTCTCCAATTTTGACTACAAGAGATGTGGCTTTGGATCTGGCTCATACGGCTGAAGCTAAAGATCAGCGAATAACTCGTGCGGTCTCAAAACAACTCAAAGAAAAACAATTGCAAGAAAGAGCTAAGGCACAACAATATAAAAAAGGAGCTAAGAGTACTACAGAACACAGTGAAGCCATGGGGAGAGCAAAGTCGGTGGCCTCGGAAGATATCCGGCAATTCTGCTCGTCGCTTCAAAAAAGTTTGCATGATGGTTAAGTTTTTGTCATGGAATGTGAATGGACTGAACTCACCACAGAAAAGGAAGAAAATATTTACATATTTGCAATAATTTAATAATGATATAATTTGCTTACAAGAAACTCATATTAGAACGCAAGATCAAAAATACTTGATAAACTCCAAATTAGGATCACACTTTATAGCTTCAAATTTGGAAAAAAAGAATGGTGTGGTTATTTATACAAACAAAAGATTATCAGCTAAAATTATAGAAGTGGATGAAGGTGGTAGGTTTGTAGCAATTGAACTGCATACTGTACATGGTCAAATTCTTGTGATTGGAATGTATGCTCCTAACCAACAACAGGATCACTTTTATAAAATTTTGCATACTAAAATATTGCAGTGGGATTATAGATCTATTTTGATCATGGGAGACTGGAATGGAATAATTGACTCTAAACTAGATAAAATAAGTCTGGCGAAGTCTAGGGTTAGACTACCACAAACTTTTTTTGACATGAAAGAAGATCTGGAATTAAAAGATGTTTGGAGAATACACAACTCAAAAAACTTGGACTATACTTTTTTTTCTGATAGACACAGATCCTTTTCAAGGATTGATTTTATTTTATTATCAAATGATTTACTTGTTAAAACAAAAGGAACTAAAATTTTTCCAAGAACTTTATCTGACCACAGCTCAGTATGGATAGAAATTGAGATTGGGAAAATTGAGAGAAGATCATGGAGATTAAATGAAAATTTATTTAGATATGAAAAAAATATAATAGAACTTAAGAAGCAGATGAAAGAATTTTTTGAAATTAATATGAACAAGGGTACCCCTATTGAAATTGTCTGGGATGCAAGTAAAGCGTACATGAGAGGGGTACTCATTCATATGAATTCTAAACATAAACTGAATAGACAAAAGAAAAGATTAGAAATTGAAGCAGAGATAAAGAAAAAAGAACAGTTACTTATTAAAAATCCAGCAGATGAAAGAATACGTGGAGCTATAAAACTTTTGAAAGATCAATTCCAAATGCTTATGGCGGATCAAGTTGCAACAAACTTACAATATGCAAAGCATAATACATTCTGTAATGCCAACAAGCCGGGCAGATGGCTGGCTTATACATTAAGGAAGAAACAGAGTATGCGGACTATCGACTGTATTGATACTGGAGGGAAAGAAATTCATCAACAAAAATTAATTAAAGCAGCATTTGTAGATTATTATACTAAACTATACGCTAAAGATGATATACAGAATGGACTTATAGAAAAATATCTAGAAAACAAAAGAGTTACAAAAGTTACTAATCAACAAAAGGAAAGAATGAATCATCCTATAACAGTGGAGGAAATAATTGCAGCAATTAAGCAACTGAAAACTGCCAAAGCTCCGGGAACAGATGGATTGACTGCAGTGTATTATAAAACTTTGCAAGCAGAAATGGTGGAACAACTTAGAGACCTATTTTGTAATATACAACAAGGGGGTAAAATACCCCCATCATGGAAAACAGCTTATATTTCTCTGATACCAAAAGAGCAAGCAGGTCCTAAAAAACCAGAGAATTATAGACCAATATCTCTTCTGAATAATGATTATAAAATTTATGCAAAAGTACTAGCCAACAGGTTGATGCCAGTAATTCAAAAGGTGATTCATGATGATCAAGCGGGATTTATAGAGGGTAGATATATGAAGGACAATGTAAGGCAAGTTATAGATTTATTGGAATATCTTGAGAAGAATAAACAGATCCCTGCAGTGCTGGTTTTTTTGGATGCGGAGAAGGCCTTTGACAGAGTAGATTGGAATTTTCTATTAAAGACTTTGAAAAAGATGGACTTTGGGGATCAATTTATACAAGTGGTATCAGCAATCTACCAAGAGCAAAAGGCACAGATTATTATTAATGGAAGTTTAACAACAGATTTTAATATTGAGAAAGGAACAAGACAAGGTTGTCCGTTATCCCCTTTGTTATTTATTTTAACATTAGAAGTCTTGTTGAATACAATACGGGATTCGAACAGCTTGAAAGGTATAGTGATAAGGCAAGAGGATTACAGACTAAGGGCATTTGCAGATGACCTGGTTGTCACCCTTTCACAGCCGATGGAATCAATAATCCAGATGAAAGACATTATAGAAGATTATGGTACAGTATCAGGATTTAGACTGAACCAGAAAAAAACAAAGATGATAGTTAAAAATATGACACAAGATCGAAAATATGAACTTGAAAGGATGGCAGGTTTTGAGATTGTACCAAGGGTTAAATATTTAGGAATTCAGGTGGCAGAATCAAATATGAAATTATTTCAAAACAATTATGAGGTGTTATGGCGAGATGTACGAAAAGATATGGAGACCTGGAAAAAGTTGCAGCTCTCGTTACTTGGAAGAATAGCAGCAGTTAAGATGAACATTTTGCCAAGATTTCTTTTTTTGTTTCAAATGATTCCAGTGCTTAAAAGTGATAAACAACTGAAAGAATGGCAAAGTGGAGTGAATAAGTTTGTTTGGAATGAGAAAAAACCGAGAGTGAAACTAAAAATTATGCAAGATGCTCCAGAGAGGGGAGGCCTTAAACTTCCAAACCTACAGATATATTATGAAGCAGCAGCTTTGACTCAAGTAAGCAATTGGTTTGGAAGGAAAAAGACTGGAATACTGAATATAGAAAGCTTTGACCTGGATTTTGGTTGGCACGCTTACTTATTTTATGAAAATAAAGTGGATAAAGTGTTCAAAAGTTATATACTTAGAGATTCGCTGATGAGAGTTTGGAAGAAGCACCGATTTAAATGGGATTATAAAATACCGCTATGGCTGGATCTTGGTCATATTTTGTGGAATACAAATATAATGTCACTCGGGGGGGTTTTATATAAAGAGGTTCTTTTTACAGATGCGGGCAGATGGCAGCTGAAGACACTACAGACACTGTTGGCTGAAGGGATTAATATAACCTGGCTACAATATAATCAACTTCAACAGAGATGGAAAGAGGACCAAAAAACTGGTATTATGTTGCATGAGGAAGAGTTGGTTAGACACATAAAAGAGAAAGGTCCAATGCATATCAAAAGGCTATATAATGTTTTGTTAGAAAGGGACTCAGAAACTGAACTGGTTAAAGATTGCATGATTAAATGGGCACAGAATTTTGCAGAACCAGTAATGTTGGAAACATGGGAGAAAATATGGGTTCAGAATGTTAAATTTACGCAATCGCAGAATTTGAGGGAAAATTTTTACAAGATGTTTTACAGATGGCATTTAGATCCCAAGAAATTATCCTGTATGTATCCTAATGTTCAGCCAAAATGTTGGAGATGTGATTGTTTAGATGCTACATATTATCATGTTTGGTGGAATTGTAAGAAAGTTAAGGCTTTTTGGATAAAAATATGGTGGGTTATGCAGAATATTTTGAAGAAAAAAATTCCATTTTCTCCACAATTGTTTTTATTGGGTATAGTAAAGGGTTTTACACAGGATGAAATTAAGTTGATATTGTACATGATAACTGCAGCGAGATTATTGATAGGTAAATATTGGAAAAATGAAGCTTTACCCACTATCGAAGAATGGATTTTGAAGATGGCCAGTTTTGCTGAGATGGCGAAGATTTCAGCATATTTAAAAGATCGCTCACAAGAGACTTATGAATGGGAATGGAAAAAATTGATAAATTATGTGCAGAACAAATATCAAGTTAGAAAGTACCAAATAGTTTTTCATTGAAAGTATTATATAAAAATAGAAATGTATGAAAACTGTGAAGATAAAAATTTTTTTAAGGGGGTTTGAGGGGTTCAAGTTTTATAAAAAGGGGATTTTGACGGGATTATATTTTGTGGAAGTCAGGGGGGGAGGGTTAGGGGGGGTTTGGGGGGGCTAGGGTGGGGTGTGGGGGCTGGGATGGGGGGGGAAAAGGGGTGAAAATGTAACTGTAAAACTTTTGCAATAAAAAAATAAATAAAACACATATCAATACAAAATTTAAAATTATTAAAAGAATTGCATACTTTGGCCCAAATTTAAAACAATTCGAATTAAAACCCATTGACAGATTAAAAGCTAAAAAGCTAAAAAAGTAAAAAGGGGGGCGGGGGGGTTCACGCCAGCCCTGCTTGATGGAAAAGAAAAGTTTTCAGGGCAAGACCCGGAGATCTGATATACTTCTTATCTCCGGGGACAAATCGTTCCAGAGGGCAGGAGCTGCCACAGAGAAGGCCCTCCCCCTGGGGGTCACCAGCTGACATTGCCTGCCTGACAGCACCCTGAGGAGTCCCTCTCTGTGGGAGCATACTGGTCAGTGGGAGGCTATCGGCGGCAGAAGGCGGTCCCGCAAATTTAAGTCAATTTTCCTAAAATATGAACTATTTCGATGTGTGGATGTCAGTGGAAAATTTTACTTTAAACTTGACTGGACTGGACTGGAAAGGAGATTCACTTTTTTATCTGTTTAAATATTAAATTTCTGATGCAGATTGAGATTATTAATTTTGGAACTAGATTTGTTATTTTTGTTTTTGGCAGACTTTTACTTTTTAACATTTTTTTTCATTTTATTGTTAATTGAAAGGAGAAGTGGAAGTGGAAGAAATAAGAGACATTGCCATCTAGTGGATTGAAACATTGTATTCTCCTTTTGGTTTTTTAACCAAGGGGAAAGGAAAAAAAGTAGCAACTGTGTTATTCTCCAAGGTCATTTGTCTAATTCATAGATAAAATTTAAAAGGACATCAAAGAGTGTCTACAAGTCTGTTTATACAGGTGTCTGGTTGGGAAAAGCATTGTTGAAAGGCGATTAAAACTGGAAAGAAGAAAATAACAGTGGCTCTGGAAAAGACAGCTGTTAGATTAAGTGTGGCACAAGAAAAAGATTTTGAATGTTACACAGTTGTGGACTTTTAAATTAGATGGAAACTTCTCCCCTTTTTAGTTTTACCTTTCCACTTCCCTAATATTTTCATTGTTGAAACATTGGAGCAGATACACACACACACACACACACACACACACACACACACACACACATTTCTCTCTCTCCCTTTTTTTTCTTTTTCTTTTATTCTTTTATTCCTTCACAATAAGTATTTACTTAATTGGATTAAGGCACATAAGAGCCTGAAGAATTTTTTTCTTCTTCTTTTTCTTTCTTTTTCTTTTTTTCTTTTTTGATCTTTTTAACTTACTGATTGGAGACTGTTATTTGAATTTGTTTTTGGCTATTTTACACAATTGGATTAGGACATACAAGAGTCTGAAGAAACCTTTCCTTTCTTTCTTTTGGCTCTTTTTCTCTCTTTTTTTCCCTCTCACTTGCTGATTGGAGATTCTTACTTGAATTTGTTTTTGGCTATCCCAGGTGATTGGATTAGGGCACACAAGAGCCTGAAGAGTGTTGTTTTTTTGGGTATTTTTTTTCTTTTCTCCTTCTTTTTCCTTTTATTCTTTTATGGTGTTTTTTTTTCTCTGTTTTTTTTTTCTTTTTCCTTTTTATCCTTTTGTAATCTCCTGCCATCTACAAAATGGATAAGGGATGAGAAGAACCTGAAGATATATTATTTCACTGTGTTGAGTTGGATTACTTATAGAAATGAGCAAAAAAGCAGCAATTATTAGCTCTGCTGAATTGACCCCCTCCGGTGAAGGTCGGCATATAAATCGAACCAATAAATAAATAAATCATCATTGTTAGTCACTCATGATACTGATCAGCCCTGATGATGTTTCCCTCCCCCCGAATGCCATCACTCTGCTTAACAACTAATTCCCACAACATTGTCAAATAATGTATTACTATTATTATTCTCTTCCTTACTAGTATTTTTCTCTTCCCACTTATTTCTATAACCATGTTGCTTGTATTTTTCAATTTATATTGTTTTTATTTGTTTCCTAGTACAATTTGATAGCTTATTAGTAACCTTGAATAAGTGTTGTATCTTTTTATTCTTGATGAATGTATTTTATTCTCCTTATGTACACTGAGAGCCTATGCACCCAAGACGAATTCCTTGAGTGTCCAATCGCACTTGGCCAATAAAGAATTCTACTCTATGTTACCTAGTTTGGGACATGAAACTTCTGCAAAAAAACAAGCCCGCATAGGGAGCACCAAGGACCCCACAAATAAAAAGAAATGAACTTCTGATCTATAGTTTTGATTGTTAGACAGGATAGATTATTGAGAAACAAAATACTTTCTTCTACCTGTTTGGTAGATCTTAATAATTATTAATATTTTATCAGTGAATTAATGTCATAGTGGATAAAAAAAAAAAGGTGATGACCATTTATGTTGCAGCTTTATTTTCCCAATTGTTTGGCCTTATTTCTCTGAATCTGAGAGATTAAAAACACTTTTTCCTTTTGTAAAAGTAAGCTGTTCAGCCCAGAGGTGGGTTTCAGCAGGTTCTGACTGGTTCTGGAGAACCAGTAGGGGAAATTTTGAGTAGTTTGGAGAACCAGTAAATACCACCTCTGACTGGCCCCGTCCCCATCTATTCTCTGCCTCCTGAGTCCCAGCTGATCGGGAGGGAATGGGGATTTTGCAGTTACCTTCCCCTGGAGTGGGGAGTGTTCTATTTGGAGAACTTGGCAATAACGAGGAGGTTTGGCTGATGAACACAAAACTTTATTGTAACAACAGTAACTGAGGAATAACCACAACAGTACGCGCGCGTCAAGTGTGTCAACTTGTTGCCATCTGACAGCTGCTTAAATAAAGACTGTCAGATCGGCAGGATCCAATAAGAGTGTAGCGTTTTCCCGCTAGCTGCCTGCTCACGTCTAACCCAATCAGAGCAGGGCAGCAACAAGGGAGGTTTCGGCCGAGGTCGTATTAGTGAGGACTTAACACCCCTTCCCACCCGAATGGCGCATGCGTAGTCCTCCAGATACGTTGGCCTACGTCGGCTCCGCCCAGATCTCAGTTCGGGGGTGGTCGCGGTTGGAGGCCGAGATGGAGTATCTTGCTTCAGGATTTCTGGAGTTTGCGCCGTGGCAGCGGCCGGAACCATCATGGACTTGGGAGAGCTTGATTGGCCAGGTAAGGGTGCTGCCGAGAACGATTCGGGTATAGCCAGGTTTTCGGAGGCCGGAGTCGTTGGAGGGGGAGTAGGAGGCACCACGCCGTCGCGGGTTGGAAGGGAGAGGCTCGGTTGGGCGTAGGCCTCACTGACGACCCGCCGTCGAAGCTGGTTTATGTGCCTCCGGCACAACCGCCCGTCATCGAGTTGGACCCTATAAGAGTATGGTCCCGTTAGTTGGAGTACACACCCATGGGCATTTCCGCCAGACTGAACTTGGTGACTGGGCTGGGCGTTGTGTGTTGTGCCAGTAAATATTGGCTAAGGGTATGATGCCAATCGGAGTGGGGCAAGCGGCTCAAAGCCTCTTTGGCCGATCTCACGGCCCTTTCCGCCAATCCATTCGCTGCCGGGTGGTAAGGGGCCGTTGTGGCGTGGCGGATGCCCAACTTGGCCAAAAACATCTGGAAGGGTGCCGCGGTGAACTGGGGGCCATTGTCTGTTACTAATCAGGCAACCCATGGGTCGCGAAGAGCCCCTCAAGGACTCTAACTATGGCCTCAGAAGTAGTGGAAAGCATCAGGGCCAGCTCCACCCACTTCGAATATGCGTCTACGACCACCAGGAACGTGCAGCCCAGGAAAGGGCCAGCGAGATCCATATGGATTCGAGCCCAGGGGGTCCTAGGGGCTTCCCACTCCCACACAGGGGCTGCCGGCGGAGCCGGTCTGGATAGTTGGCATGTAGTACACCCGGCCACCCAACGCTCAATCTCGCTGTCCAGGAGGGGCCACCACACATAGCTGCGGGCCAGAGCTTTCATGAGCGCTATGCTGGGGTGAGCCTCATGGAGGCAGGTCAGGACCTGGTGCCACAGCGCTGGGGGAACTATGACCCTATTACCCCAAAGTAGGCACTCCTTCTGAACCGACAGTTCTTGCTGCATGCGATGGTAGGGCAGAAGGTCGGGCGGTACCGGACCCTTTGGCCACCCCCTGCGCACGTGATCAAGGACCTGCGAAAGGATAAGGTCGGAGCTGGACGAGGCCCGAATGTCCGAAGCGGACATCGGCGACTGCAGCTCTTCCACTAACAGGATAGTGGCTGCAGGAGCAGGATCCTGAATGGGACCAGGGAGAGGGCAGCGGCTAAGGCCATCCGCATGGCCAATGGCCGAGCCCGGTTTATAGAGCAGTTGGTAGGAATAGGCAGAAGGAAATTTCGCCCAATGAGACATTCATGGGGACAAAATTTGTGGCATCTGGTGGTCGCCGGCCAGCAAACCGAGGAGCGGTTTGTGGTCCGTGATGACCAAGAAAAAACGACCATAGATATAGTCGTGGAATTGTTTGATTCCAGCCACGACAGCCAGCGCCTCCCAATCCAATTGGCTGTAGTTACATTCAGGGGCAGATAATGTGCGGGAGTAGTACGCAATGGGGGCCTCCATACCGTTAGGAAACATTTGGCTCAGAACGGCCCCCACGCCATAGGGAGATGCATCACATGTCAATGACAGAGGAAGGCACTCGTTGTACTGGATGAGGACAGCCCGAGAAGTCAGAGCGTCCTTGACAGCTTGGAACGAGGCAGAGGCAGACTCATTCCAATGCCATGGCATCTTTGCATCTAGGAGCCGATGCAGAGGCTTGGCAAGGGATGCCTTATGGGGCAGAAACACTGCGTAAAAATTAAGGAGCCCTAAAAATGCCTGCAACTCAGATTTGTTAGTCAGGGCAGGCGCATGCCTAATGGCCACTATTTTTGATGGAGTGGGGTGGATACCATGTGCGTCAATAAGAAACCCCAGGAATTCTACCTGGGGAACCCTAGAGTGCATTTATCCCTCTTTAGCTTGAGCCCCGCGTTGCGCAGGCACATCAGGACAGCCCTCAATTTGGACAGTAGATCAGAGTGATTGGCAGTGGACACAATGATGTCATCAAAATAAGGAACCACCCCAGGGATTCCATGCAGTAACCGCTCCATAATACATTGGAATATTCCCGGAGCAACGCAGACCTCAAATTGAAGGCGCGTACATTTAAACACACCCCTATGGGTGACTATGGTCTGCGCCATGGCAGTCTCCTCATCAACAGGAAGATGCTGATAGGCCTGCGCCAGATCTAATTTGGCGAATACCTTGCCCTGCCCTAAAGAATGCAGCAAGTGTTGAACCCCAGGGACCGGATACGGATTTGCCTGCAACGCCTTATTCAGGGTACACTTAAAATCAGCGCAAATTCTCACGGATCCGTCTTGCTTAAGGGGAATTACTATGGGCATCTCCCAGCTAGAGTGGGCCACTGGTACTAAGATACCCTGCTCTATAAGCTTATCTAGCTCCTTATCGACCCATGGCCGCAGCGCCAGCGGCCCCCTTCGAGTTTTAGGCGGATTGGTGTGACTTGGGGGTCCAAATTTAAAGATATGGGGCACCCAGTATATTTACCAAGGCGGTCATCAAAGATATCCGCGAACTCACGGGCCAACAGGGTAGACACATTTGGAATTGTTGAGTGGACACCGGAAACGTTGAGGTGCAGTGCAGCAAACCAGTCGAGACCTAAAAGGTAAGGCAGGTCATCCCGAACAACAATTAATGGCAATTTGCCAGAAAATGACTGGTAAGACACCTGGAAGGTGTCATAGCCAATGGTAGGAATTGCCTTTCCCTGGTAATCTTTCAGGGCAACCGGGCACGGCTTGAGCCAGCGTCTCAATATATTGGGCAATAATCGGGATAGTGTAGACCAAGCAATAAGGGACTTGGAAGACCCGGTATCTACTTCCATCTTGCAGGAAGCACCTTCTAATGAGACAGTGAGGTAAATTTTATTGGCAGTCGCCACAGATGCGGCGTGATTCACCGAGATGTCAAGGGGCTCATCATAGCAGACACCTCAAAACAATCGTCGTGCCAGGCAGCCGGTCATTTCCCTATGCAGCAATTCCAAAATGTCTCTGCTGGGGCCGACCTTGCAGGGAGGGTCGCCCGGCAAACTCTGGATAGGTGGCCTCTCTTCCCACAACGGCGGCATACGGCGGATTTAAAACCCTCATGTGGTTACCGCCGCAGCCTATGCAACCATCCGGCATAATTTTAGTGGCCGGAGACTCCTGCTTCCTCCGGGTTGACTTGAGGCGGCTGACAACCACTTCGTCCTCGGAAATGCCGTCCTGATCAGACTCTTCATGATGGACAGACAAAGGCTTCCCTCCGGACGCAGCTCCTGGCTGGAAACATTGGATCTCTGCGGTGGACCAGTCTGACATTTCTGCCGCCCTGGCCTCATCTAAAGCCACCTTCAGATCCAGGTCCGAATGGGCCAGCAGGCGCCGTTGGAGTTTCAAGTCCTTAACGCCACAGACCAGTTGGTCTAGCAACATCTCGTCCATGTTATTGAATTCGCAATGGAGGGCGGCTGATCGCAAGGAAGCCATGTAATCATTAATTGATTCCTCATCTTTCTGTGATCATTGCCAAAAAGCGTGCCGCCACGCGATACGTGAGGGAGTTGGGGCATAGTGGTTCCTCAGTCTTTCTAACAAAATGTCCCAAGGCATGTCAAAAACCACACGAACGGAGAAAGTAGCCCCTTTTCCGAGCGCTGGATAGGTCAGTCAGGTCGTTAGCCTGCAGAAAACATTCAAAATGCTCAAGGTAAGCATCCCATGTCTCCGACGCCGGGACGAACGGGGCAAACGCCGGCAAGAAGGTAGACATGTCACTTATCGTCAGAACTTGCCTCGGTGTGAGAAGTCTCGCTGCTCATGCCTGAGGGACCCAGGGAGATCATCACAATTCTTATTCTAACAACACTAGCCGTTGCCTCAGAGCGATCCCACCTTCGTCGCCAATTTTCTATTTGGAGAACTCGGCAATAATGAGGAGGCTTGGCTGACGAACATAACACTTTATTGTAACAACAGTAACTGAGGAATAACCACAACAGTACGCGCGCGTCAAGTGTGTCAACTTGTTGCCGTCTGACAGCTGCTTAAATAGAGGGTGTCAGATCGACGGGATCCAATAAGAGTGTAGCGTTTTCCCGCTAGCTGCCTGCTCGCATCTAACCCAATCAGAGCAGGGCAGCAACAAGGGAGGTTTCGGCGGAGGTCTTATTAGTGAGGACTTAACAGGGAGGGAATGGAGATTTTACAGTATCCTTCCCCTGCCATGCCCACCAAGCCACACCCACAGAACCGGTAGTAAAAAATTTTGAATCCCACCACTGGTTCAGCCCTACCCAAAAACACAAATCGCAGGCACAGTGAAGAGTATTTATGGAATGGGGGGAGTCCAAATCTTTTAATAGGGTACAGAAACAAATGACACAAAAATTTGGTACCTGTGATACATCAGAAAGAAACCAATGAAAGAACAAAAGACATTTATTACATTTGACAGGTGAACAATAGAAAACATTGATTAGAGATTACTTTCCACATGTGGTAAATCTATGAGTTACATCATGCTCTTTCCAAGATGGATTAGTATCTTACTTAAAACTTGCAAGTGTATTCAAGTGTATTTATTTGATAAATAAATAAATAAATAAATTACTTTCAGAATAAACTAACTAAGATTCAGTTGTTGAAAAGGGTGTTTTTTCCCCATGAAAAAACAGAAGAAAAACATGTTTTCCTAAAATCTGAAAGGAGGTCAACACTGCCAGACTAAAATTCTAATAACATCCTCACTTAAAGGCTAATAATGAAGCCCAAAATGCTAAATAATACTACCAGACACAGAAACATAAAAACATGGAAATTAGGCTTAAGCAGGAGATCACTTCAAAAAGTAGCCTGATAGTGTTTTCTCCTGAAAAGTACCCAATGGGTGAGAATTATATTGGGTGAGAATTATATCCCCAGAACATCCATCAGGATCACTTTTTTACTTCACTTTTGAACATCAGTTGTTCCTTTGTATTCAGATCTGGCCTCAGCAAAATAATGTAACACTTAGGGATGAAGATGCAACCCAGCAGCCCAGCACTGGAAGCCAAGATGGAGAAGACCTGCACAGCAACCACGAATTTCCCTTTGGTGCTGAGATAGGTAGGCACAAAGGAGATCCAGACACTGCAAAAGACCAGCATGCTGAAGGTGATCAGCTTGGCTTCGTTGAAGGACCCAGGTAGATTCCTGGCCAGGAAGGCCACTATGAAGCAAATGGCAGCCTGAAAACCCATGTAACCAAGGGCAACATAAAACATAGTGACCGAGCCTTCATTGCACTGCAGAACAATCTCTCTAGGCTGGGAATACATGTCAGAATCAGGGAATGAAGGAAAGACTCCTAACCAGGTGAAACAAATGACAACCTGGACACTGGAACAAGAAATGATGATGGTGTTGGTCAGACTCTTGCCCAGCCACCCTCTCACTCTGTTTCCTGGCTTTGTGGCCAGGAAGGCCAGCACCACCATGACTGTTTTGGCCAAGACGGTAGACACGGCAATGGAGAAGATGATGCTGAAAATTGTTTGTCGGAGAAGGCAGGTGGTTCTCCTTGGCCGACCAATGAAGAGAAAGGAAGTCAAGAAGCAAAGAAGAAGGGAGACCAGGAGGATATAGGAGAGGTCCCGGTTGTTGGCTTTGACAATTGGAGTTTCTTGGAATTTAATGAAGATTCCCAAGACTAAAAGTGTGGTTAAGGTCAGAAATAGGGCAAAGAAAGTAAGAATAATTCCCAAATACTCTTGATGGGACAAAAAAGTGACAATTTTGAGGATACATTGATCTCGATGCTTGTTCTGATACTGATTGTCTGGACATCTGGTGCAGTGGTCTGCATCTATAGAGGACAAATGTAATATTTACCATGAATTTATAGGATGGGAGTTAGAAATCAGGAAGCCCACATCTGAATTTGTGTGTGTATTCATCTGCAGGGGATGGGAGGCAGAGAGAAAAAATTAGGAGTATGTGTATACCTGTGCTTCTTTGCCTTAGTATGTGTCTCAAGTTGATAAAGTGTAGCTAGATTAGGGGCAGAATTTGAGAGGAGACAATTCTAGGAAGCAAAAGGGGAGAAGGGACAACCATCTACATCAGGGGTGTCAAACTTAATTTCATTGAGGACTGCATCAGGGCTATGGTTGACCTTCGGGGTGGGGGGTCAGGCGTGGCTGACTGGGTGGGTGTGGCCAACTGGGTGGGTTTGGCCAGGTTGACACCACTCCCCAAACTGCTAGCATGTTTCCTCTTCGCATTGGGTAGACCAGGCTGAAGCCATGTTAGCCTGAGATTTCCTCTTTCCATTGGGTAGACCAGGACGGCCCCATGGGCCGGATCCCACCACATCATAAGCCGGATGTAGCCCATGGGCCTTGAGTTTGACAGCCATGATCTACATGATGTAGGGATGTTTCTAATGGACTAGGACTAGCCAATTTGACAAGGTTGGAATATTCTGGTTTTCCAAAATGGAGTTTGATTTGTCCCATTACCCATTAATTGGAGGATCAAATTGAAATTCAACAGCAATATTGTTCAACTTTTTTTGCTTTTATTTTGTCCCACCAAATCCCAATGGTTAATGATTAAAAAGGGGCAGATAAAGTTGCCTGGTTTGACCTTTATCTTTAATCACCATAATGAGGAGAGGTTCCTCTCCGTTAGCAATGTATTCCCCCAAATAGCTACTCCACAGGAAACACAGATCATGCTTGCCTACTCCTTGGATACTTTGGAGGAAGATGGATAGGCAGAAATGTGTCTATCCTGAGTTCACCCTGGAATGGAGGAGATGGCAAGATTACTGACTAGCTCCTGTGTGAGTTGGCTGTCAGGCCTGGAAGCCATCTTTTTCATTGCATCTTCAGGCCTGCCACATTTACTACTGTGGGAAACTGTAATGGGGGGATTGTATGGAGCCCTGAGTCCAAAAGGAGAAGGGCGGTATAGAAATTTAAATAATAAATAATAATAAATAAATATACCGGTAGTCATAATAACATTCCTTTCTCAGAAAGTCAAGGACATCTTTACCTGCAGCTAGAGGGTTAGAACCGGGAGGCATCTCCAGTCAGAATGGTGTTTGGATTGGGCCATGTGATGGACTTGTGGGTGTTGGGCAGGGACTTGAACTTTCCTTTGAGTGGGGAAAACCTGGAAGCTTTCAGATTTGGGTTTTCCCAGGTGTGCTAATATGACATCTTCATTAACATGTAATTTTGGGGAAAGTCGAGCTTCGGAGTTTTCTTTCATTGGGGGTGACATTGACCCTGACATTGGAGATTAATTTATCTCAATGGAGAGCTTCATACTGTAGAAGCAACATCATTCTGTTTGTCATGGTGAAACAACGGGCTGCTTCATGTCACTTCAACTGATACTTCACAAAGTCACATATGCTTCTTGATACCTGCTTGGCTTCTTCTACACTTAACATCTCATTCCAATGAATTTTCCCAGCTCGTATTATTGTTATATAATTGGTAAAATTAATTCTGATAGTTAAATTAATAGTCCCTCCCCTACCCCCAATACTTAGAAGATGTTTCTAATATCTTTTTAGCAAAGATCTGCAGGAACCTTTGCTCCTATCCCAAGGGCTGTTTTGATTCCCATTCACCCACCTTCTTGGGTGGAAATGCTCCCTTCTGCACAAGGGACGCAGTTGTAGCAACAGACTGGTTTTCCTTCCTGGACCACCTTGAAATAGCCAGGTTGACAAGGCTCCACACACTGGGAGTGAGGCAAGGGCTAAAAGTGAACAGAATTTGCATTCAGAAGCATCTGCAAAACTGATTAGCTATGAAATGAATTATAGTGTTGGAATGGGATTGTCAGGTCCCATAGCTTATCTCGCCTCCAGAGAAGAGCAGCAGCGTTGCCATTGAGACTGGCATTTATCACCTCCTCAGCCTGAATATCTCATAATATCTTTACACTTCGAGATTGGCTTGGTGATGTATTGGGCTTTGGGAGTGGCTCTGTCTGCACTTTACTGTTTTGAGCGGGAAACTTAATTCCTGCCTAGATCTCTTGCTATCACAATCTTCCAATAAAAGTTTCCTTTTGAAATGGCTTTTGTTTCATGAGGACTGCTTTCTTGAGAGGACTGGAGAGGCAGGACATTACAGGGAAATACAAGAGGTATGTGCAAAATGGACTAGAAGTGGACCATTCTGTTTCTCCTCTGGGCCATGTTGTGGTGGCCACTCCAGAGAATTTTCTAGAAAGTTACTCTTGAAACTGGAAGCATGATACTCAGACATGCTTCCATTTTGGAGGACTGTCTCTGGAAGGCTGTCAGAGAAACCTTTGGAAAAACAGATCATATGGAGGAGAAATTAGAATTCTGAAATTCTTCAATATGATGGGTTTTGTACTTTTCTTCTACCAAATAAGGTCAAATCCTTGAATTTATACATGTCCAAATGAACATGTGTAACTCAATTGATTTTACTTCTCCCCTCCTCCTAAATCTTGCTTCCATTTCCCCCCATCTCCACATTTTTTCCCTCTATGTCCCCAGACCAAAGTCTTCTACTGTATAAGTCATAAAGCATCTTCTCCTTTGCTGGTTATAAATGAAAGAATATAATTCTGAAGCATGAATTTGAAGGCAGTCGGTCTTATATATAGTTTGGGATGGTGGGGTACACTGATTGAGATGATGGACAAAACTACTGTGTTTCCCCCAAAATAAGACCCTGTCTTATATTTTTTGAACCCTGAAATCAGCGCTTGGTCTTATTTTTGGGGAGGTCTTATTATTTTGGGGTGTGTGGAGCAAGACGGGGCTCCTCTTGCTGATTTCCAGCTCTGTCACCCTAACCCTAACTAGAGGAAATGGTGAGGACTGTCTGCGCATGCGCTTAAATATTTTTGAGGAGGGCTTATTTTTTGGGGGGGGGCTTAATTTAGTCCATGCGCTCAAAAACCTGATTGGACTTATTATCAGGGAATGTCTTATTTTCAGGGTAAAGAGATGGGACATCTCTTCCTCTACCTGATTGAGCCACTGAGGGCTCATGATGGCTTCCTTGTTGATCCTGAATTTGACTCCAATGGTTCCTTCTCTGTCTAGACTCCCAAATTTCACTCTGGTGGTCGACTTATTAGGAAACAACACCCAGCTCACAATGTCAAGGTCAGCCATCAAATCTCCATTTCTATCCAAATACATTCCTTCTATGGTGTTGTTGTAGATCTGAGGATTCTTCAGGAAATGGTGAAGCTACAGAATGTAAGGAAAGAGGTTTTTACACAAATGGAATCATCTAAACAAGTTGATATACAGAGATATAAGGAATTTGGCTTATTGAGCTGCAGCCTGTTTTCTTCTCAGGACACTCTGCATAGATTTGTCCTTCAGGTACCAATGGCGGATGTTTTCTTTCCTACATCTGGCATTCCCAACTAGCCCATATTTTCTTGTTTTCTTGTTTTATTTCTCCCGTTAGTTCTCTTGAAGATAAGCAGATGGCAGAAGGGCAGGAGAAGGGAAATCCATTACCTACAAATATATTTGCTTACATTATCTGTTGCTTATCCATGAGTTTTCCCCTCCTCCCTGAGATGTCCTGCATAGCTATAGATACATTGTTTTGTCTATAGAGATTTATCTTAACATTGTTTGGAGAGTTTCTCCTGTGCACATTGAATAACAAACACCGCAGTGGGCCTTAATTGTTTATTTTGAGTCCTGTGTTTTGATTCCACAAGAGAGATAGATTAACAGAGTTGGAAGGGACCTTGTAGGTCATCTAGTCCAACCCCCTGCCCAAGCAGGAGACCCTACACCATTTCTGACAAATGGCAGTCCAATCTCTTCTTGAAGGCTTCCAATGATGAAGTTCCCACAACTTCTGAAGGCAAGCTGTTCCATTGGTTGATTGTTCACACTGTCAGAAAATGTCTCCTTATTGTAGAAGACACAGCATCAGTTTGTACAACTCAGTCCTGAGTTGTACACTGTACACTGATAATTTTAATATTAAATACAATGTTGTGTTATATTATAATAAATTGGAAGATAATCCAAAATACCTTTCTTTTTTGTTTTCATATTGTTTTATTATTAACATATAAAAAAAAAGGAATTAACATACATAACATACATGAATCATAATATATAATATATAACAATATACACAATACAAACAATCAATGAGTGCTGCCCCACCCCTCGGGATCATTCCTGCTTCCAGAATCTTAAAGCTTCTTCTGGTGGTGGTATCCCTCTTCCTCCAGAAAACACATATATTAGGAACTGTTTCCACATTCCATTGAATTCATTTTCTTTCATTATGCCCCTCCTTACTTTAATATTGCAAGTCAATTTATCATTTATGGCAATATCCCATACTTCCTTATACCATTCTTCCAAACAATAATCACCTTGTGTCTTCCAGTTCCTAGAAATCATTAACCTTGCTGCGGTCAACTAATTTATTATCAATTCTTTAGTCTCTTTTTTGCATTTTATATCTTCCAATAGTGAGAGTAATGCTACCTTTGGTGCCTCTTCTACCTTTATTCCTACAATTTCTTCTGTCTCCTTAGAACCATCTTCTGCAATTTTTGCACAAATTTACATTCCCACCACATATGTAAATATGTTCCTTTTCCCCCCAAAACCTCTCCAACAGTTATCTGAATAGTGCTGATTCATATTGCTTAATCTAACCGGAGTCAAGTACCACCTCCATACATTTTGTAGTAATTCTCTTTTATTCTTACTGACATATTTCTCAACACTCTTTGTTGCCAAATTCTGTCCCAACTCTGTTGCCCTATTTGTATCTTCAAATCGGTTTCCCATACCATCTTTCCTAAATTTCCCCTCTCCTCTTCCTCCAACAATATTTTATAGATTTCACTCATTAAGCCTTTTATCCCTTTATTTTCTTCCTTTACAGTTTGATTTTTTTCAATTAATTCCTCAAACCTCGTTAACTCTCTACATTCTCCATTTTCTCTTATCCAATTTTTAGTCCATTGTTCCACTTGGCTATAATTTAACCAAGACAACCGTTTTCCTCCTAGAACCTCTTCCAATTCCCCACGTGTCCTCATTCCTCCTAACCATTCCCTTAGTTTCATTTTATTTTTCTCTTTTAAAATTTCATTCACTTTATTCTTCAAATTCCCTGGGAACTTTTCCAAAATTACTACCGGTGATAATGGAGAGTTCTTTGGAAGCAACCTCCCTTTATATTTACTCCAAATTTCCCAATGAAACTTCAGGAGAGGATTGCTTATGGTCCCTTTCTACAAGCATCAAATTCTAGAATCTAAAGAAAGAAAAGCTCAAAGCACATGAAGTAAAATGCATGAAGTAAAATAATTGTAGTGGTGTGTGACAACATAGGCAAGATATAATTTGCCATTCACAATGCTGGAGGCCAAATGTAAAAGAAAGAGTAATTCAATATTTAATGTTACATGTAATAACAGCGTCAATGGAATTACGTATGCACAAAATTGGAAAAAACAAAGTATACCGACAGAGGAAATGGTAATAAAGAAAATATTGACTTCCGGTTTGCTTTTCGTAGCCGCCAGATGGTCCCTTGGGACCGCCAGCCCCATCGCCTGTAAAGAGCTGCCTTTACAACGGAAAGGCGGCTCGAAAAACTCCATTTCCAGGAGGAAATGTGAGAGAGAGCAGGTGAGTGTAGGTAGAGCTCTCCGCGTAGCCCCCAGAGTTTTTTTTTTTACTCTTGGGGGTGAGCGGATGAGGCTCCCTATATCACTCGCCATTTGCTCCGGGCGTTGGGAGACCTCTGCAAAATGCAGAGCAAGGCTACGAAAACAAGCTTTTCAAGATAACTAACAGATTAAGCAAAGAGGATGAGATCTGGATCTGGACCTGTGACCCTAAATTGCAAGTATTTATACTTATTTTGCAAAGGATATTGAATAAAGTAAAAAAGGACTTTTAAAATGGCGACTGCCGAAATTTGAGCAGGGAAGCTGAAAAGGGAAAGTCCTTCCGTTTCTTATTAAGCCACAAAGTAGCGGAATAAATGCTCCTGGCTACAATTGAAGAAAAAGCTCCACTTTTGTGTTTTCTCCTTCCTGGAGATTTGATTTGATATTGATCTCGTTTGGAAAGAAGCTTTGCTTTTTTTTTTTCTTTCTAAAAAAGTTTGCCTGTGTGGAAATATGGCGTTTAGGCTTACAAAGCCGGACAAACAAGCAGGGGGGGGGATTCCCCCATCCACAAACTATATGAACAAGTTCTTAACTTACAGTCTCAGAAAGCTGATTTTAATATAATTGAATTTCTTCTGGAGGAGATTGTAAGAAGGGATGAGATTATGAATCAGAACTTTGAGAAATTTAAGCAGGAAACTAAAGAATTGGTGCAATTAAAGTTTGATATTTTACAACAAAAGATCATAAAAATGGCTAATGGTTTCTCAGAATTTTTGATCAAGTTGGATACAAATATTAATCTATTAGAGTCTAAAATGGAGGAAACTGAGGACAATTTGGAAAATAAAATAGAGAAAATTGAAAATGATTTGATAAACATTCAAGACAATAGTTTAGAAGAAAAACCTAAAATGGAAGCTGATCCAAAGATTTGTAATGTAGACAATATACAACAACGTATTGAAAAGGAAGTTTTAATGATGCAATATAATTTTACTGAATATGCGATTAGACTGAGAGGATTACAGGAAAATAACAGAGATGACTTAAGGAAAATATCTTCTGAAGTTCTGGCTGGGATTTTAAAGGTTCAACCTGAGGAGGTATTTTGTAGGATCGATAGAGTCTATAGAATAAACTCCTGGATTGCAAAGCAAAGGCAATTACCTAGAGATGTGGTGATTTATTTTACAGATAAGGAAATAAGAAATAATATTGTGCAGAAATCTTTTAAGTCTACTTTGCAACTGTTTGGAAGAAAGATTTGGATATATAAAGAACTACCGCCTAAGATGTTATTGGAAAGAAAGAAATTTGGTTTTCTGGTGGCTGAGCTTAAAAAAAGAAATATCCTATTCAGATGGAATGCTCCAGTTGGTATAATATTGAGATATCAAGGAGAAAGATATCAATTAAATACTGTTGAAAAAGCGGAAGAATTCTATCAAAAATTTTTAAAAATGAACTTCACATCTTTATGCACAACACAAGACAAGCAGAAGGAGTTAGAAATAAAGGAAAAATATCGAGTTACAGAGGCCTTTGTAGATGAATTGCCTTTGGATTCTCCAGATACTCAGCTGGATTATTTACAAATAAGAGAGAAGTGGCATCGGATTCCAACGTGATGATTCACCAAGTCACAGGCAACCATGGAAATCAACTAATTGATACACAATTTACAGAAAAGAAATATGACTCACAAAAGCAAAACCAACAAGATCAAGTTATAAATCAGAATGAAAACTGATCAGTTGATACACAACTTGCAGAAAGGAAATTAGGATGGAGATCAAACCCACAAAAAGAAAGGAAAAAGAGAAACAGGTCTCACAAAAATAAAAATTTCTAAATTAAGCAACAGCGAAGCCAGTTATTTCTAAAAAATACATGATTGAATATATGAAAAGATGGTTGAGGCGAAGTAGTGGTTAATATCATCCTGAGGAGAGTGACAGACCTCTGCAATGCCGTAATTTTGGGATGTGACAAGGGCCTTAAATTGTTGGATTGGAATTATCTATTTTTGGTTTTCTTTTCATTGATTAACGTATTATATCTATGCTGAGCTATAAGGCAAGAGAGTCATGCTGGGGCATGCAGAAGATCTGGCTGTTACCCCATTATGACGATGGGAATTATTAATCCTGAAGAAAGCCACTACTACAGATATTATATGGATTACAATTATAAAGTCACTCGGGTGGTTGTTTTTTTTTTATATATATATACGAAGATATTCATTATTGTTGGGGGCAGATTGATAATTGAGGATTTTGAATATTTTGTTGCAACTGGGATGTTATGTTACCCTAATCCGGATGATGGAGTCAGCGATCCAGTGGAAAGACATCAAAGAAGATATTATATGGTTTATAAGTTTAAAGTCATTGATTTTGTTTATATAAGGGAATACTTTTTAGTAGGATGGGCAGAAGAATAAAGATATTAAGAATTGTTGTGTATGGTAATTTTGTAGGAAAGTGGGTGGTGACAGGCTAGTGTATTGATTGTATAGATTAAGAAAAGGGATGCTTAAGAGATATATTTATGGGAGTGGAGGAAATGGATAGAGTAGAACAAATGTAAAACTAGAATTCATGGGGAAGGCTGCTTTGAAATGTCATGTTAATATACACAAAAGATTAAATGTTAAAGTAGGATTTATTATATAGTTTTAAAGTGGAAGGTTGTTTTTATATATTAATACACAGACATAAGTAAGGGAGAGGAGAAAAAAGGGCAGATTATCGATAAATTGGGAGTTATAATAATATTACTGTGTTAAATTAGAAGTTATTATATAGTGTTAGAATGGAATGTTATTTTGAAGTGTATGGTAAGAGGGGGAAGTAATAATATTAATAATATCACTAGAAGTAAGGGTCAGTATTTGGAGGAGGGAGTAAGGGGATGTTAAAATATTATATAATCTGTTATGTATTAGGTTTTTATTTTGAAGAAGTCACAGGGGGGATGGGGTGGGGGGGGTTAGGGAGGAGGGGGGGGAAAAGGGGGGGAAATTTGTAATTGAAAACTTTTTCAATAAAAAAAAAAAGAAAATATTAGAATGTGCCAAAATGAACAGGTTAATGATGGAAATTAAAGACAAAGGAGAAACAGCCTATTACTAAAATATGGGGCCTATTGGCTAGATAATAGATGCAAAGCTTAGAAAATTAATGATGAAAGAGGGTCAATAAGCTAGAAACGAATACAGGTATAAAACTATATAGAAGAATATATATTGCAAGCAATATTATTATTAGACTGTACATAACTGCAAATTAAAATATATATAGGGTGCTAAATGTATAGAGAATTATGTTATAACTATGTTATATAACATATGTTATATAATATCAAGTTTCTTTTTTTTCTAAGGACTATACTGTATGATTAAGAGAAAAATGGTCGTAATTAGGATGTATAACATTATATATATTTAAAAAGGTGCTGATACAACCAGTATATCCTTTCACCTTTCAGCTCCAATCCAGGAGCCCTCAAGCAACTGCTAGCTGATGACTAACTGATGAAAGCTAAAAAGCTTGAAATAGATCTATACTAGTCTCCCTTCATTTCTTTATCAGCAAAATATAAATTTGGTATAAAATGGTTTGTCGTGTATGCAAGTCTTGGCATATACGGGTCTTTTCCCGTGTAAGATTGAGAGCATCTTGGCAACATTTCAACGAGGTTTCACTTGTCATCTTCAGGCTGGTGCTTTTGGCTTCATGCTTGTGTGAGCAAAGCGTGATCAGAGCTGCCCTCTCTCTATAAATACTGGTGGGGCGGTGGGGAGTTCTGGCTTTGTTGCTGTAAGTGGGTTGGTTGGCTGTGTTGTTACATTTTGATTAGTTAATGGAGTTGATGTTTGCAGATTAGTCAGCTGTTTCATAGCATCCTGTGTAGGTGAGGTGACTTGCCTATTAGTCTTTTGTGTTTTAACGCCCTGGGTAATGGCTTGTGTAGTAGCATCCTGAGCTCTATTGTTATGATGTCCTGAGTATTGTGCTGCAACATCCTGGGTAGTTGGCTGTGTTGTAGCATCCTGAGCTTTTGTGTTGTGGCATTCTGAGTTCTGTGATGTGATATCCTGAGCAGATGGTTGTGATGCAGCATCCCGGGCTTTGGTTTGGCTTCGAGTTTGAGGTCTTGTCATGTGTTCATGGCGTGTGTCAGTTTGCTTTGTGGAGGGGGGGGTGCAGCTGCTGGTGATGCTGCCATGGTATGGCTTCTGGGTGGTGGTTGTATTTCGTCTATGGGATGGGTTTGGTTTTTTTTATATTATACATCAAACAAGCATTAAATCTATAGCCATCTACATCACAACATGAGAAAGGAATAAAATTGTCCCATTACATATATAGGTTAGCCAAGTAAAGCCTATTAGATATACCAAGTGACATGTTTATCAAATACATCAATTTGCAGCTCGATTTGACATCCAATTATACCATTGACTCCAAGATATATAGTAATCTGTGTCCCCTCGCCCTTTCAATATCATAGTAAACCGATCTGATTCTGCACAGTTCATTATTTTCTGAATTACTACTTGTTCGGGTGTGCTGACATCCATCTTCCAGTATTGGGCCCATGCCGATCTTGCAGCTATTGTTATATGTAACAACAGGTCCCATGTCATTCTGTTTACATTTTCGGGTCTTATCCCTAATAAAAATACCTCAGGACACAGTTGTATATGCTGCCCCAACATCTCATTAAACCATTTCTGAATATTCTTCCAAAATTTCATTGCCTCTCGACAATGGTGGAAGTATGTGCCTTCTTTAACGCCACATTTCCAATAAACTGAGGGTGTTCCCAGGAACATTTTAGCGAGTCTGGCCGGTGGTAAATGCCATCGATATATCATTTTATATATATTTTCTTTATATGCTATTGACCGGGTTAATTTAATATTCTTAGTCCAGATTTCGTTCCACCTCTCAGGCTCTATTGAATGACCTAGATTTTTCTCCCAGGCATGAACCGAAGTCTTCGCATGGGTTTGGGTTTGAATCTGGTGAGGATGATTGGTGGTGGCATCATGTGTTGTCTTGGGTCCGGTGTCAATTTTCATGGCTGCGACTCATTTGTTGACTAGGGCTAGTTTCCAGATGTCTGATAGGCGGGAGGTATCATCACGTTTATTCATGTTATGGGGGTGTTTCTCTATTTCTATGGCTTCCATGATTATTCTCTTGTTGAAGTGTTCAGTTTTGGAGATTAATTTGGAGATCAACACAGCCAACCAACCCACTTACAGCAACAAAGCCAGAACTCCACACCTCCCCACCAGTATTTATAGAGAGACGGCAGCTCCGATCATGCTTTGCTCACACAAGCACGAAGCCAAAAGCACCAGCCTGAATATGACAAGTGAGACCTCGTTGAAAGGTTGCCAAGATGCATATATATAAAGTTAAAATCTCGGGTGTTTTCCCGCGTCATTAAAAGTCTGTTAAAATACTTAAAATCCTGGCTAAAATCCCAGCTTAAAATCCTCTAAAATCCACACAAAACACTTTGTAAGGTTTTTTAAAAACTTGGGCTAAAATCCTAACCAACACTTTAAAGGTTTTTTGGCAATGTTTTGGGAAATGTTTTGGGAAAACACCCGAGATTTTAACTTTTTACATACACACACCCGTGAAAACTTGAGATATATATACATACACAGAAGGGAAAAGACCCGAATACGCCAAGACGTGCATACCTGTACCGTGAAAATCTACGAAAACATATATATATATGTTTTCTGAGGTTTTCGCGGTTGTTTGTATGTAGGTCTTTGGTTATACGTGTTTTCTCCCACGTAAAATTGGAAGTGTCTTGGCGATGTTTCGACAAAGTCTAATTTGTCATCTTCAGGCTGACTTGTCATCTTTTCGGCTTCGTGCTTCTAGGAGCAATGTGTGATCGCAGCTGTTTCTTCTTTTTAACATACACATACATACATACACGTGAAAAGACCCGAATACGCCAAGACTTGCATATATATATGAAAGAGGAAGACAAGGGATCTTATGAAAGAAAATGATTCATAAAAGGTATTTTTTTCTCAATGTATATGACGTTTCTCAAAGAGTGTTTCACAATGTTCACCATCTAGATGTCACCCTTAGCAACATACATGGAACCGATAAGGAAATACCTGCCATGGTTGAATGTTTTCAACTTCCACCTTGTCTTTTCTCTCCATTCCTGTCCTCTGGGATCGGGGTAATTGACCACATTTAAGGCATGTGCCACAATCTTGATGGCATTTTACCCTGTACCCATGAAAATCTACGAAAACACACACACACACACACACACACACACACACACACACACACACACACACACATATCTGGGATGCCTACCAGAATCCTTTCCCCTCTACAGCAGACAGATAATAATAGAGAATCTGAGAAAGCTAGGCCTGTAACACGTAGCCAAACAGCCAGGATAAGGAAGCAGGAAGAAAAACTGCTGTTCTCCAATCAGGATACAGAGTTACAGGCTAACCAGCATATGTCAGCAGCAGCAAACATAGAAAAGCGACCTCGCAACATACCCATAGCTTCTAAACTAAACAAGAGCCTGAAGATGACAGGGTTATGAGCCTGTCAAAACGTTGCTAGAAAGAAAAACTTTTAAGGTACTGGTAGGATTTTAGCGAAGGTTTTAAAGGACCTTGCAGAGTGCTCTGTAAGGATTTTTGGAAGATTTTAAGCTAGGATTTTAACCAGAATTTTAAACATTTTAACTAACTTATTTAACATGACGTGGGAAAACACCCGAGATTTTAATTTTTTGCATATATATATATGTATATATATATATATATCTGTGTGTGTGTGTGTGTGTGTGTATGTGTGTGTTTTCTGAGGTTTTCGCGGAGAGAAAACTTTCATATATATATATGAAAGAGGAGGACAAGGGATCTTATGAAATAAAATGATTCATAAAAGGTATTTTTTTCTCAATGTATATGACATTTCTCAAAGAGTATTTTGTGATGTTTACCATGTAGATGTCGCCCTTAGCAACATACATGGAACTGAAAAGGAAATACCTGCCATGGTTGAATGTTTTCAACTTCCACCTTGTCTTTTCTCTCCATCCTTGTCCTCTGGGATCGGGGTGAATTGACCACATTTAAAGCATGTGCCACAATCTGGATGGCATTGTAAGTTAAGGAGCTATCTAGAGAAACGATCCTGTCAATCTTCTGCTGACGTAGAGTCTCCAAGTTCTCTTTCTCTGTACACCTTATCCAGCCTTTCACAGACAAGGCAGGCTTCCCATATGAACAGTGAAATTTCTTAGTCATAAATGCTTCGATAAAAAGATAGAAATCTTTGAAATCGTCAAATTTGGTCCTTTGGCTGGTCTGGATAAGAAAAGAAAAAATGATATGGGTGTATCTGAAAGAGAAAGTATTATATGATAATTCAATGGTG
The DNA here is from genome assembly GCF_059756535.1 of Pantherophis guttatus. Classification (NCBI taxonomy): domain Eukaryota; kingdom Metazoa; phylum Chordata; class Lepidosauria; order Squamata; family Colubridae; genus Pantherophis; species Pantherophis guttatus. The sequence continues at coordinate 271,003,880 of NC_142064.1, forward strand.
AGATCCCACAAAGCGGTTGTGATCCAAACTATTCCTTCAATAGGCTTTTGCAAGGATTTTAATATGTTTTCTAGGAAAAAGGCTCCCTCGATGAACGTAAACTCTGAGTAATGAAGAAATACATTGATTTGGGTCCACATGTTGAAAACAGAAATCAGATACTTGAAGTTCTCATCATTTAATAATACGATTTGTGAAAAAACAACACAGATGCCATTCTGAGCCAGCACAGGAACGAAGGTCCTAAGGAAATGTTCTCCGTTATCAGTGTCTGCAGCAAAGACGCCAATGAATGTCCATCGAAAATACAGCAGCAGTTTAACAATCCCCAGGTTTTGAGCACCTTCTTTGGGGACGGTCCGGTAGAAAAAAGGTAACTGAGTTTTATCACTCAGGATCGGTGAAATAAAAGTGTAGCTGATCTGAATTGAAAAAAAAAGGAGATTTATGTTTTATTTGGGGCTTTTACTATCCTGCTCTATGGAGTAGAGAGTTGGTCTCTGAGAGAAAACCACTTGAAAAAATGAGAAGCATTTGAAATGTAGATTTACAGACGGCTGTTACGTATAACTGGGTTAACAAAAATCACAAATGAGGAGGTGATAAGCCCCCTGGGAAAGCCAAGGGAAATCATCAAAGCCATTAAAAAGCAAACGTTAGAATATTTTGGACATGTGATGTGACACCCAGAAAAATACGGCATCCTTCACTTAATCCTCCAGGGAAAGATTGAAGGCAAACGAGGTCCAGGCAGAAGAAGAACATTGTGGCTTCAAAACCTAACAGACTGTTTTAGAGAAAACTCAGTAGCACATTTTCATGTGGCTGTTGACGAAAATAGGATTTGCCAACATGATCACCAACGTCCGATGACGGATATGGCAGAAGAAGAAGACCTATTAGATCCTGAAAATATAATGTCAGAGCTTAGGTAGTGGCTGGAAGATTCCAGCCTACCTTGGTGGATTTAATAGGGGATCAGAAATGCAGAAAACGTAACAATGGATGTCAAGAAGAAATCCAGATCTCATTTTCTGAAACGCTGATGCTTCCTCAGAGCCTGCACAGTGCAAGATCTGAGCAATGTGAAACATTACAAATTAATATTTGTACTCAATTATGATTGTATCAATATTGTATCATTATTGCTGAGCACATTGTAAGCCGCCCTGAGTCTTCGGAGAAGGGCGGCATATGAATCAAATTAAAAAAAAAAATTGTTCTTGTCTCTTGTATCTTAATCCATGCTTAATTAACATTTCCCTGGCTCTGTACCTGTGGGATTTTGTAGATGCCCAATATGGCAGCCATAAGGATGGATATATCAGAGTTGGTCTCTTCCAGTAGAACCAGCATGTTTCTCTTCCTTCCGCAGCTGTAGTTGGGAACATTGGCCTCTCCAGTCGAAAGCAAATCCAACAGACCATCCAATGTCAACATTTTGTCTCGAAAGTTGTCATGGAGATTATAACCCAGGGTGAGGTTGGGCAAGAGAAGAGGATCTTTATTGATTTCCTGAATGGCAAAAAGGAAGGACAGAATTTTCCAGTACATCACACCTAATTTCCTGAAAAGATACATGGATTTTGCCATGATGTTACATTCAGTGAAATCACCAACCTAGAACTAAGGAGAAATTTCCTGACAGTGAAAGCAATTAACTGGTGGAAGGGCTTCCTTCCCGAAGTTGTGGATGCTCCATCACTGGAGGTTTTTAAGAAGAGATTGGACAGCCATTTGTCTGGAATGGTATAGGGCAGTGATGGCTAACTTTTTTGCCATTGCGTGCCAGGAAGGGGGGGAGGGGGAAGTCCATGTGCGTTTGTGCCCACACCCATAATTCTATGCACCCTGCCCTACAAATGTGCGCGAAACCCCCCTCCACCCTAGCTCCTGTCCCCAGTCTCCAGAGCCTCTTCAAGAGTCTCTGTAGGTTGGGGACAGCAAAAACGTCACTTCCTGTCCAACCGGGAGTTGGGAAATGGGCCGTTTCAGGCCTCTGGAGGGCCTCTGAGGGAATGGGGAAGGCTGTTTTCACCCTCCCCAGATGCATAGAGAGGATCTTGAGCCAGGTGAGAACGAAAAACGGACCTTCCCCGCCCCTCGAGGCCCTCTGGAGGCAGGAAACAGCTTGTTTCCTTACTTCTGGTGGGCCCATGAGGCCCAAAAATCAGCTGGCCGGCATGTGCATGTGCACCAGAGCTCAGCTTGTGTGCCCACCGATATGGCTACACATGCCACCTGTGGCACGCGTGCCATAGGTTCGCCATCACAGGTATATGGTCTCCTGCTTGTGCAGGGGATTAGATTAGAAGACCTCCAATGTCTTCCCATCCAACTCTGTTATTCTGTTAATGCATTTCATATGTGCTATTGTGACTACACAGGTTTTTGTCCCCAAAGTTCCTCTTCTCTATTTAGATTATTTGAAAGTAAAAACAGACAAACTCCAGACAATCTGGGCACTGTTGTCACTTGCACTATTAGCTCAACCTCAGTTTGAGAAGTCAAAAAACATCCCAGGAAAAGATTTTGGCAAACCATGTCTGAAAATGTAGCTCAGAAATCTGCATGGACCTCACCATTTAGGAACCAGGATTTGAGATTCCATCAAAGGGCCATTATGCATGTATTACATTTTTAAAGTGTGCATGTATGGGTGTGTATGAGATTGAATGTGTGAATGAAGAGAGCCTTGGTAGTACAGGGGTTTAAGGCACCCTGTTATTAAGCTTATTAAGACCAGCTGCCTGCAATTACTGCAGGGTTCGAATCTCGCCAAGGCTCAAGGTTGACTCAGCCTTCCATCCTTTCTAAGGTAGGTGAAATGAGGACCCAGTTTGTGGGGGCAATAAGGTGACTTTGTATAAATATACAAAAGGATGAAGGCTATTGCTGAGCACATTGTAAGCCACCCTGAGTCTTCGGAGAAGGGCGGCATATAAATCAAATTAAAAAAAAAAAGTTGGGGCAGAAAAGAAAGCATTTTAGAATTGAAGAGAAGCACTAGCTTTCCCACTTTCTCTTGAGTAAATGGTCTCGATCCCTGTTTGCTTGAGAGAGTGGATAGAGAAAACAGTGGGCCTGCTCAAAGCACTTTGGTATCAGTGGAACCAGAGGTGAGTCAAGAAGGAGCATCTGAAGATGCCCATGTCCACATCAGGGAAACAACAACTAGCTGTGGCGAGTTTGGAGAAATCCATGGATCATTGAAGAAAACAATACAGGGAATTTGGGAGAAAGACTGGAGGCACCCAGGAGCTGACTGCTGATGTCTTTGGAATTGCGGTTCTATCTTTCTGGAAAATTTATTCATTCAATTTATTAGATTTATGAGGCATGTCAAACTACTACTCTGCAATAGCATTGTAGTTTCCTGGCTACTGTAGCAATACCAGATGCTAATAATAATAATAATAATATGTTTATGTGCCACCCATGTCATCCAAAGGAGACTCTGATAGAGAGCTATCTTCTACGAAAGACTCAGAAAAGAAATCAGCCTTTTCTCTGAATTGGGACTGACCAATTAGAACCTCCTGTCCTTTTCTTTGATGGCCATGCTGAGACCATAATCATGACCTCCCAAGCTAATCAGCTTGAAAGATGAAAGCAAGTTGTCCATGTAGAGATCAGTTGGACAAGGGTGCTGAGTATTAAAGCTTGCTTTTGTTTCATCTGCTGAATGTGTTCCACTTCATGCTGTTTGTATACAGATGTGACTGTTGATCTAACTAACTAACTAACCTCACTCTGTCAAGGACCTAGGAGTACACATCTCAAACGATCTAAGCCCTAGAGCTCACTGTAACAGCATTGCCAAAAGGAATTAAGAGTTGTTAACCTATTAATAACTTCTTATTAACATCGAATTGTTAACTAGTGCATTCAAAACCTTTGCCTGACTAATTCTCGAATACAGCTCGTCTGCCTGGAATCCACACTGTATATTGGACATTAATACAAATGAGCGAGTCCAGAGGTATTTCACGAGAAGAGTCCTCCACTCCTCTGCTCATAACAGAATACCTTATGCCACCAGGCTTGAAATTTTGGGCTTGGACAACCTAGAACTACGCCGACTACGGTCTGACCTAAGCGTAGTAAACAAAATTGTCTGCTACAAAGTCCTACCTGTCAAAGACTACTTCAGCTTCAACCACAATAATACACAGGCAAACAATTTTAAGGTAAACCGCTCCAAACTCGATTGCAGAAAATACGACTTCAGCAACAGAGTGGTCAATGCCTGGAATGCACTACCTGACTCTGTGGTTACTTCCCTAAACCCCCAAACCTTTAACCTTAAACTGTCTACCGTGGACCTCACTCCATTCCTAAGAGGTCTGTACGGGGCATGCATAAGCGCAGCAGCGTGCCTACCATCCCTGTCCTACCATCCCCATTTATTTGTACTCATCTCCTGTGTTCATGTCTATACTTATACCAGTTTTCTCGTACATGTTTGACAAACTAAATAAAATAAAAAAAATAAAATAAAATAAAACCTCACTGCCTTCCTCTGTCCCAATTTTTCCTCAAAGGCAACGTAATATAACATCAATCAACATCCTGAGACTTACTGATGAACCTTTTTAGAAGGACTCAAACTGAAATTCTGCAGCTCAAGGTGTACATTATTTGTTGCAGAGAAGAGCCCACCGATGAGATGATCTCCTGGCCTGTAAAGATTGAGTGGGTCTCTTTCATCCCTTCCCAAAGTGAAGAAGCACTTGGTGCCGAGCATCCCACAGGCTGCCTGGGGCAACGAAAGTTCCATCAGAAGCAGAAGCAGTGGGTTCATTTCTGGGTTAGCCGAAGGAATCCTCTGCTTTGCATCTGATCTCAGAATCAGTAGAGCAGAAGCGTTTGGAGACGTTGAAAGCAGATTACTACAAGACTGACTTTACTAATACAATATGAAGTCCAGAGAGAACTTCCCCAATGATGGAAACTGGACCAATGCAGAAGCAGAGCTCCTGGTGTCCATGAAGCTCAGTCCAGCTTTCCAGGGTGACAAGACAACTTATACACTAACTTTCCTGATGCTGAATGTCTTGCTGCTGAGTCTGTTGACCTCCTTCAGACAATTTCCAGAGGGAAAAAGAATCCCTTGACATTTAGCAAGAAGGCAAGAAAGAAATCACTATCATTCTAATAATTAGCTGGGGAAGTAGGAGTTTTGCAAAGTCCTCCCTGCAAGGTGAACTGGGATCCAAGTGAAAAAGTCCCTATGTAACTCAATGTAGTGGATTCCCAGAAAGCATCCACAACCAAATTGTTCTGTGGGCATTTGGGACACCTATCATTCTGCTGGGTTGATTTCCAATTGTTTTTCTTTTATGCTATTATATATGACTGGTTTATTTTATAAAATTGTGCTTTTGACATGATGAATTTACTGTTTTCTTACTGAGGACTTTTGAACATTATGATGCTGATGTGGCCTTAGACTTACTGTGCATTCTTTATTATTCAGAACTTTATGTTTTAGGGTGGATACTTATTTTTTTTATTGTGAGCTGCTGTGCATCTGTCTGGAATTGAATGCATACAAATCAAATAGATGTCCAGATGTCCATCCATCCATCCATCCATCCATGTAACATGTCCCTTTTCTACCTGGAAGAGTCAAAGAAAAAAGTCAAAGAGTTTCTAAGAAATTTCTCCCTTGCTATATAACCTGAAACAGAGATGCTCAACATGAGACATCTCTGGTTCTTTCATACTGATCCAACAGGTAGAAAAGTCTATCTGTACCCCCTCTGCCAAAATAAAAATCTAATGAGTAGCATTTCACCCTGAGTCTTAAATACTTTGCTTCCATAAATATCTCCTGCAAATCATGAATTTTGATTGTCCCTAGAAATGGTTCGATCCAGGAAAGGAGATCCCGAGAAAACCTCATCCTTTCCTTTCCTTTCCTTTCCTTTCCTTTCCTTTCCTTTCCTTTCCTTTCCTTTCCTTTCCTTTCCTTTCCTTTCCTTTCCTTTCCTTTCCTTTCCTTTCCTTTCCTTTCCTTTCCTTTCCTTCCCTTCCCTTCCCTTCCCTTCCCTTCCCTTCCCTTCCCTTCCCTCCCCTCCTCTTTCCTCTCCTTCTCTTCTTTCCTGTAGGTATCTTTGTCCACTTTCATCCTCTCCATCAAAAGTTTCACTCCAACAGTGAATCTGATGGAAGAAAATAATAATAATAATAATAATAATAATAATAATAATAATAATAATAATAATAATAATAATAATAATAATAATAATAATAATAATAATAATAATAATAATAATTTTATTTCTATACCGCCCTTCTCCCGAAGGACTCAGGGTGGTGTACAGCCAATTTAAAAACACAGGACACAACAATGATTAAAAATTAAAATAATTAAATAGATTTGGCCGATTTTAAAACCCCCCAAATTTAAAATACCCCAATTTAAAATTATTATGTTGATAGCTCTGGCTGGCGGAACAACAGGGTCTTCAGTGCGCAGCGAAACACCTGGAGGGCGGAGATCTTACGTATTTCCGGGGGCAGTTAATTCCACAGGGCTGGGGCTCCCACAGAGAAGGCCCTCCCCCTGGGTGTCGCCAGCCGACATAACTTGGCTGATGGCACCCTGAGGAGACCCTCTCTGTGGGAACGGACTGGTCGGTGGGAGGCTATTGGTGGCAGAAGACGGTCTCGAAGGTACCCGAGTCCTATGCCATGGAGCGCTTTGAAGGTGGTAACCAACACCTTGAATCGCACCCGGAAGACCACTGGGAGCCAGTGCAGCTCGCGCAGGAGGGATGTCACGCGGGCACAACGAGTTGCGCCCATAACCACTCGCGCGGCCGCATTCTGGACCAGTTGGAGCCTCTGAGTGCTCTTCAAGGGGAGCCCCATGTAGAGAGCATTACAATAGTCCAGCCGGGAGGTGACAAGGGCATGAGTGACCGTGCGCAAGGCGTCCTGGTCCAGAAAGGGCTGCAACTGGCAGATCAGGCGAACCTGATAAAAGGCCCCCCTGGCCACAGCTGTCATATGCTCTTCTAAAGACAGCCGTGCATCCAGGAGGACACCCAGATTGCGAGCCCTCTCTGTGGGGGGCAAAAATTCATCCCCAATAGTCAGCGATGGCACCTGCTGACTATATCGGGACGCTGGCAGCCACAGCCACTCGATCTTGGACGGGTTGAGTCTGAGCCTGTTCCTCCCTATCCAGACCCGCACGGCCTCCAGGCAGCGAGACATCACATCAAGGGCATCGTTGGGGTGGTCTGGGGTGGAGATGTACAGCTGAGTATCATCAGCGTACAGATGACACTTCACCCCAAAACCACGGATGATCTCACCCAGCGGCTTCACATAAATGTTGAACAGAAGAGGCGAGAGGACCGACCCTTGTGGCACTCCCCATGCAAGACGCCTCGAGGTCAACCTCTGCCCCCCTGCCAACACGAACTGCGAACGGTCGGAGAGGAAGGAGGAGAACCACCGCAGAACGGTGCCCCCTATTCCTAACCCTCTCAACTGCTGCAGCATGATACCATGGTCGATGGTATCAAAAGCCGCTGAGAGATCTAATAGGACTAGGACAGAGGAGCAACCCCTGTCCCGAGCCCTCCAGAGATCATCCACCAATGCGACCAATGCTGTTTCTGTGCTGTGCCCCTGCCTGAAGCCCGACTGGTACGGGTCTAGATAGATAGCTTCATCCAGGTGCCTGGGCAGTTGTCGTGCCACCACACTCTCAACAACCTTCGCCACAAAACGAAGGTTGGAGACCGGACGGTAGTTAGCTAATTCAGCCGGGTTCAGGGAAGGCTTCTTGAGGAGGGGCCTCACCACCGCCTCTTTCAAGGCGGCGGGAAAGGCACCCTCACTCAGAGAAGCTGAAATCAGAAATCTGCTGTCAACTCACAAAGCATCTCTGACCTGCTCTTGAGTTGCCATTGGCAAGGGGGATGGGAAAATGAACTCTGTAGCTGTGGTGAGGCAGCATGTCAGTCAAAACAAAAGCACATTCCAGCCATATCTCTGTTAAGGCTGTCTCCATGGTTATCCACAGTGGCCAGAGAGGAGTGATCTCTACAACTCGCAAAATTGCTTCGATGAAGAATGTGACTGATGACACTGTCGCTGCGTTTTTTATTTACCAGCTGAGCTCATCATTTCTGGACTGTCAGACTTTCCATAGCTTGCCAACTTCTTATCAGTAAGCTACGTGTATCTGTGTCCACCCACATTCCTTCACACTCTTTCTTTTGTTCTCTTGCCACGAGTGTCGGCTGCTGAAAAAAAGCAGCTGGCACGAACTATATTTCAAAATGTAATAATTACTTTTCTTAGTTAGTGAGATGTTTTATTTTCTTTATAACAAATAAATGAGTTTTCTTAGAATACTTCTTCGGGTTTTATTTTCAGAATGTTGCAACTTGGAGAAGGCCACGGTCCACCCTCTAATTAATCAGGGTGATTGTCCCAGAACCAAAAATGGGATTAATCAATACCGTGACATCTGGGTAATTCTTCCCCCATGCTATCATTGATTCTTTAACTTGTTCTTCTTCCAGTTTAACCTCTAGCAAATAACCATAGAGCTTTTTAATTACATGATCATCAGAACCCATCAAAATCTTATCTAAATTAGTCAATACATTATAAAAGCCTTCTTGTTTAAGGCCTTCTCGATATCTAGAGAGTATTTGCATGTATGAAAACCAATCCATTTTATACCCTTGATCTTCCATGTCTTGCTTTGATTTAAGTTCACCCTTTTCATCCAATAATTCCTTATATCTTATAATTTGTTTCCCTTTAAACACCACTGGATATGAGAATGCTTCGATTGTAGATACCCAGACTGGTATCTTCAAGTAGTGATTTTTTTTAACCTTCTTTAACCTTTTTTAACCCTCTCCCAACTCAACCATAAGGCTTCACATATTTTATGTCTTCTAAAATACACTTGTATTTTAGTTCCTTTATACCATGCCATCCCAACAATGAAAAGTGAAAAAATGAAAAGCATTTATGGAATGGGGGAAGTCCAAGTCCTTTAATAGGGTACAGAAACAAATGATACAAAAATTTGGTACATGTGATACATCAGAAATAAACCAATGAAAGAACGAAAGACATTTATTACATTTGACAAGTGAACAATAGAAAACATTGATTAGAGATTACTTTCCACATGGGGTAAATGTATGGGTTACATCATGCTCTTTCCAAAATGGATTAGTATTTTACTTAAAACTTGCAAGTATATTCAATTACTTTCAGAATACATTGACTAAGATTCAGTTTTGAAAAGGCTGTTTTTTCCCCATGAAAAAAACAGAAGAAAAACATGCTTTCCTAAAATCTGAAAGGAGGTCAACACTGCCAGACTAAAATTCTAATAACATCCTCACTTTAAGGCTGATAATGTAGCCCAAAATGCTAAATAACACTACCAGACACAGAAACATAAAAACATGGAAATTAGGCTTAAGCAGGAGATCACTTCAAAAAGCAGCCTGATAGTGTTTTCTCCTGAAAATGGGTGAGAATTATATTGGGTGCAGTGGTAGATTCCTCCCGGTTCCGCCTGGTTCCGCCGAGCCAGTAGCGGTGACGATATGATGTCACCGAACCAGTTCTGCCCCCCTCCCCCGCATTATTCTTATCTTTTATTTGGCTCCACCCTCAATCTATTGCTGCCTCCTGGGTCCCAGCTAATAGCTAGGGGGAAAAAAAAACTGTTTAAACTCTTGCCGCGGGGCTTCAAAGGGCTGCCCTACAGCTGATCAGTGTTAAAAGAAAACAAATGAGTAGACCGGTGCCTGCAAAAATAAATGGGTAGACCAGTGCCTGCAAAAATACATGAGTAGATCAGTGCCTGCAAAAATAAATGGGTAGATTGGTACAGCTCTGCAAGCAGTTAAAAGCCTGGTAGACCAGTACTCTGCTAAACCCTAAATAACTGTCACATGACAATCAAGCCACGCCCACAAAATAAGACATGCCCACAGAACTGGTAGTAAAAAATTTTAGAACCCACCCCTGATTGGGTGAGAATTATATCCCCAGAACATCCATCAGCATCACTGTTTTACTTCACTTTTGAACATCAGTTGTTCCTTTGTATTCAGATCTGGCCTCAGCAAAATGATGTAACACTTAGGGATGAAGATGCAACCCAGCAGCCCAGCACTGGAAGCCAAGATGGAGAAGACCTGCACAGCAACCGTGAATTTCCCTTTGGTGCTGAGATAGGTAGGCACAAAGGAGATCCAGACACTGCAAAAGACCAGCATGCTGAAGGTGATCAGCTTGGCTTCGTTGAAGGACCCAGGAAGATTCCTGGCCAGGAAAGCCACTATGAAGCAAATGGCAGCCTGAAAACCCATGTAACCAAGGGCAACATAAAACATAGTGACAGAGCCTTCATTGCATTGCAGAACAATCTCTCTAGGCTGGGAATACATGTCAGAATCAGGGAATGAAGGAAAGACTCCTAACCAGGTGAAACAAATGACAACCTGGACACTGGAACAAGAAATGATGATGGTGTTGGTCAGACTCTTGCCCAGCCACTCTCTCACTCTGTTTCCTGGCTTTGTGGCCAGGAAGGCCAGTACCACCATGATTGTTTTGGCCAAGACGGAAGACACGGCAATGGAGAAGATGATGCTGAAAATTGTTTGTCGGAGAAGGCAGGTGGTTCTCCTTGGCTGACCAATGAAGAGAAAGGAAGTCAAGAAGCAAAGAAGAAGGGAGACCAGGAGAATATAGGAGAGGTCCCGGTTGTTGGCTTTGACAATTGGAGTTTCTTGGAATTTAATGAAGATTCCCAAGACTAAAACTGTGGTTAAGATCAGGAATAGGGCAAAGAAAGTAAGAATAATTCCCAAATACTCTTGATGGGACAAAAAAGTGACAATTTTGAAGATACATTGATCTCGATGCTTGTTCTGATACTGATTGTCTGGACATCTGGTGCAGTGGTCTGCATCTATAGAGGAAAAATGTAATTGTTGTGACCCCGACTCCCGAGCCTGTCCTAACAGAGGAAGAGGACTCAGAAGGTGATGGGGAGGAACTGATAAGGCCTCCCTCTCCAGCACCCTCCTCTCTGGCAATGCCTCAGGTTCCATCTGAAGGCCAAGAGGAACAGCCTGGGATATGCCAGGAGGAAAGCATATCGGAACAACAACAGATAGGGAGCGAGGATGATGAATCCTGGCTTGATCCCAGGCAGCGTCGGAGGGAGAAGCGTGCGCAGCAACGAAAGAGGCGTGGGAGGGCCAGAGATTGAGCTGAGTCACTGAGCCACACCCCACAAGGAATAAAAGGGGGTGTGATTGCTCTTCAGGCTTTGTGATGGTCAAAGTTAAAAACCTGAGAGTCACATCGCGTTACCTGGAATCTGGATTGGACCCTGGTCAATTCTTGCTTCGTGGATTACTTTTTGCTACTGAATTGGACTGAGGAGAAACTCTCTCTCTTGCTGACTGTGAGTGAAAACTGACTTGGCAGGCATTTTGCAGTTTACTGCCAAAACTCTTATCTGCAAGGGTTTCTAGTCGGATTGCTTAATAAAATCTTGGCAGGCGTGTCTGGTTGTGTGTTTGCCTGTGTGGGGAACAGGGACAGAACGTTAATATTTACCATTAATTTATAGGATGGGAGTTAGAGTTTGAAATTAGGAAGCCCACAACTGAATTTGTGTGTGTATTCATCTGCAGGGAATGGGAGGCAGAGAGAAAAAATTAGGAGTATGTGTATACCTGTGCTTCTTTGCATTAGTATGTGTCTCCAGTTGATAAAATGTAGCTAAATTAGGGGCAGAATTTGAGAGGAGACAATTCTAGGAAGCAAAAGGAGAAGGGACAACCATCTACATCAGGGGTGTCAAACTTAATTTCATTGAGGGTCGCATCAGGGCTATGGTTGACCTTGGGGGGGGTGTCAGGCGTGGCTGGCTGGGTGTGGCCAATTGGGTGGGTGTGGCCAGCTTGACACCACTCCCCAATCTGCTAGCATGTTTCCTCTTCACATTGGGTAGACCAGGCTGAAGCCACGCTGGCCCGATCTTTCCTCTTCGCACTGGGAAGCCATGCTAGCCTGAGATTTCTTCTTCTCATTGGGTAGACCAGGATGGCCCCATGGGCCGGATCCTGCCACATTGTAGGCCGGATGCAACCCATGGGCCTTGAGTTTTGACACCCCTGAGCTACATCATGTAGGAAGGTTTCTAATGGACTAGGACTAGCAAATTTGAAAAGGTTGGAATTTTCTGGTTTCCAAAATGGAGTTTGATTTGTCCCTTTACCCATTAATTGGAAGATAAAATTGAAATTCAGTGATAATATTGTTCAACTATTTTTGCTTTCATTTTGTCCCACCAAATCCAAATGGTTATGATTAAAAGGGGCAGATAAAGTTGTCTGGTTTGACCTTTCTCTCTAATCACCATAATGAGGAGAGGTTCCTCTCCGTTAGCAATGTATTCCCCCAAATAGCTGCTCCACAGGGAACACAGAACATGCCTGCCTACTCCTTGGATACTTTGGAGAAAATGGTTAGGCAGAAATGTGTCTATCCCGAGTCCACCCTGGAATGGAGGAGATGGCAAGATTACTGACTAGGTCCTGTGTGAGTTGGCTGTCAGGCCTGGAAGCCATCTTTTTCATTGCATCTTCAGGCCTGCCACATTTACTACTGTGGGAAACTGTAATGGGGGGATTGCATGGAGCATGGGTGATATATACAGGTAGTCATAATAACATTCCTTTCTCAGAAACTCAAGGACATCTTGCCCTGCACCTGGAGGGTTAGAACCGGGAGGCATTTCCAGTCAGCATGGTGTTTGGATTGGGCCATGTGATGGACTTGTGGGTGTTGGGCAGGGACTAGAACTTTCCTTTGGGTGAGGAAAACCTGGAAGCTTTCAGATTTGGGTTTTCCCAGATGTGCCAATATGACATCTTCAATAACATGTAACTTTGGGGAAAGTCAAGCCTCGGAGTTTTCTTTCATTGGGGGTGTTACTTGGAACCCTGACATTGGAGATTAATTTATCTCAATGGAGAGCTTCATACTGTAGAAGCAACATCATTCTGTTTGTCATGGTGAAACAACGGGCTGCTTCATGTCACTTCAACTGATCCTTCACAAAGTCACATATGCTTCTTGATAGCTGCTTGGCTTCTTCTACACTTAACTCTCATTCCAATGAATTTTCCCAGCTCATATTATTGTTATATCCTTGGTGAAATTAATTCTGATAGTTAAATTAATACTCCACCGCCCCCAATACTTAGAAGATATTAGAAATATCTTCTTAGAAAAGATCTGCAGGAACGTTTGCTCCTATCCCAAGAACTGTTTTGATTCCCATTCACCCACCTTCTTGGGTGGAAATGCTCCCTTCTGCACAAGGGACGCAGTTGTAGCAACAGATTGGTTTTCCTTCCTGGACCACCTTGAAATAGCCAGGTTGACAAGGCTCCACACACTGGGAGTGAGGCAAGGGCTGAAAGTGAACAGAATTTGCATTCAGAAGCATCTGCAAAACTGATTAGTTATGAAATGAATTATAGTGTTGGAATGGGATTGTCAGGTCCCATAGCTTATCTTGTCTCCAGAGAAGAGCAGCAGCGTTGCCTTGGAGACCAGCATTTATCACCTCCTCAGCCTGAATATCTCATAATATCTTTACACTTCGAGATTGGCTTGGTGATGTATTGGGCTTTGGGAGGGGCTCTGTCTGCACTTTACTGTTTTGAGTGGGAAACTTAATTCCTGCCTGGATCTCTTGCTATCACAATCTTCCAATAAAAGTTTCCTTTTGAAATGGCTTTTGTTTCATGAGTACTGCTTTCTTGAGAGGACTGGAGAGGCAGGACCTTACAGGGACCAACAAAAGAGGTATGTGCAAAATGGACTAGAAGTGGACCATTCTGTTTCTCCTCTGGGCCATGTTGTGGTGGCCATTCCAGAGAATTTTCTAGAAAGTTACTCTTGAAACTGGAAGCATGATAGTCAGACATGCTTCCATTTTGGAGGACTGTCTCTGGAAGGCTGTCAGAGAAACTTTAGGAAAAACAGATCATATGGAGGAGAAATTAGAATTCTGAAATTCTTCAATATTCTACCAAATAAGGTGAAATTCTTGAATGTATACATGTCCAAATGAACATGTGTAACTCAATTGATTTTAATTCTCCCCTCCTCTTAAATCCTGCTTCCATTTCCCTCCATCCCCACATTTTTTTCCCATAGACCAAAGTCTTCTATTGTATAAGTCATGAAGCATCTTTTCCTTTGCTGGTTATAAATGAAAGAATATAATTCTGAAGCATGAATTTGAAGGCAGTCAGATTTACATATTGTTTGGGATGGAGGGGAACACTTATTGAGATGATGGACAAAACTAAAGAGATGGAACACCTCTTCCTCTACCTGATTGAGCCACTGAGGGCTCGTGATGGCTTCCTTGTTGATGCTGAATTTGACTCCAATGGTTCCTCCTCTGTCTAGACTCCCAAATTTCACTCTGGTGGTCGACTTATTAGGAAACAACACCCAGCTCACAATGTCAAAGTCAGCCATCAAATCTCCATTTCTATCCAAATACATTCCTTCTATGGTTTTGTTGTAGATCTGAGGATTCTTCAGGAAATGGTGAAGCTACAGAATATAAGGAAAGAGGTTTTTACACAAATAGAATCATCTAAACAAGTTGATGTACAGAGATATAAGGAATTTGGCTTATTGAGCTGCAGCCTGTTTTCTTCTCAGGACAATCTGCATAGATTTGTCCTTCAGGTACCAATGGCGGATGTTTTCTTTCCAACATCTGGCATTCCCAACTAGCCCACATTTTCTTGTTTTCTTGTTTTATTTCTCCCGTTAGTTCTCTTGAAGATAAGCAGATGGCAGAAGGGCAGGAGAAGGGAAATCCATTACCTACAAATATATTTGCTTACATTATCTGTTGCTTATCCATGAATTTTCCCTTCCTCCCTGAGATGTCCTGCATAGTTATAGATACATCGTTTTGTCTACAGAGATTTATCTTAACATTATTTGGAGAGTTTCTCCTGTGCACATTGAATAACAAACACCGCAGTGAGCCTTGATTATTTATTTTGGGTCCTGTGTTTTGATTCCACAAGAGAGATAGATTAACAGAGTTAGAAGGGACCTTGTAGGTCATCTAGTCCAAACCCCTGCCCAAGCAGGAGACCCTACACCATTTCTGACAAATGGCAGTCCAATCTCTTCTTGAAGGCTTCCAATGATGAAGTTCCCACAACTTCTGAAGGCAAGCTATTCTATTGGTTGATTTTCACACTGTCAGAAAATGTCTCCTTATTGTAGAAGACACAGCATCAGTTTGTACAACTCAGTCCTGGAAATATAATAATTTAATAATTATAATAATAATTTAACAAAGTTGGAAGGGACCTTGGAGGTTGTCTAGTCCAACCTCCTGCTTAGGCAGGAAATCCTACACTACTTCAGACAAATGGTTATCTAATCTCTTCTTATAAATTTCCTGTGTTATGAATTGGCTTTAGGAAATTGGGAAGCAAATGTCAATATTTTTATTATTATTATTATTATTATTTATTAGATTTCTATACCGCCCTACTCCCGAAGGACTCAGGGCGGTGCACAGCCAAACAATAAAAACACATACAATACAAAATTTAAAAAATAGAATAAAATCAAATTAAATAATTTTGGCCCCGACAAATTTAAAACCCCAAACTTTTAAAACCAATTTAAAATTGAATATATAAATACTAAAAAATATTTAAAATTTTAAAAATCTTTTATAAAAGAGGGGGAAAATTAGGCCAGGCCGGCCTGGTGAAATAGTAAGGTCTTTAAGGCGCGGCGGAAGGTGCGCAGATCCGGGATCCTCCGTATCTCTGGGGGGAGCTCGTTCCAGATAGTAGGTGCCCCCACAGAGAAGGCTCTCCCCCTGGGGGCCGCCAGTCGGCATTGTTTGGCTGACGGCACCCGGAGGAGCCCCTCTCTATGGGAGCGTACCGGCCGGTGGGAGGCTATTGGTGGTAGTAGGCGGTCCCGCAAGTACCCGGGTCCTAAGCCATGGAGCGCTTTAAAGGTGGTAACCAAAACCTTGAAGCGCACCCGGAAGACCACCGGGAGCCAGTGCAGCTCGCGTAGGAGAGGTGTTACATGGGAACGCCATGTCGCTCCCATTACCACCCGCGCGGCCGCACTCTGCGCCAGTTGGAGCCTCCGGGTGCTCCTCAAGGGGAGCCCCATGTAGAGAGCGTTGCAATAGTCCAGGCGGGAGGTGACAAGGGCATGAGTGACCGTGCGTAAAGAGTCCCGATCCAGAAAGGGACGCAACTGGCGAATCAGGCGAACCTGATGAAAAATCCTCCCGGTCACGGCCGTCAAGTGCTCTTCTAAAGACAGCCGTGAGTCCAGGAGGACGCCCAAGTTGCGAGCCCTCTCCGTGGGGGCCAATGATTCGCCCCCAATAGTCAGTGATGGCGTCAACTGACTATATCGGGACGTCGGAAACCACAGCCACTCAGTCTTGGATGGGTTGAGCCTGAGCCTGTTCCTCCCCATCCAGATCCGTACGGCCTCCAGGCACCGGGACATCACTTCAAGGGCATCGTTGGGGTGATCCGGGGTGGAGATGTACAGCTGGGTGTCGTCAGCGTACTGATGGTACTCCACCCCGAAACCACGGATGATCTCGCCCAGCGGCTTCACATAAATGTTGAACAGGAGAGGCGAGAGGACCGACCCTTGCGGCACCCCACATATGAGGGGCCTCGGGGTCGACCTCTGTCCCCCTGTCAACACAGACTGCGACCGGTCAGAGAGAAAGGAGGAGAACCACCGCAACACAGTGCCTCCCACCCCCAACTCTTCCAACCGGTGCAGCATGATACCATGGTCGATGGTATCAAAAGCCGCTGAGAGATCTAACAGGACCAGGACAGAGGAGCACCCCCTGTCCCGAGCCCTCCAGAGATCATCAACCAACGCGACCAATGCCGTTTCCGTGCTGTACCCGGGCCTGAAGCCCGACTGGAACGGATCCAGATACGTCGTTTCATCCAGGTGCTGGGGGAGCTGTTGCGCGACCACACTCTCAACAACCTTCACAACAAAGCGAAGATTGGAGACCGGACGATAATTTACCAACATTGCCGGGTCCAGGGAAGGCTTCTTGAGGAGAGGCCTCACCACCGCCTCTTTCAAGGCGGCGGGAAAGTCACCCTCACTCAGCGAAGCGTTTATAATCCCCTGGAGCCAGCCTCGTGTCACTTCCCGGGAAGCCAGTACTAACCAGGAAGGACACGGGTCCAATAAACAAGTGGTCGCGTTCAGTCTACCCAGAATCCTGTCCACGTCCTCAGGGGTCACAGGATCAAACTCATCCCAGATAACATTCTCAAGACCTGCCCCTGTCTCTCCCCCTGAGACTACCCAGTCGGAGTCCAAATCTTCCCGAATCTGAGTGATTTTGTCATACAGATACTGAACAAAATCCTCGGCTCTACCCTCCAAGGGGTCCTCCCGCGCTTCCTGGTGGAGCAGGGAGCGGGTCACCCTAAAGAGGGCGGCCGGGCGATTATCTGATGACGCAATAAGAGCAGCAAAATAACTACATTTCGCTGCTTTTATCGCCACTAAGTAATTCCTAATGTGGGATCTTACTAGTGTCCGGTCAGATTCAAGAAGACTGGCCCTCCAACTACTCTCTAGGCGTCTTTTCCGGCGCTTCAACTCCCTCAGCTCCTCGGTAAACCAAGGAGCCAATTGAGATCGGCGCCGGGTCAGAGGCCGCGAAGGCACGACCCGATCCAGAGCACCAGCAGCCGCCCTATCCCAGGCGGCCACCAGGTCTCCAGTCGAGGCGTGTGCCAGAACCTCAGGAAATGGCCCAAGCTCCGTCTGGAATCTGTCAGGTTCCATCAGGCGCCTGGGGCGGAACCATCTGACCGGCTCCGCCTCCCTGCGGCGGGGTGCAGCGGTTCGAAAGTCGAGACGAAGGAGAGAGTGATCTGACCATGACAAGGGTTCAGTAACTATATCCCCTATATCAAGATCCCTCAACCACTGTCCAGAGACAAAAACCAGATCCAGCGTGTTTCCCCCTGTGTGGGTAGGGCCATGAATTAACTGGGTCAGGTCCATAGCTGTCATGGAAGCCATGAACTCCCGAGCCATCTCTGACGTCTCACCCACGGACGGCAGGTTGAAATCCCCCATAACCATAAGCTTAGGGGTATCAACCGCCACCGCGGCGATGACGTTGAGTAGCTCGGGCAGGGCTGTTGCCACGTGGCAGGGAGCCAGGTACGTGATCAGCAAACCCATCTGAACCCCATGACCCCATTTCACAAAAGGGATTCACAGCCGGCCGTCTGAGGAACAGTGGCCTCCCTCGGTCTCAGACCTTCTTTAATGATAACCGCTACCCCCCCACCCCTCCCCTGTGACCTATTTATAATTGACTCTTCCATCTGCTCATTATCTGAAGAAAGCTTGAACACTGATTCTGAGGGAAAGCTTGACTATTGATTCTGGCACTCTTCAGGTGATTTTACAAGAATATACACTGATAATTGTAATATTAAATACAATGTTGTGTTACATTATAATAAATTGGGAGATAATCCAAAATCCCTTTCCACAAGCATCAAATTCTAGCATCTGAAGAAAGAAAAGCTCAAAGCACATGAAGTAAAATACATGGAATAAAATAATTGTAGTGGTGTGTGACAACATAGTCAAGGTATAATTTGCCATTCAGCAATGCTGGAGGCCAAATGTAAAAAGAAAGAGTAATTCAATATTTAATGTTACATGTAATAACAGCAGCAACGGAATTACGTATGGACAAAATTGGAAAAATGGAGGTATACCAACAGAAGAAATGGTAATAAAGTAAATATTAGAATGTGCCAACATGGACAGGTTAACGATGGAAATTAAAGACAAAGGAGAAACAGCCTATTACTTAATATGGGGCCTATTGGCTAGATAATAGATGCAAAGCTTAGAAAATTCATGATGAAAGAGGGTCAATAAGCGAGAAACAAATACAGGTATAAAACTATATAGAAGAATATGTATTGCAAGCAATATTATTATTTGACTGTACATAACTGCAAATTAAAATATATAAGAGTGCTAAATGTATAGAGAATTATGTTATAACTATGGAAACAATAGATATAAGTATGATATATAATATCAAGTTTCTTTTTTTTCTACGGACTATACTGTATGATTAAGAGAAAAATGGTCGTAGTTAGGATGTATAACATTATATATATTTAAAAAGGTACTGATACAACCAGTATATCCTTTCGCCTTTCAGCTCCAATCCAGAAGCCCTCAAGCAGCCACGTTCACGACAAACCATTTTATACCAAATTTATATTTTTAAAAGGTAGACTAGTATAGATCTATTTCAAGCTATTTAGCTCTCATCAGCTAGTCTCCCTTTATTTCTTTATCAGCAAAAATATAAATTTGGTATAATTAATATATATAAGTTGTGGCTCAGAAGGTTAATTCAACTGCCTAACATGCAGGAATCCAAGTTTGTAAGGATATGGCCAGCTGATGAAAGCTAAAAAGCTTGAAATAGCTCTATACTAGTCTCCCTTCATTTCTTTATCAGCAAAATATAAATTTGGTATAAAATGATTTGTCGTGAATGCGACTGCTTGAGGGCTCCTGGATTGGATCTGAAAGGCAAATGGGAGCAGAACGCCCCCTCCCCCATGTTGGGGTAGACCAGGTGTCTCGATAGAAAAACACTTTATATATAAGATGCGAGTTCCAGGTATAGTTATAGAAGAGGTGATAGACATCACGATCTCCGGAACGTTTAAAAGTGGAAAATTTTTTATTTTAAATAAAAAATGATTAAGGCAGAAAAAAAAGATAATTACAGGGAGAAGGCAAGGGTGTGGGCCTGTTACACGCGCAATGACTAACTTGATCAGCGTCACATAAAAGCAAGCAGCTCCTCAATGGGGATTTTATACACTGACGAAGTTGGTAGGGGCCGACAAAAGCTTAGCACAAGTTTTAAAATAAAAAATTTTAAACTTTTAAATGTTCCGGAGATTGTGATGTCTATCGCCTCTTTTATATATATAAAGATATATATATCTTTTTTCTTTTTCGTAGGCTTTTATGTGCATATTCTTTCTAGCCAGGTTTTACCTATTTAAACTTAGTTGTTCTACAACCCTAGGTTCTGTGAAGATACATTGTACCTTTACAGGAAGGATATCTGAGAAGTGGGTGTGGCTCACTGACGACGCCTTAAAAGGCAGAAATAGCTATCTGAGTCTCCCAGAGAGCAACACAGAGTTGCAGTTTGTCAGCAAAAAAAAAAAAAAAGCCCAGAAACTTGTGAATGAGATTTCACAGAACCTAGGGTTGTAGAACAACTAAGTTTACGTAGGTAAAACCTGGCTAGAAAGAATATGCATATATATGACGAATGAGACTTCGTCGAAACATTGCCAAGACACTTCCAATTTTACGCGGGAGAAAACCCAAATAACCAAAGACCTACATACAAACACCCGCGAAAACCTCAGAAACCATATATATATATATATATATATATATATATATATATATATATATATATATATATATATATATATATATATATATATATATATATATATATATAACCTGAATACGCCAAGACTTGCATACCTGTACCCGTGAAAATCGACAAATACGAAAACAAATATATATATATATATATATATATATATATATATATATGAAAGAGGAGGATACGAACAATTCATCAACTGCAGGATAAAGAGGGTAAGTTATGTTAGAATCTAGAAAAGAAGAAAGAGATAGTAACCCAATTTTTTCAATATTTATACACACAGGATAAGGTGCCAACAGAGGAAATAGATCAATATTTAAAAGAGGAGGGAATGCCAGTAGTAACTGAAGAAGAGGAAGAGATATTCAATAGAGAGATTACTATAGAGGAACTACAGGCAACAATTAGGAAACAAAAAAACAATAAAACTCCGAGAACAGATGGGTTACCAATAGAATTATATAAAGGATTAGGGGAATCACTAAATTGGATATTATTGGAGGTTTACAATGAGGCACTGAGAGAGGCAAAGCTGCCAGACTCTTGGAGGGAGGCATATATCTCGCTAATGCCGAAGGAAGGGGCAGATACAAGAAAGATAAAAAATTATAGGCCAATTTCTTTACTAAATTCCGATTATAAGATTTTTATGAACTTGATGGCAAACAGATTAAAGATAATACTAAACCATAGA
This sequence comes from Pantherophis guttatus, assembly GCF_059756535.1. Taxonomy (NCBI): domain Eukaryota; kingdom Metazoa; phylum Chordata; class Lepidosauria; order Squamata; family Colubridae; genus Pantherophis; species Pantherophis guttatus. The sequence continues at coordinate 271,025,194 of NC_142064.1, forward strand.
ATACATTCGGACCAGAATGGATTCCTGCCGGCAAGACAAATTAAAAACAACGGCTTTTCCGGAGGCTCCGTAGGACGTTGAGGACGCTCCCTGGGTGAGCGCTAGCCCCGCGACTTTGTTAGCCGCTAGAACAGCAAAAAATCAGCTGTCTAGCGGCGAAGAACCTTCCCCCCCGGGAGAAGAGGGGGAAGTGAGCAGCCAGGTGCAGGGTAGAGCTCCATAAGAGCCCTAGAATTAATTCTGGGGCTCGAAAAGTGCGAGCTCCCCAAGAACCTGGGAAAAGCTCCAAAGCCGGGACGCCTCTGCCAGAAGGCAGAGCAAAACGCCACGTCCGCCCCTGCTTTTAATTGATACAAAGAGAAAATTGAAGCAGGCAGAACAAAAACAGGAGACTACATAATTGCAAGTACTTACACTTTAATTCCTTTGAACATCGTTTCTTTTCGAGCCTATAAGAGCGGAGCTGGAGTGGAAAGGGAGGGGAAGATGGCGCTGGCTCGTTAAGACAAAGAGACGAAAGTGAAACTTAAGAAGAAAGTTGTTACAGGCTTGTTAACTCATCAAGCTTCGAGATTCTGAGGATGGCTTCTAGGTTCTTAACCTGGAATGTTAACGGTTTAAACTCACCACAAAAAAGGAAGAAAATATTTCACCATTTGAGACAATTTAAAAATGAAATAATATGCCTGCAGGAAACACATATAAGGACAACTGACCAAAAATATTTAATAAATACAAAATTGGGAACACATTTTGCTGCATCAGCCCCGGAAAAAAAGAATGGAATAGTGATTTACTTGAAAAGAGATTTGATGGCTAAATTAGTTGAGGCAGATCAACAAGGAAGATTTCTGGCAATTGAGATAATGATAGAAGGAAAGAAAACACTCTTATTGGGGATATATGCTCCCAATCAACAGCAAGAGAAATTTTATAAATTGATACATACAAAATTATTACATTGGGATTATAATTCATGTATACTGATGGGAGATTGGAACGGAGTGTTAGACCCTAGTATTGATAAGAAAAGAATAGTACAAACTACCAAATTGCGATCTAGACTGCCTAAGACTTTTTTTGATATGATGGAGGATATGGAATTAAGAGACATTTGGCATGAAAGGAATTATAGAGAACAAGATTTTACATTTTTTTCAGATAGACATCAATCCTTTTCAAGAATTGATTTTATATTAATTACAAATGATTTTTTTCCCAGGGTAAAGAAGATAAAGATTTGTCCCAGAATTTTAACTGATCACAGCCCAGTTTGGATGGAACTGGAGTGTGGGGAAAGAGTTAGGAGATCTTGCCGGTTAAATGAAAACCTTTTCAGATATGAGAAAAATGTAATAGAATGTAAAAAACTAATGAAGGAATTTTTTGTTTTTAATATGAACAAGGGAACATCTATGGATATGGTATGGGATGCTAGTAAAGCATATATGAGAGGAGTTCTGATAAATATGAATAATGCTTATAGGCGTAAACAAGTGGAGAAAAGGAGGGAATTAGAAGAAGAGATTAAGAAAAAAGAAAGGGTGTTAATTGATAACCCAGGGGATAAGAAAATTAAAGAAGAGATCAGTTTATTACGTGGGCAATTTAATATGATGCTTTCAGACCAAGTGGCAACCAATCTACAATATGCTAAACATAATACTTTTTGTAATGCAAATAAACCAGGTAGATGGTTGGCATACATGCTGAGGAAAAAACAAAAATCTCGTACCATAGAGAAAATAGAGTATAAAGGTAGAGAGCTGTATCACCAAAATATGATTAAAAAGGCATTTTTAGAATTTTATGCAAGATTGTATACTGCAGACAAAATACAAGGTGCAGAGGTAGAGACATATCTGGATAGACAGAATATTCCAATAGTTACAGAGGAACAAAGAGAACGGTTAAACCAATTAATAACAGAGGAGGAGATCCTCTCAACAATTAAACAGTTAAAAACTGGTAAGGCTCCTGGTACGGATGGATTAACAGCTGTGTACTATAAATATTTACAATTGGAGATGATTTTACCTCTTAAAGAATTATTCAATAGAATTCAGCTGGGTGAAGGGGTACCACCTTCATGGAAAACAGCTTTTATTTTGTTAATTCCAAAAGAAGATCAAGATTTGACACAACCCAAAAATTATAGACCTATATCCTTATTGAATACAGATTATAAAATATTTGCTAAGATATTGGCAAATAGGTTAATGCTAGTAATGCAGAAGACGATTCATGCTGACCAAACTGGTTTTATACAAGGTAGACAAATGAAAAATAATGTAAGACAAATTGTTGACATATTGGAACATTTGGAAAGGAATAACCAAATCCCTGTGGTGCTTATATTTCTGGATGCGGAAAAAGCTTTTGATCGATTAGATTGGCAATTTTTATTGAGAGTGGTCAATAGGATGCAATTTGGGAATTGCTTTATGCAGTCCATAAAAGCAATATATCAGGAACAGACAGCTCCGATAATTATTAATGGCAGTTTGACAGAAACTTTTAAAATTGAAAAAGGCACGAGGCAGGGATGTCCCTTATCGCCATTATTATTTATATTAACTTTGGAGTTGCTGTTAAATAAAATACGTAATGCAGATGGGATAAAGGGAATCAAAGTTAGAGATTATGAATATAAGATACGGGCATTTGCAGATGATTTGGTTATGACCTTAACTCATCCAGTGGAATCAGCAAAGGTTTTGATTGATATAATAAAACAGTATGGTCAAGTATCTGGGTTTAAGATAAACATTGGAAAAACAAAGATGATAGTTAAAAATATGACAGCTAATCAAAAAGAGGAGTTACAAAGGGTAACGGGATGTGAAATAGTTAAAAAAATCAAGTATTTAGGAGTTTATATTGCATCTTCTAATGGTAAATTGTATAAGTATAATTATGAATTGATATGGCATAAAATACAAGTTGAAATGGATAAATGGAAAAAACTACAATTGTCCTTGCTGGGTAGAATAGCAGTTATAAAAATGAATGTGTTGCCTAGGTTTTTGTTCCTCTTTCAAATGATACCAATACTAAAAAAGGATGCCAACCTGGAAGAGTGGCAGAAAGGTATTAATAAGTTCGTATGGCAAGGTAAGAAACCAAGGATAAAATTGAAAATAATGCAGGACATACGAGAAAGAGGAGGACTGAAAATGCCAAATTTAAAATTGTACTATGAAGCAGCTGTTTTATCAGCAATTAGTGATTGGATTAATTTAACAAATGGAAGGATATTGAATATTGAAGGGTATGATCTGGTCTATGGTTGGCATGCTTATTTAGTGTATGAAAAAAGGGTGGACAGAGCATTTAAGAGTCATATACTGAGAAATGCTTTATTGCGTGTCTGGAAGAAATATCAATATAAGTTAAATGAAAAAATATCTATATGGACAGCACCCAGGCACGCAATAGAGAATACGAGTATAGAATGTAGACAGGATGTAATTACGTATAAAGATATTCTCATTATGGAGGGAGGTATATTAAAATTAAAATCTGTGAATGTGTTGAAAGAGGAGAAAATAATTCAAACATGGTTTCAATATGTACAATTACAAGCCAGATGGAGAAAAGACCAGAAAACTGGTGTTATACAAAGTGATGAAAATTTAATTAAACAAATTAGAGATCAAAGCCCAATGCATATAAAAAGATTGTATAATATACTGATAGAGATGGACTCGGAAACAGAGCTAGTTAAGGACTGTATGATAAAATGGGCGCAGAATTTTGAACAGCCAATAATGATGGAAACGTGGGAGAAAATATGGGTAACAAATGTGAAATTTACCAAAGCGCAAAATTTAAGGGAGAACTTTTATAAAATGTTTTATAGATGGCATCTAGATCCAAAAAAGTTATCTCGTATGTATCCGAATGTACAACCAAAATGTTGGAGATGTAATTGTGAGGATGCTACTTATTTTCACATTTGGTGGACATGTAAAAAGGTTAAAGCGTTTTGGATTAAAATCTGGTGGATTTTACAAAATATTCTTAAAAAGAGGTTGAAATTTACACCACAGCTGTTTCTTTTGGGTATAGTTACGGATTGTACAGTTATAGAGACTAAATTGATTTTGAATTTAATAACTGCAGCAAGACTGTTGGTGGCACAATATTGGAAGAAGCAAGATTTACCTACAATCCAAGAGTGGACAATGAAAGTTATAAATCTAGCGGAAATGGCAAAAATCTCGGCGTACCTGAAGGATCATTCAAATGAAAGATATTTAAGAGACTGGAGAAGGTGGATAGATTATATTCAAAATAAATATCGGAATAAGAAATTGCAGATAGGTTATGAATGATTATATAGATATTTAGTGTGTCTTTAAGTAATAAAGCTAGGCGGGTAATTAGGGAATTGAAGAAACAAGAGATGTGAAATGTCATAATTGTTTAGATTAGGATTGATTATGATTGTTGAAGTTTATACCCTGTAATTTGTTCTGGGAAGGGGAGGGGGGAGGGGGGAGGTTGAGGTAGGGAAGGGGGGGGAAATATGTAAACTTTTTGTAAAACTTTTAAATAATAAAAAAACAAAAACAAATTAAAAACAACATAAGGACTGTGATCAATGTAATAGAATACTATGAGGTGCATCCAGAAAAACAGGTAGCCCTGATTTTTCTGGATGCACAAGAGGCGTTTGATCGGGTCAACTGGAGATTCATGACACAACAAATAAAGAATATGAAATTTGGGGAGAAATTCAAAAAGATAATAGTTTCCATATATACAAAACAGAGAGCAAGGATTTTAGTCAATGGGGAACTAACAAATTTTTTTGAAATAAGTAGAGGAGTACGACAAGGGTGCCCACTTTCACCACTACTTTTTATTCTAACTCTAGAAAATTTACTTAGAAGAATTAGACTCAATAAAAATATAAAAGGACTCAAGGTTAAAGGAGAAGAGTACAAGGTCCAAGCGTTTGCTGACGACCTTGTATTCTTCATAGAAGATCCACTAGAAACAGAATTAAAATTAATAGAAGAAATAGAGAAATTTGGTAAAGTGGCAGGCTTAAAAGTCAATAAAGATAAGACCAAAATATTTTTTTTATTGAAAAAGTTTTTCAAATACAGATTTCCCCCCCTTTCCCCCCTCTCCTCCCTAACCCCCCCTCACCCTCCCCTTCCCCTGTGACTTCTTCATAATAAAACCCAAATTCATAACAGATTATATCATACTTTACCATCCACTTACTCCATCTCCATATGCTGACCCTTTCTTTCTAATAAAATTATCATATCCCCCTTATACTATACTATGCTATACATTTCAAAGTGACATTCTATTATAACATTATCTAATAACTCCTAATTTAACATAATAATATTATTATATCTCCCAATTTAGCGATTTCCGCTCATAATCTACCCTTACTATAAGACTATATAGTAAATCCTAATTTAACATTTATTCAGTTCAGCTACCCATTTCCTTCCCCCCCATCATTATATCTCTTAACTCAAATCTTTTACATATATTCACTTCTAGACATAATATCCCTTTTCTTTAAACTAAACAATCAATAACCTAACCTATCTCCACCCACTTTCCTACAAAACTACCATATTAATATCTTTATTCTTCTGCCCACTCAACTAGAAAAATATTCCCTTATGTAAATAAAATCCTAAAAAAAAACTTTAAGCTTGTAATCCATATAATATCTTCTGTAATGTCTTTCAGCTGGATGATAAACTCCATCGCCCATGTTAGGGTAACATCGCATCCTAATTCCAACAGTATTTTCAGTATCTTCAATCTTCAATTACCATCTGCCCCCATCCATAACAAATATCTTCATATTGCAAAAAAAAAAAAAAAACACAACAACCACCCGAGTGACTTTATATTTATATTCCATATAATGTCTATAGAGGTGTCTTTTATCCAGATTATTAATTCCAACCACCATAATAGGGTAAGAACCAGATCTTCTGCGTGCCCCAATCCAGTAAATCTCTTGCCATGTAACTCAGCATAAACGTAATATATTTATCAAGAAATCCAAAAAACGAAAAAGATATTTCCAATCCATTCGATTTAAGGCCCTTTTCACATCCCAAAAGTTCAGCACTGCAGAGATCTGTCACTCTCCTCAGGATAAAATAAACCAATACTTTGCCCATTATCTTTTCATATATTCAGTCCTCTCATAAATAACTGGCATTACACTGTTGTTTAGTTTAAAAGTTTTTGTTTTTGTGAGACCTACTTCTTCTTTTCTTGACTTTGTGGGTTGGATCTCCATCCTGAGTTCTTTTCTGTAGATTGTGTATCAACTATTTGGTTTTCATACTGATCTATAACTTGATCTTGTTGGTTTTGCTTTTGTGGCTTAAATCTTTCTGGTTCTGTAAATTGTATATCAACTGATTGACTTCCATGCTGGTTTGTGGCTTGATAAATCATTACATTAGAATCCGGAACCGCCTCTCTTATATTAAATAGTCCAGTTGAGACCTCTGAGAGAGAATCCAAAAGCAGCTCATCTGTGGAGACCTCTGTGACTTGTTGTTTCTTCATTACTGCCATCTCCTTCTGCTTTTCTTGAGTTTCTATCTCTTGTTGATTTTGCTTTTTAAGGACCTTGTGGTAAAATTCTTCCGCTTTTTCAACAGTATTTAACTGATATCTTACTCCTTGATATCTCAATATTATGCCCACTGGAACATCCCACCTGAATAAAATATTTTGTTTTCTTAGCTCAGTCACCAAAAGTCCAAATTTCTTTCTATCTCTTAACATCTTAGGCGGCAATTCTTTATATATCCAAATTTTTCTCCCATACAGTTGTAAGGTGGAATTAAAGGATTTTTGCACAATATCATTTCTTATTTCTTTGTCTGTAAAGTAAATCACCACATCTCTAGGCAGTTGCCTTTGCTTTGCAATCCAAGAATTTATTCTATAGGCCTTATCAATTTTACAGGATACCTCCTCAGGATGAACCTTTAAGATCCCAGCCAGAACTTGAGCAGATATTTTTCTTAGGTCATCACTGTTATTTTCCTGTAAACCTCTGATTCTGATCGCAAATTCTGTCAGCCTGTATTGCATCATTACAACTTCTCTTTCAATCCCTTGCTTTATATCTTCTGCATTATAAGTTTTGTGACCAGCTTCTTCTTTAGACTTTACTTCTAAACTATTGTCTTGAATATTTATTAAATCCTTTTCAATTCTTAGTATTTTGTTATCCAGATTATAAATCTTATCATCAATTTCCTCCATTTTAGACTCTAGTAATTTAATATTTGTATCCAACTTTATAACAATTTCTGAAAAACCATTAGTCACTGTTACAATCTTTCGTTGCAAGTTATCATACCTTAGTTGTATCATTTCTTTAATTTCCTGCCTTAATTTTTCAAATTTCTGGTTCACAGTCTTATGATATTTAGCCATTTCCTCCTGAAGAAATTCTTTTAAGTTAAAACCATTCTGCAAAGTCTGTAGGCTCAAAGCTTGTTCAAACAGTTGTGAGTGGGGGAGCACCCCCCCCCGCTTGTCTATCAGGCTTTATAAGTTTTAACGCCATCCTGCCAGCAAACTCTTTTTTTCCCCCCAAACAAGATCAAGTACAAATCTCCAAGAAGAAAGGAACTTAAAATAACTAATTTTCTTCCAAATTGTAGCCAGCACTATATATTCCGCTACTTTGTATCTATTACGGAAGGACTCTCACTTTCGGCTTTCTTCTACTTTCCAAGCCTCAGCGTTCGCCATTTTAAAGTTTTTTTCTCTTTCACTCTGAAATGCTTATAAATTCATTAAGGATACTTGCAATTTAGGGTCCCAAGTCCAAGTCTCATCTTTTTAAATAAATCCATCTGTTAAGTTCGTTGATTAATCCGGTCCCAGCGCCTAGCTCTGCAAAAAGGCAGAGTTCTCCCGATGCCTGGAGCGACGGCGAGTGGGAATAGGGTGCCTCAACCTGCTCGTCCCCAAGAGTCAAAAAAAAGCCTCTGGGGACTTCGCAGAGGGCTCTACCTGCCCTCGCCTGCTCTGACTCACATTTCCGTCAGGAAATGGAGTTTTTCGAGCCGACTTTCAGGTGTAAAGGCGGCTCTTTACAGGCAACGGGGCGGTGGTCACGGAGGACCGTCTGGCGGCGCCGGAAGCCAGACAGGAAGTTCGATAAATTAATTAATTACAACAAATTAAAAATGACTTAGAAAGATGGGGGAAACTAAAACTATCATTGCTAGGAAGAATTGGGGCAATAAAGATGAATATACTCCCGAGGCTCCTTTACTTATTTCAAACTATCCCGGTTAAATTAGAGAAAAACTTCTTTACAAATCTGAATAAAATAACATCAAAATTTGTATGGGAGGGAAAAAAACCAAGAATAAATTTAAATATATTACAGGATGATAGAACTAGAGGGGGTTTTGGCCTACCAGCGTGGGAAAAATACTATAAAGCAGCGAGTCTAACATGGATTAAGGAGTGGGTCAATTTGGATAATTATAGACTATTAAAATTGGAAGGCCACGATTTATTAAAGGGGTGGCATGCCTTCTTGTGGAATGCCGGGAACAAAACATATAAACATTTTAAAAATCACATAATAAGAAATTCACTGATTGGTACTTGGTTCGAAATTAAAAATAAACACTATATGAAGGTTCCCGGCTGGATATCTGCATTGGAGGCGGCAATGCACCCCAACACATTAGCCCCCCATAAATTAATAAGATATAAAGAATTATTGGATCCCCATGGAAAATTAAAAACATGACTGGAACTCAGGGAACAAGTATAGAAATAGATTGGTGGCCCTACCTACAAATACAAACTAGATATAATAAAGATAGTGAGGAAGGAGGAATTGAAATAAATCCCAACCGATTGGGAACCTTCTATCATGTCTGGTGGCTTTGCCCAAAAATTAAGAAATATTGGATAAAAATAAAAATTTGGATATCAGAAATAATTGCGGAGGATATTGAGTTAGAACCAGAAATCTTTTTGTTAGGAATGCTTAAACAAAACATTAGAAAAGAAAAAAAGTACCTAATATTACATATAATTACGGCAGCTAGGTTAGCCCTAGCACAAGCCTGGAAAACAGATCAATTGCCAACAGAGCAGCAAATAATTCAAAAAATTTATACATGTGCAGAAATGGATAGACTAACGTTGAAATTGAAAGATAAGGAAGACTCACAGTATTTTAAGGTATGGGACAGTTGGTATGAGTGGATAAACCAATGGAAAAGAAGGTAAAGACAAAATTTAGTAAGAAATTAAAAGTAATAATTATACACCGTCATCAAGGACAAAAAGGAAATAAGTCACTGTGTATATTTGTACTTATTTACATTATATATACTTGTTGTTTGTTGATACTTTTGATTGTATTTTAAGGTTGTGAATGTTTTATATAATTTTATTTTTTTAAAAATCTAATGAAGTTTGTTTTTTAAAACCAAAAAAAAAAAAAGAAAGAAAAAAAGAAAGAAAGAGGAGGACAAGGGATCTTATGAAAGAAAATGATTCATAAAAGATATTTTTTCTCAATGTATATGACATTTCTCAAAGAGTGTTTCACAATGTTCACCATGTAGATGTCACCCTTAGAAACATACATGGAACCGATAAGGAAATACCTGCCATGGTTGAATGTTTTCAACTTCCACCTTGTCTTTTCTCTCCATCCTTGTCCTCTGGGATCGGGGTGAATTGACCACATTTAAGGCATGTGCCACAATCTGGATGGCATTGTAAGTTAAGGAGCTATCTAGAGAGAAGGTCTTTTCAATCTCCTGCTGAGGTAGAGTCTCCAAGTTCTCTTTCTCTGTACACCTTGTCCAGCCTTTCACAGACAAGGCAGGCTTCCCATATGAACAGTGAAATTTCTTAGTCATAAATGCTTCGATAAAAAGATAGAAATCCTTGAAATTGTCAAATTTGGTAATTTGGCTGGTCTGAATAAGAAAAGAAAAAATGATATGGGTGTATCTGAAAGAGAGAGTATTATATGATAATTCAATGGTGAGATCCCACAAAGCGGTTGTGATCCAAACTATGCCTTCAATAGGCTTTCGCAAGGAATTTAATATGTTTTCTAGGAAAAGGGCTCCCTCGATGAACGTAAACTCTGAGTAATAAACAAATACATTGATTTGGGCCCACAGGTTGAAAACAGAAATCAGATGCTTGAACTTCTCATCTTTTAATAATACGATTTGTGCAAAAACAACACAGATGCCATTCTGAGCCAGCACAGGAACGAAGGTCCTAATGAAATGTTCTCCGTTATCAGTATCTGCAGCAAAGACGCCAATGAATGTCCATCGAAAATAGAGCAGCAATTTAACAATCCCCAGGTTTTGAGCACCTTCTTTGGGGACGGTCCGGTAGAAAAAAGGTAACTGAGTTTTATCACTCAGGATCGGTGAAATAAAAGTATAGCTGATCTGTAGAGGGGAAAAAAAGAAGATTTATGTTTTATTTGGGGCTTTTACTATCCTGCTCTATGGAGTAGAGAGTTGGTCTCTGACAGTTGAAGAAATGAGAAGCATTTGAAATGTAGATTTACAGACGGCTGTTACGTATAACTGGGTTAACAAAAATCACAAATGAGGAGGTGATAAGCCACCTGGGAAAGCCAAGGGAAATCATCAAAGCCATTAAAAAGCGAACGTTAAAATATTTTGGACATGTGATGCGACACCCAGAAAAATACGGCATCCATCACTTAATCCTCCAGGGAAGGATTGAAGGCAAACGAGGTCCAGGCAGAAGAAGAGAAGAGCATCGTGGCTTCAAAACCTAACGGACTGGTTTGGACAAAACTCAGCAGCACTTTTTCATGTGGCTGTTAACAAAAATAGGATTTGCCAACATGATCACCAACGTCCGATGACGGATGTGGCAGAAGAAGAAGACCTATTAGATCCTGAAAAGATAATGTCAGAGCTTAGGTAGTGGCTGGAAGATTCCAGCCTACCTTGGTGGATTTAATAGGGGATCAGAAATGCAGAAAACATAACTGTCAACAATGGATGTTAAGAAATCCAGATCTCATTTTCTGAAAAGCTGATGCTTCCTCAGAGCCTGCATAGTGCAAGATCTGAGCAACATGAAATATTACAAGTTAATATTTATTCTCAATTTATAACTGTTAATTATGGTTGTATCAATCTTTGTTCTTATCTCTCTGGGAGACTGAAAGATGACATAAAGATTAATTCTTCATCTTAATCCATGCTTAATTAACATTTCTAAGGAGAAAATCTCCTTAACTGCTCTGAAATAAACTTGCAGCCATTCGCTGGCTCTATACCTGTGGGATTTTGTAGATGCCCAATATGGCAGCCATGAGGATGGATATATCAGAGTTGGTCTCTTCCAGCAGAACCAGCATGTTTCTCTTCCTTCCGCAGCTGTAGTTGGGAACATTGGCCTCTCCAGTTGAAAGCAAATCCAACAGACCATCCAAAGTCATTATTCTGTCTCGAAAGTTGTCATTGAGGTTATAACCCAGGGTGAGGTTGGGCAAGAGAAGAGGATCTTTGTTGATTTCCTGAATGGCAAAAAGGAAGGACAGAATTTTCCAGTATATCACATTTCCTTTCCTGAAAAGATACATGGATTTTGCCATGATGTTACATTCAGTGAAATCACCAACCTAGAACTAAGGAGAAATTTCCTGACAGTGAAAGGAATTAACTGGTGGAAGGGCTTCCTTCCCGAAGTTGTGGATGCTCCATCACTGGAGGTTTTTAAGAAGAGATTGGACAGCCATTTGTCTGGAATGGTATAGGGCAGTGATGGCTAACCTTTCTGCTGTCGGGTGCCAAAAACGGGAGGAGAACCGCAGGGGCGCATGTGTGCGTTCCCACACCCATAATTCAATCCACCCTGCTTCCTGTGCATGTGCGTACGACCCCCCCAATGCTCCCCCTGCTTTTGGCACGTGATGGCATGGTGGGCCCTCTAGGCCTGTTTTTTGCTCTCCCCAGGCTCCAGAGGCTTTCTAGGAGCCTGGGGAGGGCAAAAACAGCCTCCCCTACCCCTCGGAGGCCCTCCGGAGGCCAGAAACAGCCCATTTCCCGATTTCCAGTGGGCCCGGAAGGCCTGAAAATCAGCTGGCTGGCACATGCATGCATGCTGGAGCTGAGCTAGGGCAATGGTCGCATGCCCATAGATACGGCTCCGTGTGCCACCTGTGGCACACGTGCCATAGGTTCGCCATCACGGGTATAGGGTCTCCTGCTTGTACAGGGGATTAGACTAGAAGACCTCCAAGGTCTTCCCATCCAACTCTGTTATTCTGTTAATGCATTTCATATGTGCTATTGTGATTGCACAGGTTTTTGTCCCCAAAGTTCCTCTTTTCTACTTAGATTATTTGAAAGTCAAAACAGACACACTCCAGACAATCTGGGCACTGTTGTCACTTGCACTATTCGCTCAACCTCAGTTTGAGAAGTCAAAAAACATCCATGGATCATTGAAGAAAACAATAGCAGAGAATTTGGGAGAAAGACGGGAGGCACCCAGGAGTTGACTGCTGATGTCTTTGGAATTGTGGGTTCTATCTTTCTGGAAAATTTATTCATTCGATTTATTAGATTTACGAGGCATGCCAAACTACTACTCTGCAATAGCATTGTAGTTTCCTAGCTACTCTAGCAACACCAGATGCTAATAATAATAATAATAGATTTATGTGCCACCCATCTCATCCAAAGGAGACTCTGATAGAGAGCTATCTTCTACGAAAGACTCAGAAAAGAAATCAGCCTTTTCTCTGAATTGGGACTGTGAGGGATCTCAGAAAGATCGATGGTTCATTGAGGGTGCTTTCAAGAAAAGGCAGCACACAAGGATGCAATCAAATTAAGTCTTTATTTAGAAGTAAAGTAAAGTAGAGTAAAATGGGTTCTGTGGCATGGAAGCATCCATGCCTGGATTGAGCCCATGGATCATTCCTGTAGGAAGTTAGAACAAGAGTATGGAAAACAGTCCCTGTGCAGGGCTCCTCCCTTACCAATGAGGCTGCAGAGCTGGAGCCCCTTGACCCTTGATCAAAAGTCCCTCTTTGCTCCCATCTGGTGGCCTTTTAAGGAACTGCCATGGCTGGCACAAAATACCTAACAATTCCCCTTCTTTCCAGCCAATGGCAGGTGACGGTGAATATGAGTGAGAGAGCGAGCAGGTGTCATAGACATGCAGATATGTTGTTTACAGGACCAAACACAAACGCTTACACAGAAGGTTGTGTCGGTCAATGGGCACAGGTTTTGTGAATAGGTCAGCTAACTGATCGGTTGTATTACAATGTTTGATATGTATAAGCCCCATTCTGACAAGCTGCCTGACATTCTTGTAGCGGATGTCTATGTGGTGGGACCTAGACCCCACCGCATATGCCTCAGAGATTCCAATTGCGGCCATGTTATCTTCCTGAATGTGGATGAGCAGAGTAGGAGATGCCCAGATGCTCGTTATCAGAGCATTGAACCAAATCAAGTCATTTGCAGTGTCTGATAGGCTGGCATATTCTGCTTCGGCCATGGAGCAAGAAACAATTTTTTGCTGCCTAACATGCCAATGGATAGGACAGCCATTTAGCAGTGTGAGGAAACCAGAGGTGCTCCGTCTACTCTTGGTGTCACCAGCCCAATCTGCAGAGAGCTGGGCCGGCTTTCCCTTCTCTGGCTCCAGCATAAGGAGGGCATCGGCCGTGCCCCTGAGGTACCTAAGTACCCTCTTTACAACATTCCAGTGGAATTCCTTTGGGTTTTCCATGTGCCTGGACAATAGATTTACAGCTAAAGCTATGTCAGGCCTGCTCCAATTGCTTATGTATAGCAAGGAGCCAATCACAGATCCACTTACATCTGCTGCCTGCAATTACTGCAAGTTCAAATCTCACCAGGCTCGAGGTTGACTCAGCCTTCCATCCTTTCTAAGGTAGGTAAAATGAGGACCCAGATTATGGGGGCAATAAGATGACTTTGTATAAATATACAAAAGTATGAAGGCTATTGCTTAACGCATTGTAAGCCGCCCTGAGTCTCTGGAGAAGGGTGGCATATAAATCAAATAATAATAAAAAAAGTCAGTGCTGTCTTTGTGATCATGGCCATAGTAATCACTTTGTATGGGGCTACGTGTTGGGTTAGATCCCACCATTTTGCATTTGGCCAACAACTCCTCAATTTTTTCTTTCTGGGATAATGCAAATCCCTTTTTAGTGGCCAAGATATGCACACCCAGATACCTGTCAATCCGCCCCAACGACTTCAGGGTAAACTTTTCCCCCAGGGCCTTGGCAAATTCATCACACCTATCCTTGCCAGGCCCTACGTATAGGAGATCGTCCATGTAAACTAAAACCCGTTCTGTATTACGTTTGGTGTCACATGTAAAAACACACTCATCTGCATGAGATGCCCTGAAGCCAATTCGCTCTAAACCCTTTTTGAGGCAGTCGTACTAGTTTCCCCAACTGCTTGAGGCCATATAATCCTTTTTGGAGTAACCATATGTTTCCCCCCTCCTGCTGGTAACCAGGAGGGGCCCTCATGTAGATCTGCCGGTCCAAGTTGGCATGGAGGTAGGCCGTCTGGATGTTGAATTGGTAGACTTCCTTTCCCAGAGCGGCTGCAGTTACAAGGGCGGCCTTGATGCTTTCTGCCTGGACAGTTGGAGAGTATGTTTCTATGTAATCCTCCATGTAGCATTGGGCAAACCCCTGTGCTACCAAGCGGGCCTTGTACAGATAGCGGCCATTGGCAAGTGGTTTGGCCTTGAAAACCCACCATTGGCCCATTGTGCCAATGACCTTCTCCTTGAAGGGGGTGAAGACCTTGAGCTTTCTCAGGCTCTCCATTTCCTGTTCCATCGCGAGCTGCCACTTTTCCTGTTCTTCAATGGGCAGCTCCTGGATGTCAGAGAAAGTCTTTGGGGTGACCACGACGCTGTTGACGGATGTGATGTGCCCAATGTCAATTCTCTTTGGTGGGACCCCCTCGTTGGACCGCTTTGACCTTCTGACCTCCTGCCACTCGCCGCCCTTTTCTTCTGCGGGTTCCTTGCCGACTGGCTGTTCACAACCGGGATGTGGAGGCCCTCGGTCCCAGGCGTTGGGTATCATGGGCCTCTGAAGCATTGCTGGAAGTGAAGAGTCAGGTGAAGATGGCTTGTCTTCCCCCTCAGGACTGGACGGCTCATCCTCCCCATCTGGACCAGGTAGGCTGACCTCTTCATCCTGTTCCTCATTCTCGTCGGTGGCAGGGTCTCTGGTTGTCTCAGGCGGTGTCATGGTTGGTGCGGCTTTGCTGGTCCGGTTGATGTACAGGCCCAGATCATTTGAGTGGATCTGGGTCCAATTGGAGTCCACTTCGAAGGAGGCAGATTGGGAGGTCACAGTCCTGCTCCCTTCTCCCAGGAACTGGTAGGCCTTGGAGCCAGGGGCATAGCCCAAGAACCTTAGTCTTTGGGAGATGGATCTCCCCTTCTTCCGCAGCTGCTTGGGGATGTGCACCCAAGCGTAGGAGCCAAACACACGCAAGTGTCCCAATCTTGGCTTCCTACCGTGGACTAGAAAATATGGGGTCTGGTTCACAACACTGCTCCAGGTGCGGTTCAGGGTGTAGTTGCATAGTGTACCGCCTTCGCCCAGTACGATTCCGCAACCCCAGCATCCGCAATCAGGCTGCGCAGCATAGTCTGCAGAATGCCATTTCGTTTTTCTACAATGCCATTCTGCGCAGGAGTAAAAGGTGCTGAACGAAAATGGTGTATGCCCTTGTGCTGTATCCAGTCCTGGAATTTTCGGGACATGAACTCGGCCCTACGGTCGCTCTGCAGTTGCACGATCTTTGTCTTGTACTGAGTTTCCACGTAGTTGTACAGTGATTTTATGGCATCAAAGGCTTCAGACTTTTCTGTGAGGGTATACACATGGCCGTACCTTGAGTAATCATGAGTGGCAGTGAGGAAATATTGCCTTTCCTAGGGATGGTATAAATGGCCCAACCAAATCAACATGTATTAATTGATATGGGTATTGGGTTTTATGCAGTGACACCTTAGGTATTGGGGCGGCCTTCCTCTTTGCCCTCTTACAGATGGCACAGTCCAGAAACACCTCACAATCCTGGAGGTGAATCCCCTCAGTGAATTCCCCCATCTTTTTAACCACTGGGAAGCTCGCATGGCCTAACCTCTGATGTAAGAGGTGGGCACATTTAGTATGGAGCAGCTTTCCCACTGACACCCCCTTGGCTCTGGTTGCCTTGGGCAGTGCTGGCACCTTAGGCCCTTTTTTGGGGTTATCTGCCTTAGGTGCCTGCTGAGGCTTGGGTTTCTTGCCCGCATGGGCCTTGGAAGGCCGTGAGGCTGGCTGTGGCGCCTTTCTCTCTCTCTGCGTGCAGGCCCCTTCTGAGATGGCACCCTGTGAGCTGTCTCCTCTGGCTGGGTACTTCGGGGAGAAATATGGCAAACCATAAATAATGGTAACACTCCCAATGACCCTTTTGTCTCGAGTGACATGACCTCCCTCTTTGCGAAACAATACCTCAACCCTGCCATCATCACATAACTTGGTTATACTCAACAGGTTATTGGTGATAGAGGGACATGTAACACACCTTCAACATTGCCCAGCCCTGGTACAGAGACAGTGCCCTCCCCAACAACCAAAGCATTGTTACCATTGGCAACCTTGACAGAGGAGTTAATTCTCCTTAACCTGTTGAAACCTTGCTTCATGTTAGCAATGTGAGATGAAGCCCCAGAGTCCAGTAGCCATAGGCCAGTAGGGCCACCAACCCGTGTGGCAGGGGTGAGGTAAGTAGTACACACAAAATTGCCCTTAGCACCACCTTTGCCCCCGCCAGGCTCCCTTCTCTGCCCCCTGCCCCTTCCTTGATTGGAACCACGTTTAGGTCCTTGCTGGTAATGTGGGCAGTCCTTCTTCAGATGCTCTTCAGAGCCACCGATGAAACACTTGGGTAGAGCGTTGACCTGCTCTGAACTCTGGTGCCTTCTGCTGATGCGATGAGTTGTGGCCCTGGTGTACTCTCCTGCATCTCTACGCCTCCTGTCTTCCTCATTGAGCCTCCCTGTGAGGTAGGACAGAGTCATGGCTTCCTTTCTGGTTCCCTCTAGTGAGACAATAAAATTGCCCCAACTTTTGTCCAGGGATGCCAGAATAACAGCAATCATGTTGGCCTCAGTCACGGGGTAGTCCCTGAGCACCAGTTCTGCCCTGAGTGCCTTCAACTTTCCCAGGTGCTCAGCCCCAAATTTCAGCTTGGTGTTATAGAACTCTGTTGTGAGTCTTGTGGTGGAGCCCAAGCTATCACTATTGAATAGGCTATATAACAACCCCCAAATCTCACCAGCTGTGATCCCATCTTGAATGCTGGGGTACAATTTAGCATCCAGTGAGCTCAGTATAGTGGTATAGGCTTTCCTGTGGTACCACACTTCTTGAGGCCCCCAAGGGAAAAGTGGGGTGGTCTAGAACCATTTCTAGGGTCCCCTCTTTTAAGAGACATACCTGCATCTCTTTATTCCATATGTTAAAATTTTCACCCCCCAGATGTAGTTTTTCAAAGCTATTCGGGAGTACTGAAGAAACGGAATAAGCAGGAGCAGAAAATACCTGTCCATTCTGCTGTCTTTGGTACCTTTGGGATGATTCCATTGAAGTAAATGGGAGAGGGACCCCTCTGCTGGCGAGTGTAGGTATTTTTCTCTGATTATTTTTCTCCTTTTCAGATGGGGCCAACTGAGCATGCTCAGAATTCATTCCAGCCCAGGAGCCGACGGGAGCGGACCTCTCCCTCTGTGCTTCAGGGACAGGCCTGGGCCCAGGCCTGTGGAGCTCTGAAGAGTCTTCTGGAAGCCCCCCTGGTACTGGAACACTTACCAGGAGCAAAGGCTGCAGGATGGGGCCAGAAAAGCCCAAAAATGCTGAGGATCGGCTGGAGGGGCCCACCGCTGGTCCTGAAGACTCCGGAGGAGGCAGCCATCTTGGGAGGTGGGAGGCTCGGCTGGAGGCCCCCTGAAATCATTGAGGTGAGTCCTCCGTTGCCTCGGTAGGTGTTAAGGATATTGTTGTGTTACCAATCAGCAGAGTAAGTGCACAGAGAAATGGTACTGAGAGCAATGAATACAATACATACAAACTGGTTTAACAAAGGTTTTACTTTGTAGTGAAAAACAATTGCATAGTCTTTTAGTCAATCCAAGTCTTTAGCTATTCAGATCAGTCCGAAGTTACAGAGTTACAGTTATCCTCTTACCATACAGACAGCAGTAGGTAATAAACAGCAATTCAACGCTGGTAACAAATGACGATGGTAGCAGATCCATCCACTTCTTCACACACGACAGTAACAGTTCCAACCAACAAGTCAAGCAGCAAGTCAAGCAAGAATGACTATAGCTCGGCTCTCTCCTTATATACAGTTTACACTAGTAATTATCCACTTAGGATAAGTGAAGTCAGCAGTGCAATGACTCAACAGTACAATTAGGATAACTGCAATCAACAGTCAGTCAGCAGTCAATTACAATGACTCATCAGTACAATTACTCAGCATTACATCTTAAAGTTGCAGAATACATTTAAAGTGATAGAACACATATATTGCCTGGACAACTTGATAGGCTTATACCATATCCTAACAATGGGGGTGTTGGGAAGGCTGGAGACCCCAGGGGTTCTTCTGGGACTCTCTGGAGGTGTGGGTCATGGCTGGGGGGCTCCGGACTGGATGCCCCCCCCCGTTGGTCTTCTGGAGGTAGTGAGGGAGGCTAGCTGCCCCCGAGCTTGAGGTCACGGTCATCGTGGCCTCCAGGGCCGCGACCAGGACTTGGATTGCGGCCCTGATGCCCACTGCAGCAGGTGCGGCTGGGCAGACTTCGAGGCTTGCCTGTGGGGGGGGGGTGGCGAGCAGTTTGCATGCTGCTTTGGCTGGCTGCCATCGGTTGCTGGGCCTCATGGCCTAGCTGAGGCCCACCAAGCCTCGCTGGAGTAGGTAGCCTGGGGGCCACCATGTTGCTTCCGGTTGGGCCTGGAAGCTGCAGGTTGTGATTTGGCAGGAATTTTCCCACCAAAAGCTCTGGGGCCTCGGGGTCCCCCAGAGTAGCCAGCACCATGTTGGGGGGCCACCTGGGCACTGGGGAAAGACTTACCCGGTGTCCAGAGGCACCCTGCACTGGTGTCCCATGTAGCTGGGCTCCTGGCGTCCCTTGGGCTGCTAGGAGCATTCGTAGCAGCTCTCTGCATTCTTCGCCAGTGAACTGATCCACGCTGGGGGTGGCCTTGTCCCTGGCTGCCTCCCCGGTGTCCTGGCAGTCCTGGGTGGACTGATGGCCTTCCATGCCTTCCTCTGTGGCTTGCAGCTGCAGGGAAGCATGCGAAGGGGTCCCTTGCATTCTGCTGGGTCCTCTGGGGGCATAGAGATCATTTGTACCCTCCTCTGGATTGAAGCTCGCATCAGGGACGGGATGCAGGGTTGCCATCCTTGATTGAAGACTTCTGGTCACAATTGGGGATCTCCTGCCATCCATCTCTTAAGGGTTCTTGCTGGAACCTCCAGACATCTTGCTTCTGCTGGCTTGGAAGCATTGCCTCAAACCATCCTCTGCTCCCACTTTGTGAGGGATCTCACAAAGATCGATGGTTCGTTGAGGGTGCTTTCAAGAAAAGGCAGCACACAAGGATGCAATCAAATTAAGTCTTTATTTAGAAGTAAAGTAGAGTAGAGTAAAATGGGTTCCCTGGCATGGAGGCATTCATGCCTGGATTGAGCCCATGGATCATTCCTATAGGAAGTTAGAACAAGAACAGGGAAAACAGTCCCTGTGCAGGGGTTCTTATAGGGGCCACCTAACACCTAACAGGGACTGACCAATTAGAGCAATGGTTCTCAACCTGTGGGTCGCGACTCCTTTGGGGGCCGAACGACCCTTTCACAGGGGTCACCTAAGACCATCGGAAAACACATATTTTCAATGGTTTTAGGAATAATTTCATGGTTGGGGGTCACCATAACATGAGGAACTGTATTAAAGGGTCGCGGCATTAGGAAGTTTGAGAACCACTGAATTAGAGCCTCCTGTCCTTTCCTTTATGGCCATGCTTAGACCATAACTATGACCTCCCAAGCTAATCACCTTGAAAGCTAAAAGCAAGTTGTCCATGTAGAGATCAGTTGGACAAGGGTGCTGAGCATTAAAGCTTGCTTTTGTTTCATCTGCAGAATGTGTTCCATTTCATGCTGTTTGTATACAGATGTGACTGTTGATCTAACTAACTAATTAAATTCACTATGTCAAGGACCTAGGAGTACTCATCTCAAACGATCTAAGCCCCAGAGCTCACTGTAACAGCTTTGCCAAAAAGGCATTAAGAGTTTGTTGTGACTCCGACCCCCGAGCCTGTCCTAACAGAGGGAGAGGACTCAGAAGGTGAAGGAGAGGATTTGGCAAGGCCTCCCTCTCCAGGACCCTCCTCTCTGGCAATGCCTCAGGTTTCTTCTGAAGGCCAAGAGATATGCCAGGAGCAAGGCACTTTGGAGCAGCTGCAGATAGAGAGCGAGGGGGATGAGTTTTGGCTGGATCCCAGACAGCGTCGTAAGGATAAGCGCGTGCAGCAGAGAAAGAGGCGTGGGCGGGCCAGAGATTGAGCTGAGTCACTGGACCACACCCCACAAGGGATAAAAGGGGGTGTGTCGGCTATTCAGGCCTTGTGACGGACAAATTGAAAAGCTCGGAAGTCATATCGTGTTTCTAGAACCCTATTACAATCTCTTTTTGGAGTTCTTCAGACTAGACTTTGACAATTCTTTGCTTTGAGGAATTAATTTTGGTATATCGGACTGAGGAGAAAAAACCTCCCTTAGCGAGTAAAATCTCTTTATTTATTTATTTATTTATTATGTATTTATTTAATTTGTATACCGCCCTTCTCCAACAGGACTCAGGGCAGTGAACAGCCATAGTAAAAACACAACATATAAAATTTAAAAGCAATTTAAAAAACATTAAATAATTTTGGCCATCAATTTAAAATAACCCCGTTAAAACCAATTATAAATTTAAAACTGCAAGGATGTGGTCAAGCCAGCCCGGCTAGATGAAATACATGTGTTTTCAGGGCCCGACGAAAAGTCCGGAGGTCTGGTATCGTGCGTATCTCGGGGGGTAGGTTGTTCCAGAGGGCAGGTGTCACCACAGAGAAGGCTCTCCCCCTGGGGGTTGCCAGCCGACATTGTCTGGCCGACGGCACCCTGAGGAGGCCCTCTCTGTGCGAGCGAACTGGCCAGTGGGAAGCTATTGGCGGCAGAAGGTGGTCTCGTAGATACCCTGGCCCTAAGCCATGGAGCGCTTTAAAGGTGGTCACCAACACCTTGAAGAGCACCCGGAATGCCACAGGTAGCCAGTGAGCTCGCGCAGGAGAGGTGTCACATGGGAGCGCCCCGTCGCTCCCCATAATCCCCCGTGTGGCTGCATTCTGGACCAACTGGAGCCTCCGGGTGCACACCAAGGGGAGCCCCATGTAGAGAGCATTGCAGTAGTCCAGGCAGGAAGTGATGAGTGCCTGAGTGACTGTGCGTAGGGAGTCCCGATCTAGAAAGGGACGCAACTGGCGTATCAGGCAGACCTGATAAAAAGCCCCCCTGGCCACGGCCGGCATATGCTCTTCTAAAGATAGCCGTGTATCCAGGAGGACGCCCAAGTTGCGAGCCCTTTCCATGAGGGCCAATGATTCACCCCCAATAACCAGCAATGGCACCAGCTGGCTATATCGGGACGCCGGAAGCCACAGCCACTCGGTCTTGGAAGGGTTGAGTCGGAGACTGTTTCTCCCCATCCAGGCCCGCACGGCCTCCAGGCACTGGGACATCACTTCAAGGGCATCGTTGGGGTGGCCTGGGGTGGAGATGTACAGCTGAGTGTCATCAGCGTACTGAGAGGACCGACCCTTGCAACACCCCACAAACAAGGTGCCTCAGGGTCGACCGCTGCCCCCTGCCAACACAGATTGCAACTGGTCAGAGAGGCAGGAGGAGAACCACTGCAAAATGGTGCCCCCCACCCCCAACCCCTCCAACCAGTGCAACATGATACCATGGTCGATGGTATCAAAAGCCGCTGAGAGATCTAACAGGACCAGGATAGAGGAGCAACCCCTATCCCGAGCCCTCCAGAGATCATCCACCAACGCGACCAATGCCGTTTCCGTGCTGTACCCAGGCCTGAAGCCGGACTGGAGCAGATCTAGATAGACAGCTTCATCCAGGTACTATGGAAGCTGCCGCACCACCACACTCTCAACAACCTTCGCAATAAAATGAAGGTTGGAGACTGGACGATAGTTAGCGAAAACAGCCGGATCCAGAGAGAGCTTCTTGAGGAGGGGCCTCACCACCGCTTCTTTCAAGGCGGCCTGTAGGATACCCTCGCTCAAGGAAGTGTTAATAATCCTCTGAAGCCAGCCTCGTGTAACCTCCCGGGAGGCCAGCACCAACCAGGAGGGACACGGGTCCAATAAACATGTGGTCACGTTCAGCCATCCCAGAATCCTGTCCACGTCCTCAGGAGCCACAGGATCGAACTCCTCCCAGATAACACTCTCAAGACCTGCCTCAGTCATCTTGTTTGGACTTATCCAGTCAGAGGCCAGGCCTTCCCGAATCTGAGCAATCTTGTCATGCAGATACTGCACAAAATCCTCGGCTCGACCTTACAAGGGATCATCCCACGCTCCCAGATGGAGGAGGGAGCGGGTCACCCTAAACAGGGCGGCTGGGCGATTATCTGATGACACAAAAAGGCCGGCAAAATAGCTAGATTTTGCCGCTTTTATCGCCACTAGGTAGGTCTTAATATGAGACCTCACCAGTGTTCGGTTGGATTCGGAATGGCTGGTCCTCCAACCGCTCTCCAGGCGTCTTTTCCAGCGCTTCATCTCCCTCAGCTCCTCGGAGAACCAAGGAGCTAGGTGAGTTCGGTGCCGGGTCAGAGGCCGCAAAGGCACGACTCGGTCCAAAGCTCCAGCGGTCGCACTGTCCCAGGTGGCCACCAGGTCTTCAGCCGAGTCATGAGCCAGAGTCCTAGGAAATGGCCCAAGCTCCATCTGGAACCTATCAGGATCCATCAGGAGCCTGGGGCGGAACCACCTAGTCGGTCCCGCCTCCCTGCGGCAGGGTATAGTGGTTAGAAAGTCAAGTCGAAGGAGCGGGTGGTCAGACCATGACAAAGATTCGATGACTATATCCCCTATATCAAGGCCACTCGACCACTGACCAGAGATGAAAACTAAGTCCAGAGTGTGCCTGCCCGTGTGAGTAGGGCCCTGAATTAACTGAGTCAGGTCCATGGCTGTCATGGAAGCCATGAACTCCCGAGCCACCTCAGACGTTTCACTGATGGATGGCAGGTTGAAATCCCCCATGACCAAAAGTCTGGGGGTATCAACCGCCACCTCGGCTATGACGTTAAGCAGCTCAGGCAGGGTCATTGCCACGTGGCAGGGAGCCAGGTACATGATCAACAGACCCATCTGCACTCCACGGCCCCACTTCACAAGAAGGGACTCACATCCGGCTATCTGTGGAACAGTGGTCTCCCTTCGCTCAAGACCTTCCTTTATAATAACCGCCACCCCCCCGCCCCTGCCCTGAGCTCTCGGCTGGTGGAATGCCCGGAAGCCTGGTGGGCACATATCTACGAGGGGAACTCCCCCCTCCTGGCCCAAGGTCTCCGTAATACCTGCCAGGTCCGCTCCCCCCTCCTGAATAAGATCGCAAATGAGGGGGGCTTTATTTACCACAGACCTGGCATTGGACAACAACAGCTGAAGGCTCGGGCCCTGAGAGTCTGTGCAACCTGGGGAACGAGAAGGGCTATGGGGACCGGGGCATACCACCTCTTGAAGATAGCAAGTGCGCGCCCCCACCACATCATATGGCCCCCTGCTCCCACTGTATCTGCCCCTCCCACTCAGCGTATTGATAGAAAAGCCCTCAATAGAGTGAACTCTGATACCCCCCTTATCCCCGGAATCCGCACCCCCCATGGCCCAATTGGCAGCCGGGCCAGACCCCTCCCCTTGTGGGTTATCCCCCAAACCCACACAACCCTCCCCCCTCCCAGAACCCCTTAAAAATCTGTCTAAAAATTTCCCCAAAAAAACCCTCAATCCCCTTTTTGCGACATGCCACCTCTCGGGGTTCCAAAGCCCATCATAAAGGTAGGCCCTCGATAGAGTAGAGGACCACACCTGCGAGAGGGGGTAGTCTCGCAGTGAGAGGAGGTCTGCCGAGGTATAGGCCAGTTCACAAACATGGGAGGTGGTTAAGGGAGACTATGGGTGCCAGAACTGGTAATGCCGGGAGGAGTAGATGTAATACAGCTGAGCATGGGGATTCTGGGAAATCCACCGCTCTCTCACCGCGATGGAAAGTCAACAAGCGGCTGCAACGATTTAGTCCGGGGGGAATTAGCCGCAAGCGCCCTCTCACGGCGACTAGGCGGCAGAAGAGCCACCAGCGGAGTCATGGTTCATCCTTCTGGAATGAGGCAGCAGAAATTGTCCAAGACTTTCAACACCGAAGCCCATAGCCTGCTGATCCTCTCCGCAATGCTGAGGCCGATAAAAGGTGATGGAAGGAGGCCAAGATGTAACAGGCACAGTACCAGAGGGAAGGAGATCAGGTGGCAACACAAATAGGGAGGATGATAATAAGGTCCCGAAACAGCTGAGGCTGGCAAGAATGGTCTGGCCGAAGCAGGTCAGGGCAGCAGTCAAGGGAGGCCACAAAAAAGGGGTGAGGAGGGATTCCAAGGGATTCCAAGGAGGAGACAAGAATGGAAAATTGCCAATCCCCCTCTGGCCCATTTCCATCACCCCCAGTTCTTCTCTGGGCCCACTCACCCTGCAGTCATATCCTGTCCTCTCAGGGCAATTTTGCCCAGATCTTCCGAGGCCACAAGTTGCTCGGGGGGTTACAGAAACCCAATACAATCCCATCCGGGAAAGCATCCCCTTCAGCCTTCAGCTAGAACCAGCTGCCAAATGACATGGAGCTCCGCCCTTGCCCCGCTGCCGGTTTCGCCGCCATCTGCCACTTTTGTCCCCTCAGGGTGCCTGACGCTTCTACAAGCCGCCAGCGTGCTGCGGAGTTCCAAAATGGTGCTAACCCGGCCGCAAACTCTCTGCGGCCTGAGCGCCATCGCGGAGGCCGCCGCCACCCTCCCAGCAGCAACCAGGTTATGCAATACCTCAGCGGTGTCTCAGGCTGTCCAAGAGCCTGTCCCCTATTAGGGGCGGCTCATCCAACTCGCCAGGGTCTCAGCAGACCAGAACGGGGGGGCCAGAAGATGAAAATCGGCCTCCCCACCCCTAATAGTCAAAAAACCCTCACCATCTTCCCTCAGCCAATACTCCGGAGGACTGCCATCTTGCACATGTGCAGTAGAAGTTAAAGGTTCGCTGCCAAGACTGTTATCTTAAAGGAATTCCTGACTGTTTGATTCATTAAATCTTGGCTGTCTGTTGTGTGTGTGCGTGCGACGGGGACAGAACAGAGTTGTTAACCTAATTTTGCGAAACTTCTTATTAACATCGAATTGTTAACTAGGGCATACAAAACTTTGCCAGACCAATTCTCGAATACAGCTTGTCTGCCTGGAATCTACACTGTATATCGGACATTATTACAATTGAGCGAGTCCAGAGGTATTTCACAAGAAGGGTCCTCCACTCCTCTACTTACAACAGAATATCTTATGCCACCAGGCTTGAAATTTTGGGCTTGGACAACCTAGAACTACGCCGGTCTGACCTAAGCGTAGTAAACAAAATTGTCTGCTACCTGTCAATGACTACTTCAGCTTCAACCTCAATAATACACAGGCAAACAATAGATACAAACTTAAGGTAAACTGCTCCAAGCAGGAATGCAAAAAATACAACTTCAGCAACAGAGTGGACAATGCCTGGAATGCACTACCTGACTCTGTGATTACTTCCACAAACCCCCAAACCTTTAACCTTAAATTATCTACCGTGGACCTCATTCCATTCCTAAGAGATCTGTACGAGGGCATGCATAAGCGCACCAGCGTGCCTACTATCCCTGTCCTACCATCCCCATTTATTCGTACTCATCTCCTGTGTTCATGTCTATACGTATACCACTTTTCTCGTACATGTTTGACAAACTAAATAAAATAAAATAAAATAAAACCTCACTGCCTTCCTCCGTCCCCATTTTTCCTCAAAGGCAACGTAACATAACATCAATCAACATTATGAGACTTACTGATGAAGGTTTTTAGAAGGACTCAAACTGAAATTCTGCAGCTCAGATTGTAGAATATTTGTTGCAGAGAAGAGCCCACCGATGAGATGATCTCCTGGCCTGTAATGATTGAGTGGGTCTCTTGCATCCCTTCCCAAAGTCAAGAAGCACTTGGTGCCGAGAATCCCACAGGCTGCCTGGGGTAACAAAAGCTCCATCAGAAGCAGAAGCAGTGGGTTCATTTCTGGATTAGCCGAAGGAATCCCCTGCCTTGCATCTGATCTCAGAATCAGTAGAGCAGAAGCATTTGGAGAGGTTGAAATCAGATTGCTGCAAGACTGACTTTTCTAATATAATATGAAGTCCAGAGAGTATTTCCCCAATGATGGAAACTGGACCAATGCAGAAGCAGAGCTCCTGGTGTCCCTGAAGCTCAGTCCAGCTTTCCAGGGTGACAAGACAATTTATACACTAACTTTCCTGATGCTGAATGTCTTGCTGCTGAGTCTGTTGACCTCCTTCAGACAATTTCCAGAGGGAAAAAGAATCCCTTGACATTTAGCAAGAAGGCAAGAAAGAAATCACTATCATTCTAATAATTAGCTGGGGAAGTAGGAGTTTTGCAAAGTCCTCCCTGCAGGGTGAACTGGGATCCAACTGAAAAAGTCCCAATGTAACTCAATGTAGTGGATTTTTATTTATTTATTTTATTTTATTTAAATTTGTATACCGCCCTTCTCCTGGTGGATTCAGGGCGGTGCACAGCCAAGTAAAAAACATCCAATACAAAATTTAAAAATTTAAAAGAATTATACCCTTTGGCCAAAAATTAAGAACCTTACGACTAAAACCCATTAAACAATTAAAAATCTAATATCTCAAAAACGGGGGGGGGGGGGAAAGTGTTTCACACCAGCCCTGCTTGATGGAAGAGAAAAGTTTTTAGGGCGCGGCGAAAAGCCCGGAGATCCGATATCCTCTGTATCTCCGGGGGCAAATCGTTCCAGAGGGCAGGTGCTGCCACAGAGAAGGCCCTCCCCCTGGGGGTCGCCAGCCGACACTGCCTAGCTGACAGCACCCTGAGGAGTCCCTCTCTGTGGGAGCGTACTGGCCGGTGGGAGGCTATTGGCGGCAGAAAGCGGTCCCGCAAATACCCAGGTCCGATGCCATGGAGCGCTTTAAAGATGGTAACCAGTACCTTGAAGCACACCCAGAAGTCCACCGGGAGCCAATGCAGCTCACGCAGGAGAGGTGTCACATGGGAGCGCCCTCTCGCTCCCATAATCCGCCGCGCAGCCGCATTCTGCACCTCAAGGGGAGCCCCATGTAGAGAGCATTGCAGTAGTCCAGGCGGGAAGTGACGAGTGTCTAAGTGACTGTGCGTAAGGAGTCCCAATCCAGAAAGGGATGCAACTGGCGAATCAGGCGAACCTGATGAAAAGCCCCCCTGGCCACGGCCGTCATATGCTCTTCTAAAGACAGCCGTGCATCCAGGAGGACACCCAAGTTGCGAGCCCTCTCTGTGGGGGGGCAATAACTCACCCCCAATAGCCAGCGATGGCGCCAGCTGGCTATATCGGGACGCCGGAAGCCACAGCCACTCGATCTTGGAGGGGTTGAGTCGAAGCCTGTTACTCCCCTTCCAGATCCGCACGGCCTCCAAGCACTGGGACATCACTTCAAGGGCATCGTTGGGATGACCTGGGGTGGAGATGTACAGCTGAGTGTCGTCAGCGTACTGATGGAATTCCACCCCGAAGCCACGGATCTCGCCCAGCGGCTTCACATAAATGTTGAACAGAAGGGGTGAGAGGACCGATCCCTGCGGCACCCCACACACAAGCGCCTCGGGGTCGACCTCTGCCCCCCTGCCAACACTGACTGCATCCGGTCAGAGAGATAGGAGGAGAATCACCATAGAATGGTGCCCCCCACTCCCAGCCCCTCCAACCGGCGTAGCATGATACCATGGTCGATGGTATCAAAAGCCGCTGAGAGATCTAATAGGACCAGGATAGAGGAGCAACCCCTATCCCGAGCCCTCCAGAGATCATCCACCAACGCGACGAATGCCGTTTCCGTGCTGTACCCAGGCCTGAAGCCGGACTGGCGTGAATCCAGATAGACAGTTCATCCAGGTACCCAGGCAGCTGTCGCGGCACCACGCTCTCAACAACCTTCGCCACGAAGGGAAGGGAAGCCTCGCATAACCTCCCGGGAGGCCAGTACCAGCCAGGAGGGACATGGGTCCAATAAACATGTGGTCGCATTCAGCCACCCCAGTATCCTGTCCACGTCCTCGGGAGCAACAGGATCAAACTCCTCCCAAATGACATTCTCAAGACTGGCCTCCATCATCCCGTCTGTACCTACCCAGTCGGAGACCAGGCCTTCCCAAATCTGAGTGATTTTATTGTGCAGATACTGAACAAAATCCTCAGCATGACCCTGCAAGGGATCCTCCCCCGCTCCCAAATGGAGGAGGGAGCGGGTCACCCTAAACAGGGCAGCTGGGCGGTTATCTGCTGATGCGATGAGAGCGGAAAAATAATTAAATTTTGCCGCTTTTATCGCCACTAGGTAGGTCTTAATATGAGCTCTTACCCGTGTTCGGTCAGATTCGGACCGACTAGACCTCCAACTGCTGTCTAGGTGTCTTTTCTGGCGCTTCCTCTCCCTCAGCTCCTCAGAGAACCAAGGAGCCAAGTAGACTCGGCGACGGGTCAGAGGCCGCAAAGGCACGACTCGGTCCAAAGCGCCAGCGGCCGCCCTATCCCAGACGGCCACCAGTTCCTCGGCCAAGTCATGAGTCAGAGCCTCAGGAAATGGCCCAGGCTCCATCTGGAACCTATCAGGATCCATCAGGCACCTGGGGCAGAACCATCTAGTTTGTTCCACCTCCCTATGTCAGGGTGTAGTGGTTAGAAAGTCAAGCCTAAGAAGGGAATGATCCGACCCTTGTCCCCACTTCACCAGGAGAGACTCACATTCGGCTATCTGACATGCAGTGGCCTCTCTTGGGGTGAGACCCTCCTTCACAAGAACCACCACCCCTCCCCTCCCCTGGGCCCTTGGTTGATGGAATGCGCAGAAACCCGGTGGGCACATCTCAACGAGGGGGACCCCCCCTCCTGGCCCAGCCAGGTCTCCGTAATACCTACCAGGTCCGCACCCCCCTCCTCAGTCAGATCACAAATGAGGGGGGCTTTATTTACCATGGACCTGGCATTGCACAACATCAACTGTAGGCCCTGGGCCTGAAGGTCTGAACAACCCGGGGAGCGAGAAGAGCATTGGGGGCCGGAGCCGGATTCCCAGAAAGCATCCACAACCAAATTGTTCTGTGGGCATTTGGGACACCTATCATTCTGCTGGGTTGATTTCCAATTGTTTTTCTTTTATGCTATTATATACTGTATGACTGGTTTATTTTATAAAGTTGTGCTTTTAACGTGATGAATTTACTGTTTTCTTACTGTGGACTTTTGAACATTATGATGCTGATGTGGCCTTAGACTTACTGTGTATTCCTTATTATTCAGACCGTTATGTTTTAGGGTGGATACTTAATTTTTTTATTGTGAGCTGCTGTGCATCTGTCTGGAATTGAATGCATACAAATCAAATCGATGTCCAGATGTCCGTCCGTCTGTCCATCCATCCATCTATTCATGTAACATGTCCCTTTTCTACCTGGAAGAGTCAAAGAAAAAAGTCAAATAGTTTCTAAGAAATTTCTCCCTTGCTATATAACTTCAAACAGAAATGCTCAACATGAGACATCTCAGGATCTTTCATACTGATCCAACAGGTAGAAAAGTCTATCTGTACCCCTCTGCCAAAATGAAAATCTAATGAGTAGCATTTCACCCTGAGTCTTAAATACTTTGTTTCCATAAATATCTTCTGCAAATCATGAATTTTGATTGTCCCTAGAAATGGTTCCATTCAGGAAAGGAGATTCCAAGAAAACCTCATCCTTTCCTTTCCTTTCCTTTCCTTTCCTTTCCTTTCCTTTCCTTTCCTTTCCTTTCCTTTCCTTTCCTTTCCTTTCCTTTCCTTTCCTTTCCTTTCCTTTCCTTTCCTTTCCTTTCCTTTCCTTTCCCTTCCCTTCCCTTCCCTTCCCTTCCCTCCCCTCCTCTTTCCTCTCCTTCTCTTCTTTCCTGTAGGTATCTTTGTCTACTTTCATCCTCTCCATCAAAAGTTTCACTCCAACAGTGAATCTGATGGAAGAAAAATAATAATAATAATAATAATAATAATAATAATAATAATAATAATAATAATAATAATAATAATAATAATAATTTTATTACTATACCGCCCTTCTCCCGAAGGACTCAGGGCGGTGTACAGCCAATTTAAAAACAGAGGACACAACAATGATTAAAAATTAAAAAAATTAAATAGATTTGGCTGATTTTAAAACCCCCCAAATTTAAAATACCCCAATTTAAAATTATTATGTTGATAGCCCTGCCTGGCGGAACAACAGGGTCTTCAGTGCGCAGCGAAACACCTGGAGGGCGGAGATCTTACGTATTTCCGGGGGCAGTTAATTCCACAGGGCTGGGGCTCCCACAGAGAAGGCCCTCCCCCTGGGTGTCGCCAGCCGACATAACTTGGCTGATGGCACCCTGAGGAGACCCTCTCTGTGGGAACGGACTGATCGGTGGGAGGCTATTGGTGGCAGAAGACGGTCTCGAAGGTACCTGGGTCCTATGCCATGGAGCGCTTTGAAGGTGGTAACCAACACCTTGAATCGCACCCGGAAGACCACTGGGAGCCAGTGCAGCTCACGCAGGAGGGGTGTCACATGGGCACAACGAGTTGCGCCCATAACCACCCGCGCGGCCGCATTCTGGACCAGTTGGAGCCTCCGAGTGCTCTTCAAGGGGAGCCCCATGTAGAGAGCATTACAATAGTCCAGCCAGGAGGTGACAAGGGCA
Organism: Pantherophis guttatus; assembly: GCF_059756535.1. Taxonomy (NCBI): domain Eukaryota; kingdom Metazoa; phylum Chordata; class Lepidosauria; order Squamata; family Colubridae; genus Pantherophis; species Pantherophis guttatus. The sequence continues at coordinate 271,056,476 of NC_142064.1, forward strand.
TGAGTGACCGTGCGCAAGGCGTCCCGGTCCAGAAAGGGCTGCAACTGGCGGATCAGGCGAACCTGATAAAAGGCCCCCCCTGGCCATGGCCGTCATATGATCTTCTAAAGACAGCTGTGCGTCCAGGAGGACACCCAGATTGCGAGCCCTCTCTGTGGGGGGCAAAAAAATCACCCCCAATAGTCAGCGATGGCACCTGCTGACTATATCGGGACGCCGGCAGCCACAGCCACTCGGTCTTGGACGAGTGTCTTGCACTCCTTTCCTTTCCTTTCATTCCCTTCCCTTCCCTCCCCTCCCTTCCCCTCCTCTTTCCTCTCCTCCCCTTCTTCCTGTACGTATCTTTGTCCACTTTCATCCACTCCATCAAAAGTTTCACTCCAACAGTGAATCTGATGGAAGAAGAATCTGCTGTCAACTCAGAAAGCATCTCTGGCCTGCTCTGAGGTGAGGCAGCATGTCAGTCAAAACAAAAGCACATTCCAGCCATATCTCTGTTAAGGCTGTCTCCATGTTTATCTACAGTGGCCAGAGAGGAGTGATCGCTACAACCCACAAAATTGTTTCGATGGAGAATGTGACTGATGACACAACTTGTGGGGAGGGGAAAACAGGGTCAGAGTTGGAACGCAAATTACGTGGGGTCAGAGTTGGCTTCACTTGGAACGTGCTGACATGAAGCTCCTAATAAATAATTGGATTTTTTTTTAAGCTTGGCTCGAGGCTCATGATTTAATTAGGGCATCGGTTGGAATCCTGACATCTGCTTTATGGTAAACGTTATTTTGCTCTTTTCAAATACTGAAAAATACACCAAATTTCCTGTGGATCACTTTTCAAACATCAACTGAGATGACAGCATACCTAAGATTGAATCTCTGGTATCAAGAAAATTTGGGGATCATTGTAGTTTCCCTTTGCCTTGTTTCTATTTTTGGTAACAGGCTTAATCTTGGGAATCATTTAATTCCCAAAAACTCACTTACTGAAAGCTAACAGTCAGGATCTCCTCTATTTTATTTATTTATGTACCGTATTTTTTGGAGTATAAGGCACACCTTTTTTTACCAAAATGAGGGTGAAAATCTGGGTTGGTTTTATACTCGGAATGTAGCCCCACCCAGCTTCTCAAATGGAGGTTTCAGAGGCTGAAAAAAGCATCAGAAACGAAGCTTCAGAAAAGAAGCCCCCAAACAGAGCTTCAGAGGCTTTTTTTCCTGAAACTGTTTTGGAGGCTTTCAGAGGCAGGAAAAAAAGTTTTTTCTGAAACATGGTTTACAGAGTCACCATCTTGCTCCCAATAATCCTTTTACCGACCGCAGAAGGATGCAAGGCTGAGTCATCCTTGAGCCAGTCAGGATCGAACTCCTGCTGAATGAGCAGTGAGTTAGCCTGCAATACTGCTATCATAGTTGACTTGCTACGCAGTCTTGCTTTTTTGTTGTTAGTTGTGAAGTTGTGTCTGACCCATCGTGACCCATGGACAATGTTCCTCCAGGCCTTCCTGTCCTCTACCATCCTCTGGAGTCCATTTAAGCTCACTCCTACTGCTTCAGTGACTCCATCTAGCCACTCGTTCTCTGTCATCCCCTTCTTCTTTTGCCCTCAATCGTTCTCAGCATTAGGCTCTTCTCCAGTGAGTTCTTCCTTCTCATTAGGTGACCAAAGTATTTGAGTTTCATCTTCAGGATCTGGCCTTGCTTGCAACCAGACAACTATAACAGGAGGGGGAAGGGAAGGCCTTGGAATCTAAGGGAGGCTTGGGAAGGAAATTTGGAATGCAAGTGTGTCAACTGGAAGTCTGAGACAGATCCAATATCTCAAGGTCACCAGCTGGGGAAGTCTGAGGCAGACAGACTGTTCCCAAAACAAAGAAAGTGCAAATGCATGGTGGACAATGGACAATGGGAGGTCCAGGAGGGGAAGGGGAAGTTTTCCTATGCTATTTGGACAGGAAATCATTAGAACTGGCTTTTCTCCTGTACCTACATGGAATCTTCAGTAAAGTTACCTTATTTATTGGAGTATAAGATGCACTCCCCCCCCCTCAGAAGAGCCTGATAACTTGGGTGCATCTTATATTCCAAATGTAGCCCCACCCACCAGCCGGCCCCCACCCTTCGGCCTCAGCATTTTATTTTATTTATTTTTATTTTATTAGATTTCTATACCGCCCTTCTCCCGAAGGACTCAGGGCGGTGAACAGCCAAAAAATAAAACACAGGAATACAAAATTTAAAATAGATTAAAACAGATTAAACAATTTGGCTCAATTTTAAAAATATCCCATAATTAAACAAATTAAAATTAGTGTTTAAAATTTAAATTTTAAAATTTTAAAAGGGAGAAGATTTAGGCCAGACCAGCTTGATGAAATAAAAACGTTTTATTGTGGAGCACGTCCTCTTCCTGGCTGCAGAGATTGCCAGAGACAATGGGTCTCATTCACAGCCTCCAAACGCTCCGTTTGAGAGCCGTTCAAGGCTGTGGGGATTGCCAAAACACATCGCCACTGATCGCTGCCTGTGCACATTGTGTTTTCGGCCTCTGTGCATCGCGTTTTAGGCTTCAGCATGCCCCATTTTTGCCTTCTACACATCATGTTTTCGGGTAGCAATGGGCGGTGATGTGCTTTTTACGATCCCCGCAGCCATGAACAGTTCTCAAATGGAGCATTTGGAGGCTGAAAATGCAAGGCGCAGAGCCCAAAATGGCAACCCATTTTGCCAAAGCTACTGCCTTGTCTTACTGCTTCCATGCTTCACCTGCTTTACTAAGTGGAGCTCCCTCTGACAATCAGCTGTGCTTTTTCAGCTGTTTATCTGCCCCAGTGCACGCTCACAACCAGCAAACTAACGTGTGCTAAAGCTAATCAGGCTAGCCAGATAAATACCTGGTAGGCAGAGGCAGATTTTTTTTTTCCTATTTTCCTTTCCAAAAACTAAGGTGCCTCTTATACTCCGGAGCATCTTATACTCCAAAAAATATGGCATACTCTTGGCAAAAAAATGTCCCAGGAGTTTCTTTTGCTGTCTAACCCAATGGGACAATTGACAACTGCATTCTAACTGACTGACTGACTGACTGACTGAAGCTGATGTAGATGGGATGTTCAGTTGCCTTTTTGTTTTGTAACTACATGAAATTAGTGTAGATATAGAGTGAAAGGCAGGGCAAGCATATCATTGACTGGGAATCTTGGATTCTGGGAATCCTGAATTATGCCTACTTTATCACTTTATGGCTGAAGGCTGTACAATTTAAAGCTTTGTTTTTACTTTGTATCTTGTTGCAAAAATGTATGTAAAACTTGTTGGTTTGAGAGCTGTTGTGCTTGAGGCGTAAAATATTCCTGAGCATCTTTTTTTGGTCAGAAGTAAATATTTTATTATTATCTCCATCCTCAGTGTGTTTTATTGGGCCTTGCATACCAGCCCTGAATCCAGAGATTTAGAATGTTTCCAAAAATTTCCTTTCTTCTGCAATAGATTCTCTTTTCCAATTTCATTTTGGAAAAAAAAATGTGTAGGTATCTTCAGTGCTTAGCCATCCTTTCCCCTTTCAATCAAATATTTCCTATTCTGCCAATCAGGGTTTCTTGGTCAATTCATTGCTTTGCTTACATAATCTCTCCTGTCACCTTTCTCTTTGCAAGCAGGAACATCATACCACCATCTCCCACACAATCCTGGCCTCTTAGTTCCATTGTGGGGTCTATTAGTCTCAACTCTCCGCTGATAAGGCTCCCCCCCACTCAACCCACTATGGAGGAATGGCTGGTGAATTTGGTAGAATAGCTGAAATGGATAAATTAACTTCTTTGATTAGAGAAAGGAAATGATCTATATTAATTGATAACTAGAAGCCTCTTATACATTTCTTCATAAAAAAAATGCCAATAGAGAATATTTGTTGTTCAGGATTGAAATGAGGGATCCTTGGTTCCCTCTGAGCTTTCTTGCTTTCTTGCAGATGTTTCATGACCCAAACTAATAACATCATCATTGTTAGTCACTCATGATAGTTATCAGCCCGGATGATGTTTCCCTCCCCCCGGATGCCATCACTCTGCTTAACAACTAATTCCCACAACACTGTCAAATAATGTATTACTATTATTATTCTCTTCCTTACTAGTATTTATCTCTTCCCACTTATTACTATAACCATGTTGCTTGTATCTTTCAATTTATATTGTTTTTATTTGTTTCCTAGTACAATTTGATAGCTTATTGACTTGACTATCACTAAGTGTTGGATCTTTTTATTCTTGATGAATGTATTTTATTCTCCTTATGTACACTGAGAGCATATGCACCTAAGACAGATTCCTTGAGTGTCCAATCACACTTGGCCAATAAAGAATTCTATTCTATCTTACCTAGTTTGGGACATGAAACATCTGCAAGAAAACAAGCACGCATAGGGAGCACCAAGAACCCCACAAATAAAAAGAATTTAACTTCTGATCTATAGTTTTGATTGCTAGACAGGATAGATTATAGGGAAAAAATACTTTCTTCTACCTGTTTGGTAGATCTTAATAATTATAAATATTTTATTAGTGAATTAATGTCCATTGGATTAAAAAAAATGTGATGATCATTTATGTTGCAGCTTTATTTTCCCCAATTGTTTGGCCTTATTTCTCTGAATCTGAGAGATTAAAAACACTTTTTCCTTTTGTAAAAGTAAGCTGTTCACCCCAGAGGTGGGTTTCAGCAGGTTCTGAGCGGTTCGGGAGAACCAGTAGGGGAAATTTTGAGTAGTTTGGAGAACCAGTAAATACCACCTCTGACCGGCTCCGCCCCCATCTATTCTCTGCCTCCTGAGTCCCAGCTGATCAGGAGGAAATGGGGATTTTGCAGTAACCTTCCCCTGGAGTGGGGAGGGAATGGAGATTTTACACTATCCTTCCCCTGCCATGCCCACCAAGCCACACCCACCAAGCCACACCCACAGAAGCGATAGGGTTAGGCACAGTAAAAAGCATTTATGGAATGGGGGAAGTCCAAGACTTTTAATAGGGTACAGAAACAAATGTTACAAACATTTGGTACATGTGATACATCAGAAATAAACCAATGAAAGAGTGAAAGACATTTATTACATTTGACAAGTGAACAATAGAAAATATTGACTAGAGATTACTTTCCACATGAGGTAAATTTATGGGTTACATCATGCTCTTTCCAAGATGGATTAGTATCTTACTTAAAACTTGCAAGTGTATTCAATTACTGTCAGAATACACTGACTAAGATTCAGTTTTGAAAAGGCTGTTTTTCCCCCATGAAAAAACAGAAGAAAAACTTGTTTTCCTAAAATCTGAAAGGAGGTCAACACTGCCAGACTAAAATTCTATTAACATCCTCACTTAAAGGCTAATAATGAAGCCCAAAATGTAAATAATACTACCAGACACAGAAACATAAAAACATGGAAATTAGGCTTAAGCAGGAGATCACTTCAAAAAGCAGCCTGATAGTGTTTTCTCCTGAAAAGTACCCAATGTGTGAGAATTATATTGGGTGGGAATTATATCCCCAGAACATCCATCAGCATCACTTTTTTACTTCACTTTTGAACATCAGATGTTCCTTTGTATTCAGATCTGGCCTCAGCAAAATGATGTAACACTTGGGGATGAAGATGCAACCCAGCAGCCCAGCACTGGAAGCCAAGATGGAGAAGACCTGCACAGCAACCGTGAATTTCCCTTTGGTGCTCAGATAGGTAGGCACAAAGGAGATCCAGACACTGCAAAAGACCAGCATGCTGAAGGTGATCAGCTTGGCTTCGTTGAAGGACCCAGGTAGATTCCTGGCCAGGAAGGCCACTATGAAGCAAATGGCAGCCTGAGAACCCATGTAACCAAGGGCAACATAAAACATAGTGACCAAGCCTTCATTGCACTGCAAAACAATCTCTCTAGGCTGGGAATACATGTCAGAATCAGGGAATGAAGGAAAGACTCCTAACCAGGTGAAACAAATGACAACCTGGACACTGGAACAAGAAATGATGATGGTGTTGGTCAGACTCTTGCCCAGCCATCCTCTCACTCTGCTTCCTGGCTTTGTGGCCAGGAAGGCCAGCACCACCATGACTGTTTTAGCCAAGACGGTAGACACGGCAATTGAGAAGATGATGCTGAAAATTGTTTGTCGGAGAAGGCAGGTGGTTCTCCCTGGCTGACCAATGAAGAGAAAGGAAGTCAAGAAGCAAAGAAGAAGGGAGACCAGGAGGATATAGGAGAGGTCCCGGTTGTTGGCTTTGACAATTGGAGTTTCTTGGAATTTAATGAAGATTCCCAAGATTAAAACTGTGGTTAAGATCAGGAATAGGGCAAAGAAAGTAAGAATAATTCCCAAATACTCTTGATGGGACAAAAAAGTGACTGTTTTGAGGATACATTGATCTCGAGGCTTGTTCTGATACTGATTGTCTGGACACCTGGTGCAGTGGTCTGCATCTATAGAGGACAAATATAATATTTACCATGAATTCATAGGATGTAAGTTAGATTTTGAAATCAGGAAGCCCACATCTGAATTTGTGTGTGTATTCATCTGCAGGGGATGGGAGGCAGAGATAAAAAAATAGGAGTATGTGTATACCTGTGCTTCTTTGCCTTAGTATGTGTCTCAAGTTGATAAAGTGTAGCTAGATTAGGGGCAGAATTTGAGAGGAGACAATTCTAATAAGCAAAAGGGGAGAAGGGACAACCATTTACATCAGGGGTGTCAAACTTAATTTCATTGAGGACTGCATCAGGGCTATGGTTGACCTGGGAGGGGGGGGTCAGGCATGGCTGACTGGGTGGGTGTGGCCAACTGGCTGGGTATGGCCAGCTTGACACCACTCCCCAAACTGCTAGCATGTTTCCTCTTTGCATTGGGTAGACCAGGCTGAAGCCAGGCTAGCCTGAGATTTCCTCTACTCATTGGGTAGACCAGGACGGCCCCATGGGCCGGATCGCACCACATCACAGGCCGGATGCAACCCATGGGCCCAGAGTTTGACACCCCTGATCTACATCATGTAGGAAGGTTTCTAATGGACTAGGATTACACAACTTGACAAGTTTGGAATATTCTGGTTTTCCAAACTGGAGTTTGATTTGTCCCATTACCCATTAATTGGAGGATCAAATTGAAATTCAATAGCAATATTGTTCAACTGCAATAGCAGTTTTGAATAGCAGCAATATTGAACAAAAGCAATATTGTTCAATATTGTATTGCTTTCATTTTGTCCCACCAAATCCCAATGGTTAATGATTAAAAAGGGGCAGATAAAGTTGCCTGGTTTTCTCTCTAATCGCCATAATGAGGAGAGGTTCCTCTCCGGTAGCAATGTATTCTCCCAAATAGCTACTCCACAGGAAACACAGATCATGCCTGCCTACTCCTTGGATACTTTGGAGGAAGATGGTTAGGCAGAAATGGGTCTATCCCGATACCATCCTGGAATGGAGGAGATGGCAAGATTACTGACTAGGTCCTGTGTGAGTTGGCTGTCAGGCCTTGAAACCATCTTTTTCATTGCATGTTCACGCCTGCCACATTTACTACTGTGGGAAACTGTGATGGGGGGATTGTATGGAGCATGGGTGATAAATACAGGTAGTCATAATAGCATTCCTTTCTCAGAAAGTCAAGGACATCTTGCTCTGAACCTGGAGGGTTAGAAGTGGGAGGCATCTCCAGTCAGCATGGTGTTTGGATTGGGCCATGTGATGGACTTGTGGGTGTTGGGCAGGGACTTGAACTTTCCTTTGGGTGGGGAAAACCTGGAAGTTTTCAGATTTGGGTTTTCCCAGATGTGCCAATATGACATCTTCAATAAAATGTAACTTTGAGGAAGGTCAAGCCTCGGAGTTCTCTTTCATTGGGGATGTTACTTGGAACTCTGACATTGGAGATTAATTTATCTCAATGGAGAGCTTCATACTGTAGAAGCAACATCATTCTGTTTGTCATGGTGAAACAACGGGCTGCTTCATGTCACTTCAACTGATCCTTCACAAAGTCACATATGCTTCTCGATAGCTGCTTGGCTTCTTCTACACTTAATCTCTCCTTCCAATGAATTGTCCCTGGTAATATTATTGTTATATCCTTGGTGAAATTAATTCTGATAGTTAAATTAATACTCCCCCCACCCAATACTTAGAAAAGATCTGCAGGAACCTTTGCTCCTATCCCAAGGGCTGTTTTGATTCCCATTCACCAACCTTCTTGGGTGGAAATGCTCCCTTCTGCACAAGGGACGCAGTTGTAGCAACAGACTGGTTTTCCTTCCTGGACCACCTTGAAATAGCCAGGTTGACAAGGCTCCACACACTGGGAGTGAGGCAAGGGCTGAAAGTGAATAAAATTTGCATTCAGAAGTATCTGCAAAACTGATTAGTTATGAAATGAATTATAGTGTTGGAATGGGATTGTCAGGTCCCATAGCTTATCTCGTCTCCAGAGAAGAGCAGCAGCGTTGCCTTGGAGACCGGCATTTAACACCTCCTTCGCCTGAGTATCTCATAGTATCTTTACAATTCGAGATTGGCTTGGTGATGTATTGGGCTTTGGGAGGGGCTCTGTCTGCACTTTACTGTTTTGAGTGGGAAACTTAATTCCTGCCTGGATCTCTTGCTATCACAATCTTCCAATAAAAGTTTCCTTTTGAAATGGCTTTTGTTTCATGAGGACTGCTTTCTTGAGAGGACTGGAGAGGCAGGACCTTACAGGGACCAACAAAAGAGGCATGTGCAAAATGGACTAGAAGTGGACCATTCTGTTTCTCCTCTGGGCCATGTTGTGGTGGCCACTTCAGAGAATTTTCTAGAAAGTTACTCTTGAAACTGGAAGCATGATAGTCAGACATGCTTCCATTTTGGAGGACTGTCTCTGGAAGGCTGTCAGAGAAACTTTTGGAAAAACACATCATATGGAGGAGAAATTAAAATTCCGAAATTCTTCAATATGATGGGTTTTGCACTTTTCTTCTACCAAATAAGGTCAAATTCTTGAATGTATACATGTCCAAATGAACATGTGTAACTCAATTGATTTTACTTCTCCCCTCCTCCTAAATCCTGCTTCCATTTCCCTCCATCTCCACATTTTTTCCCTCTATGTCCCCAGACCAAAGTCTTCTACTGAATAAGTCATAAAGCATCTTTTCCTTTGCTGGTTATAAATGAAAGAATATAATTCTGAAGCATGAATTTGAAGGCAGTCAGGCTTACATACTGTTTGGGATGGAGGGGTACACTGATTGAGATGATGGACAAAACTACTGTGTTTTCCCCAAAATAAGACCCTGTCTTATATTTTTTGAACCCTGAAATCAGTGCTTGGTCTTATTTTTGGGGAGGTCTTATTATTTTGGGGTGTGTGGAGCAAGACAAGGGTCCTCTTGCTGATTTCCAGCTCTGTCTCCCTAACCCTAACTAGAGGAAATGGCGAGGACTGTCTGCACATGTGCTTAAATATTTTTAGGGAGGGCTTTTTTTGGGGGGGGGGAAATTATTTTAGTGCATGTGCTCAAAAACCTGACTGGATTTATTATCAGGGAATGTCTTATTTTCAGGGAAACACAGTAAAGAGATAGGACACCTCTTCCTCTACCTGATTGAGCCACTGAGGGCTCGTGATGGCTTCCTTGTTGATGCTGAATTTGACTCCAATGGTTCCTTCTCTGTCTAGACTCCCAAATTTCACTCTGGTGGTCGATTTATTAGGAAACAACACCCAGCTCACAATGTCAAAGTCAGCCATCAAATCTCCATTTCTATCCAAATACATTCCTTCTATGGTGTTGTTGTAGATCTGAGGATTCTTCAGGAAATGGTGAAGCTACAGAATATAAGGAAAGAGGTTTTTACACAAATGGAATCATCTAAACAAGTTGATGTACAAAGATATAAGGAATTTGGCTTATTGAGCTGCAGCCTGTTTTCTTCTCAGGACAATCTGCATAGATTTGTCCTACAGGTACTAATAGCGGATGTTTTCTTTCCTACATCTGGCATTCCCAACTAGCCCATATTTTCTTGTTTTCTGGTTTTATTTCTCCCCTTAGTTCTCTTGAAGATAAGCAGATGGCAGAAGGGCAGGAGACGGGAAATCCATTACCTACAAATATATTTGCTTACATTATCTGTTGCTTATCCATGAGTTTTCCCCTCCTCCCTGAGATGCCCTGCATAGCTATAGATACATCCTTTTGTCTACAGAGTTTTATCTTAAGATTCCTTGGAGAGTTTCTCCTGTGCACATTGAATAACAAACACCGCAATGAGCCTTGATTATTTATTTTGGGTCCTGTGTTTTGATTCCACAAGAGAGATAGATTAACAGAGTTGGTAGGGACCTTGTAGGTCATCTAGTCCAACCCCAATGATGAAGTTCACACAACTTCTGAAGGCAAGCTGTTCCATTGGTTGATTGTTCACACTGTCAGAAAATGTCTCCTTATTGTAGAAGATACAGCATCAGTTTGTACAACTCAGTCCTGGAAATATAATAATTGAATAATTATAATAATAATTTACCAAAGTTGGAAGGGACGTTGGAGGTCTCCTAGTCCAACTCCCTGCTTAGGCAGGAAACGCTACACTACTTCAGACAAATGGTTATCTAATCTCTTCTTATAAATTGCCTGTGTTATGAATTGGCTTTCGGAAATTGGGAAGCAAATGTCAATATTTATAATTGACTCTTCCATCTGCTCATTATCTAAATAAAGCTTGAATACTGATTCTGAGGGAAAGCTTGAATATTATTCTGGCACTCTTCAGGTGATTTTACAAGAATATACACTGATAATTTTAATATTAAGTACAATGTTTTGTTATATTATAATAAATTGGAAGATAATCCAAAATCCCTTTCTACAAGTATCAAATTCTAGAATCTGAAGAAAGAAAAGCTCAAAGCACATGAAGTACAATACATGAAGTAAAATAATTGTAGTGGTGTGTGACAACATAGGCAAGATATAATTTGCCATTCACAATGTAAAAATGTAAAGGCCAAATGTAAAAGAAAGAGTAATTCAATATTTAATGTTACATGTAATAACAGCGTCAACAGAATTACGTATGCACAAAATTGGAAAAACCAAAGTATACCTACAGAGGAAATGGTAATAAAGAAAATATTAGAATGTGCCAAAATGGACAAGTTAATGATGGAAATTAAAGACAAAGGAGAAACAACATATTACTAAAATATGGGGCCTATTGGCTAGATAATAGATGCAAAGCTTAGTAAATTAATGATGAAAGAGGGTCAATACGTTAGAAACGAATAAAGTTATAAAACCATATAGAAGAATATATATTGGAAGCAATATTATTATTAGACTGTACATAATTGCAAATTAAAATATATAAGAGTGCTAAATGTATAGAGAATTATGTTATAACTATGCAACCAAGCGATATAAGTATGTTATATAATATCAAGTCCTACGGACTATACTCTATGATTAAGAGAAAAAGTGTGGTAATTAGGATGTATAACATTATATATATTTAAAAAGGTGCTGATACAACCAGTATATCCTCTCACCTTTCAGCTCCAATCCAGGAGCCCTCAAGCAGCCACTAGCTGATGACTAGCTGATGAAAGCTAAAAAGCTTGAAATAGATCTATACTAGTCTCCTTCATTTCTTTATCAGCAAAATATAAATTTGGTATAAAATGGTTTATTGTGTATGCAAGTCTTGGCATATACGGGTCTTTTCTCGTGTAAGATTGAGAGTATCTTGGCGACATTTCGACAAAGTTTCACTTGTCATCTTCAGGCTGGTGCTTTTGGCTTTGTGCTTGTGTGAGCAAAGCGTGATCGGAGCTGCCGTCTCTCTATAAATACTGGTGGGGAGGTGGGGAGTTCTGGCTTTGTTGCTGTAAGTGGGTTGGTTGGCTGTGTTGTTACATCTTGATTAGTTGATGGAGCTGATGTTTACAGTTTAGTCAGCTGTTTCATAACATCCTGTGTGGGTGAGGCCCTGCCTATTAGTCTTTTGTGTTTTAACGACCTAGGTAATGGGTTGTGTAGTAGCATCCTGAGCTCTATTGTTATGATGTCCTGAGTATTGTGCTGCAACATTCTGGGTAGTTGGCTGTGTTGTAGCATCCTGAGCTTCAGTGTTGTGGCATTCTGAGTTCTGTGATGTGATATCCTGAGCAGATGGTTGTGATGCAGCATCCCGGGCTTAGGTTTGGCTTCGAGTTTGAGGTCTTGTCATGTGTTCATGGTGTGTGTCAGTTTGCTTTGTGTGGGGATCGAAGTGGGGGGGGTGCAGCAGCTGGTGATGCTGCTGTGGTCTGGCTTCTGGATGGTGGTTGTATTTCGTCTATGGGATGAGATTGGGTTTGAATCTGGTGAGGATGATTGGTGGTGGTGTCATGATTTGTCCTGGATCCGGTGTCAATTTTCATGGCTGGCACTCGTTTGTTGGCTAGGGCTAGTTTCCAGATGTCTGGTAGGCAGGAGGTATCATCACGTTTATTCATGTTATGGTGGTGTTTCTCTATTTCTATGGCTTCCATGATTATTCTCTTGTTGAAGTGTTCAGTTTTGGAGATTAGTTTGGTTCCTTCAAAGTCAAAGTACCTGTAAAGGTACAATATCTATTTTCTTACAGAGAGGATACATGAGATGTGGGTGTGGCTTACTGATGATGGCTAACGAGCCAGAAATAGATCTATATAAGTCTCTCATCTGGCAGCAAGAACTTGCTGGCTGCCAGAAAGAAAAAAGCCCAGAATCGAGTGGATGTGATTCTACTGAGCTAGGGCTGCAGAAAAACCTTGGTTACGTAAGAAAAACCTGGCTAGAGGAAAAACACACATAAATCCTACGAAGAAGTAAGAAAATAGATATGGTACCTTTACAGGGAGGATACATGAGATGTGGGTGTGGCTTACTGATGATGGCTAACAAGCCAGAAATAGATCTATATAAGTCTCTCACCTGGCAGCAAGAACTTGCTGGCTGCCAGAAAGAAAAAAGCCCAGAATCGAGTGGATGTGATTCTACTGAGCTAGGGCTGCAGAAAAACCTTGGTTACGTAAGAAAAACCTGGCTAGAGGAAAAACACACATAAATCCTACGAAGAAGTAAGAAAATAGATATGGTACCTTTACAGGGAGGATACATGAGATGTGGGTGTGGCTTACTGATGATGGCTAACAAGCCAGAAATAGATCTATATAAGTCTCTCACCTGGCAGCAAGAACTTGCTGGCTGCCAGAAAGAAAAAAGCCCAGAATCGAGTGGATGTGATTCTACTGAGCTAGGGCTGCAGAAAAACCTTGGTTACGTAGGAAAAACCTGGCTAGAGGAAAAACACACAGACACAAAGACACACACACACACACACATATATATGCAAAAAATTAAAATCTCGGGTGTGTTCCCGCGTCATTATAAATAAGTTGGTTAAAATATTTAAAATCCTGGTTAAAATCCCAGCTTAAAATCTTCTAAAATTCCTTACAGAGCACTCTGTAAGGTCCTTTAAAACCTCAGCTAAAATCCTACCAGTGACTTTAAAAGTTTTTCTTAAAGCAACGTTTCGACAGGCTCACAACCCTGTCATCTTCAGGCTCTTGTTTCACGTAGAAGCTATGGGTTCTCTGTTGTGGGGCCGGAGCTGTCGCTTATCTATATTATCTATATATATATATATATATGAAAGAGGAGGAAAAGGGATCTTATGAAACAAAATGATTCATAACAGGTATTTTTTTCTCAATGTATATGACATTTCTCAAAGAGTGTTTCACGATGTTCACCATCTAGATGTCGCCCTTAGCAAGTTACATGGAACCAAAAAGGAAATACCTGCCATGGTTGAATGTTTTCAACTTCCACCTTGTCTTTTCTCTCCATCCTTGTTCTCTGGGATCTGGGTGAATTGACCACATTTAAGGCATGTGCCACAATCTGGATGGCATTGTAAGTTAAGGAGTTATCTAGAGAAAAGATCCTGTCAATCTTCTGCTGAGGTAGAGTTTCCAAGTTCTCTTTCTCTGTACATCTTGTCCAGCCTTTCACAGACAAGGCAGGCTTCCCATATGAGCAATGAAATTTCTTAGTCATAAATGCTTTGAGAAAAAGATAGAAATCTATGATATCATCAAATTTGGTCCTTTGGCTGGTCTGGATAAGAAAAGAAAAAATGATATGGGTGTATCTGAAAGAGAGAGTATTATATGATAATTCAATGGTGAGATCCCACAAAGCGGTTGTGATCCAAACTTTTCCTTCAATAGGCTTTCGCAGGGAATTTAATATATGTTCTAGGAGAAAGGCTCCCTCGATGAATGTAAACTCTGAGTAATAAACAAATACATTGATTTGGGCCCACAGGTTGAAAACAGAAATCAGATGCTGGAAGTTCTCATCATTTAATAATATGATTTGTGAAAAAACAACACAGATGCCATTCTGAGCCAGCACAGGACCGAAGGTCCTAATGAAATGTTCTCCGTTATCACTGTCTGCAGCAAAGACGCCAATGAATGTCCATCGAAAATACAGCAGCAATTTAATAATCCCCAGGTTTTGAGCACCTTCTTTAGGGACAGTCCGGTAGGGAAAAGGTAACTGAGTTTTATCACTCAGGATCGGTGAAATAAAAGTGTAGCTGATCTGGAGTGAAAAAAAGGAGATTTATACAACAGTGGCCACTATTGTTTATTTTAACTTTAGAAGTTTTGCTGAATAAGATACGTGATTCTGAGAAAATAAAAGGAATTGTAATTAGACAGCAGGATTATAGATTAAGAGCGTTTGCAGACAACCTGGTTCTTACTTTATCTCAACCTATAGAAGTGGCTCCCTATGTGTTGGATTTGGTAGCTGAATATGGTAAAGTATCTGGATTTAAAGTAAATTTACACAAGACAAAGATGATAATTAAGAATTTATCTGTGACTCAAAGAGAAGAGTTAGGGAGGATAACGGGGTTTGAAGTAGTTAAAAAGGTTAAGCAGGAATATATATTGCAGCCTCAAATACGAAATTGTATAAAAACAATTATGAAATTCTCTGGCAAAAAGTACAGAAAGAAATGGAAAAATGGAAAAAATTACAACTATCACTATTGGGAAGGATAGCAGCAATAAAAATGAATGTATTACCTAGGTTTTTATTTCTGTTTCAAATGATACCAGTGCTTAAAAAAGATGGAAATTTGATGGAATGGCAGAAAGGGGTTAATACTTTTATTTGGGCTGGGAAGAAACCAAGAGTGAAACTGAAAATTATACAGGATACACGTGAGAGAGGAGGCCTTAAAATGCCTAATTTAAGATTGTATTATGAAGCTGCAGCTTTATTGCAAATTAGTGACTGGTTCAACTTAACTGAAGAAAGAATATTAAATATAGAAGGTTATGATTTGTTATATGGATGGCATGCTTATTTGTTGTATGAAAAAAAGTGGATAAAGTGTTTAAGGATCATATACTTAGAAATGCATTGTTGAGGGTTTGGAAAAAGTACCAATATAAGCTGAACTATAAGATCTCTATATGGGCAAACCCGAGACATGTAATAGAAAATGTAAGTACAGAGCAAAGAATAGAGGTGATTACTTATAAAGAGCTTCTTCTTTTGGAAAGGGGCAAGTTGCGATTGAAATCTTTAGATGAATTAAAAGAAGAAGGGATAATTTTTACTTGGTTTCAGTATGGTCAGCTCCAAGCTAGATGGAGGGAAGATCAAAAATTTGGGGTTATGCAAAATGAGGAAAATCTGGTGAAACAGATTAGAGATCAAAGTCAGATCATATTAAAAGGTTGTATAATGCATTACTGGAAATAGACTCAGAAACTGAATTGGTTAAAGATTGTATGATTAAATGGGCACAAAACTTTCAGGAACCAGTGATGATGGAAATGTGGGAAAAGATTTGGGTCAGAAATGTTAAATTTATGCAAGCACAAAATTTGAGAGAGAATTTTTATAAAATGTTTTATAGATGGCACTTAGATCCTAAGAAATTATCATGTATGTACTCGAATTTGCAAGCTAAATGTTGGAGATGTGAATGTAATGATGCAACCTATTACCATATATGGTGGACCTGCAAGAAAATCAAGGCATTTTGGATAAAAATTTGGTGGGTGATGCAGAACATTTTGAAAAGAAGGTTAAAATTTACTCCTCAATTGTTTCTACTGGGTATAACTACAGACTGTACAGCTTTAGAGACTAAACTGATTTTGAACTTAATATCAGCAGCTAGGCTGCTGGTAGCTCAATATTGGAAGAAAGACTCTTTGCCTACTATTGAAGAGTGGACATTGAAAGTAACAAACCTAGCAGAAATGACGAAAATCTCGGCATATTTGAAGGACCACACGCAAGAAAGATATGTATTGGAATGGAGAAGATGGGTTGATTATATTCAAAATAATTATCAGACAAGAAAATATCAAATAGCTTATGAATGACTGTTAGTATTAGAAGTATTTGGTTATCGATAGGGGAGTTAAGGTTTCAGTGGGGGAGGTAGTACTTTGAGGATAAGTAGATTAATCTAGTTTATGTTTGACTAAATGAAATACCTTGTATTTTGCTCTGGGAAGTCAGGGGGGAGGGTGGGATGAAGGGGGGTAAAGGGTGCGGGGGAACAGGGGGGGAAATTTTCTCTTTTTTGTAAAACTTTTTAATAAAAATAAAATGAAAAAAAAAGAGATTTATGTTTTATTTAGGGCTTTTACTATCCTGCTCTATGGAGTAGAGAGTTGGTCTCTTACAGAAAACCATTTGAAGAAATGAGAAGCATTTGAAATGTGGATTTACCATCTATTCCACGCCATATAATATTTTGAGTCTACCTTATCTTTTAACTCAAATGTTAATTTATCCATAGATGGTACAATTGGATAACTCAAAGAAATGAGAATAAATGTAAATTCTGTATGACAATAAAATTAACAAATAGGCACCCTTAACAAGATAACGGATATGTGACTAAAGTCACTTTCTTCTTTTGTTGTTGTTGTTGTTGTTGTTGTTGTTTTAGTTTTAGTAAGTAATGTTGTTTGTATTAACACAAATGTATTTTATGTGTACATGATATGGTATTTTATCTTTTTCTGTTTAATAAAGTTTGTTTTTAAAATAAAAAAAGAAAGAAATGTGGATTTACAGATGGGTTTTTCGTATAAACTGGGTTAACAAAAATCACAAATGAGGAGGTGATAAGCCGCCTGGGAAAGCAAAGGGAAATCATCAAAGCCATTAAACAGCAAAAGTTAGAATATTTTGGACATGTGATGCGACACCCAGAAAAATACGGCATCCTTCACTTAATCTGGCAGGTATTACGGAGACCTGGTTGGGCCAGGAGGGGGGGGTTCCCCTCGTTGAAATGTGCCCGCCAGGTTTCCAAGCATTCCATCAGCCGAGGTCACAGGGGAGGGGCGGGGGGGTAGCGGTTATCATTAAAGAAGGTCTGAGACCGAGGGAGGCCACTGTTCCTCAGACGGCCGGCTGTGAATCCCTTTTTGTGAAATGGGGTCATGGGGTTCAGATGGGTTTGCTGATCACGTACCTGGCTCCCTGCCACGTGGCAACAGCCCTGCCCGAGCTACTCAACGTCATCGCCGCGGTGGCGGTTGATACCCCTAAGCTTATGGTTATGGGGGATTTCAACCTGCCGTCCGTGGGTGAGACGTCAGAGATGGCTCGGGAGTTCATGGCTTCCATGACAGCTATGGACCTGACCCAGTTAATTCATGGCCCTACCCACACAGGGGGAAACACGCTGGATCTGGTTTTTGTCTCTGGACAGTGGTTGAGGGATCTTGATATAGGGGATATAGTTACTGAACCCTTGTCATGGTCAGATCACTCTCTCCTTCGTCTCGACTTTCGAACCGCTGCACCCCGCCGCAGGGAGGTGGAGCCGGTCAGATGGTTCCGCCCCAGGCGCCTGATGGAACCTGACAGATTCCAGACGGAGCTTGGGCCATTTCCTGAGGTTCTGGCACACGCCTCAACTGGAGACCTGGTGGCCGCCTGGGATAGGGCGGCTGCTGGTGCTCTGGATCGGGTCGTGCCTTTGCGGCCTCTGACCCGGCGCCGATCTCAATTGGCTCCTTGGTTTACCGAGGAGCTGAGGGAGTTGAAGCGCCGGAAAAGACGCCTAGAGAGTAATTGGAGGGCCAGTCTTCTTGAATCTGACCGGACACTAGTAAGATCCCACATTAGGAATTACTTAGTGGCGATAAAAGCAGCGAAATGTAGTTATTTTGCTGCTCTTATTGCGTCATCAGATAATCGCCCGGCCGCCCTCTTTAGGGTGACCCGCTCCCTGCTCCACCAGGAAGCGCGGGAGGACCCCTTGGAGGGTAGAGCCGAGGATTTTGTTCAGTATCTGTATGACAAAATCACTCAGATTCGGGAAGATTTGGACTCCGACTGGGTAGTCTCAGGGGGAGAGACAGGGGCAGGTCTTGAGACTGTTATCTGGGATGAGTTTGATCCTGTGACCCCTGAGGACGTGGACAGGATTCTGGGTAGACTGAACGCGACCACTTGTTTATTGGACCCGTGTCCTTCCTGGTTAGTACTGGCTTCCCGGGAAGTGACACGAGGCTGGCTCCAGGGGATTATAAACGCTTCGCTGAGTGAGGGTGACTTTCCCGCCGCCTTGAAAGAGGCGGTGGTGAGGCCTCTCCTCAAGAAGCCTTCCCTGGACCCGGCAATGTTGGTAAATTATCGTCCGGTCTCCAATCTTCGCTTTGTTGCGAAGGTTGTTGAGAGTGTGGTCGCGCAACAGCTCCCCCAGCACCTGGATGAAACGACGTATCTGGATCCGTTCCAGTCGGGCTTCAGGCCCGGGTACAGCACGGAAACGGCATTGGTCGCGTTGGTTGATGATCTCTGGAGGGCTCGGGACAGGGGGTGCTCCTCTGTCCTGGTCCTGTTAGATCTCTCAGCGGCTTTTGATACCATCGACCATGGTATCATGCTGCACCGGTTGGAAGAGTTGGGGGTGGGAGGCACTGTGTTGCGGTGGTTCTCCTCCTTTCTCTCTGACCGGTCGCAGTCTGTGTTGACAGGGGGACAGAGGTCGACCCCGAGGCCCCTCATATGTGGGGTGCCGCAAGGGTCGGTCCTCTCGCCTCTCCTGTTCAACATTTATGTGAAGCCGCTGGGCGAGATCATCCGTGGTTTCGGGGTGGAGTACCATCAGTACGCTGACGACACCCAGCTGTACATCTCCACCCCGGATCACCCCAACGATGCCCTTGAAGTGATGTCCCGGTGCCTGGAGGCCGTACGGATCTGGATGGGGAGGAACAGGCTCAGGCTCAACCCATCCAAGACTGAGTGGCTGTGGTTTCCGACGTCCCGATATAGTCAGTTGACGCCATCACTGACTATTGGGGGCGAATCATTGGCCCCCACGGAGAGGGCTCGCAACTTGGGCGTCCTCCTGGACTCACGGCTGTCTTTAGAAGAGCACTTGACGGCCGTGACCGGGAGGATTTTTCATCAGGTTCGCCTGATTCGCCAGTTGCGTCCCTTTCTGGATCGGGACTCTTTACGCACGGTCACTCATGCCCTTGTCACCTCCCGCCTGGACTATTGCAACGCTCTCTACATGGGGCTCCCCTTGAGGAGCACCCGGAGGCTCCAACTGGCGCAGAGTGCGGCCGCGCAGGTGGTAATGGGAGCGACATGGCGTTCCCATGTAACACCTCTCCTGCGCGAGCTGCACTGGCTCCCGGTGGTCTTCCGGGTGCGCTTCAAGGTTTTGGTTACCACCTTTAAAGCGCTCCATGGCTTAGGACCCGGGTACTTGCGGGACCGCCTACTACCACCAATAGCCTCCCACCGGCCGGTACGCTCCCATAGAGAGGGGCTCCTCCGGGTGCCGTCAGCCAAACAATGCCGACTGGCGGCCCCCAGGGGGAGAGCCTTCTCTGTGGGGGCACCTACTATCTGGAACGAGCTCCCCCCAGAGATACGGAGGATCCCGGATCTGCGCACCTTCCGCCGCGCCTTAAAGACCTTACTATTTCACCAGGCCGGCCTGGCCTAATTTTCCCCCTCTTTTATAAAAGATTTTTAAAATTTTAAATATTTTTTAGTATTTATATATTCAATTTTAAATTGGTTTTAAAAGTTTGGGGTTTTAAATTTGTCGGGGCCAAAATTATTTAATTTGATTTTATTCTATTTTTTAAATTTTGTATTGTATGTGTTTTTATTGTTTGGCTGTGCACCGCCCTGAGTCCTTCGGGAGTAGGGCGGTATAGAAATCTAATAAATAATAATAATAATAATAATAATAATAATAATAATAATAATAATAATAATAATAATAATCCTCCACGGAAAGATTGAAGGCAAACGAGGTCCAGGCAGAAGAAGAACATCGTGGCTTCAAAACCTAATGGACTGGTTTGGACAAAACTCAGCAGCACTTTTTCATGCGGCTGTTGAAAAAATAGGATTTGCCAACATGATCACCAACGTCCGATGATGGGTATGGCAGAAGAAGAAGACCTATTAGATCCTGAAAAGATAATGTCAGAGCTTAGGTAGTGGCTGGAAGATTCCAGCCTACCTTGGTGGATTTAATAGGGGATCAGAAATGCAGAAAACGTAACTGTCAACAATGGATGTTAAGAAGAAATCCAGATCTCATTTTCTGAAAAGCTGATGCTTCCTCAGAGCATGCAGAGTGCAAGATCTGAGCAACATGAAATATTACTAATTAATATTTGTACTCAATTTATAACTGTTAATTATGGTTGTATCAATATTTGTTCTTGTCTCTTGTATCTTAATCCATGCTTAATTAACATTTCTAAGGAGAAAATCTCCTTGAACTGCTCTGGAATAAACTTGCAGCCATTCATTGGCTCTATACCTGTGGGATTTTGTAGATGCCCAATATGGCAGCCATAAGGATGGATATATCAGAGTTGGTCTCTTCCAGGAGAACCAGCATGTTTCTCTTCCTTCCGCAGCTGTAGTTGGGAACATTGGCCTCTCCAGTCGAAAGCAAATCCAACAGAGCATCCAATGTCAACATTTTGTCTCGAAAGTTGTCATGGAGGTAATAACCCAGGGTGAGATTGGGCAAGATAAGAGGATCTTTGTTGATTTCCTGAATGGCAAAAAGGAAGGACAGAATTTTCCAGTACATTACTCTTGTTTTCCTGAAAAGATACATGGATTTTGCCATGATGTTACATTCAGTGAAATCACCAACCTAGAAGTAAGGAGAAATTTCCTGACAGTGAAAGCAATTAACTGGTGGAAGGGCTTCCTTCCCGAAGTTGTGGATGCTCTATCACTGGAGGTTTTTAAGAAGAGATTGGACAGCCATTTGTCTGGAATGGTATAGGACAGTGATGGCTAACCTTTTTGCCATTACGTGCCAGGAAGGGGGGGAGGGGGAAGTCCATGTGCGTGTGTGCCCACACTCATAATTCTATGCACCCTGCCCTACGAATGTGCGCGAAATCCCACTCCACCCTCGCTCCTGTCCCCAGCCTCCAGAGCCTCTTCAAGAGTCTCTGGAGGTTGGGGACAGCAAAAACATCACTTCCTGTCCAAACGGGAATTGGGAAATGGGCCGTTTCAGGCCTCTGGAGGGCCTCTGACGGAATGGGGAAGGCTGTTTTCGCCCACCCCAGATGCATAGAGAGGATCTTGAGCCAGGTGAGAATGAACAATGGGCCTTCCCCGCCCCCCGAGGCCCTCCGGAGGCAGGAAAAAGCCTGTTTACCTACTTCTGGTGGGCCCATGAGGCCCAAAGATCAGCTGGCCGGCATGTGCATGTGCACCAGAGCTGAGCTTGTGTGCCCACCAATATGGTTACACATGCCACCAATGGCACGTGTGCCATAGGTTCTCCATCACAGGGATATGGTCTCCTGCTTGTGCAGGGGATTAGACTAGAAGACCTCCAAGGTCTTCCCATCCAACTCTGTTATTCTGTTAATGCATTTCATATGTGCTATTGTGATTGCACAGGTTTTTGTCCCCAAAGTTCATCTTCTCTACTTAGATTATTTGAAAGTCAAAACAGACACACTCCAGACAATCTGGGCACTGTTGTCAGTTGCACTATTCGCTCAACCTCAGTTTGAGAAGTCAAAAAACATCCCAGGAAAAGATTTTGCAAACCATGTCTGAAAATCTAGCTCAGAAATCTGCATGGACCTCACCATGTAGGAACCAGGATTTGAGATTCCATCAAAGGGCCATTATGCATGTATTACATTTTTAAAGTGTGCATGTATAGGTGTGTATGAGACTGAATGTGTGAATGAAGTTGGGGCAGAAAAGAAAGCATTTAAGAATTGAACAGAAGTACCAGCTTTCCCATTTTCTCTTGAGTAAATGGTCTCGATCCCTGTTTGCTTGAGAGAGTGGATAGAGAAAACAGAGGGCCTGCTCAAAGCACTTTGGTATCAGTGGAACCAGAGGTGAGTCAAGAAGGAGCATCTGAAGATGCCCATGTCCACATCAGGGAAGCAACCACTAGCTGTGGCGAGTTTGGAGAAATCCATGGATCATTGAAGAAAACAATAGCAGAGAATTTGGGAGAAAGACTGGAGGTACCCAGGAGCTGACTGCTGATGTCTTTGGAATTGCGGGTTCTATCTTTCTGGAAAATTTATTCATTCAATTTATTAGATTTATGAGGCATGCCAAACTACTACTCTGCAATAGCATTGTGGTCTCCTGGCTACTGTAGCAACAACAGATGCTAATAATAATAATAATATATTTATGTGCCACCCATCTCATCCAAAGGAGACTCTGATAGAGAGCTATCTTCTACGAAAGACTCAGAAAAGAAATCAGCCTTTTCTCTGAATTGGGACTGACCAATTAGAGCCTCCTGTCCTTTTCTTTGATGGCCATGCTGAGACCATAACCATGACCTCCCAAGCTAATCAGCTTGAAAGATGAAAGCAAGTTGTCCATGTAGAGATCAGTTGGACAAGGTTGCTGAGTATTAAAGCTTGCTTTTGTTTCATCTGCTGAATGTGTTCCACTTCATGCTGTTTGTATAGAGATGTGACTGTTGATCTAAGTAACTAACTAACCTCACTCTGTCAAGGACCTAGGAATACACATCTCAAATGATCTATGCCCTAGAGCTCACTGTAACAGCATTGCCAAAAAGGCATTAAGAGTTATTAACCTAATTTTGTGAAACTTCTTATTAACATCGAATTGTTAACTAGTACATTCAAAACCTTTTCCTGACCAATTCTTGAATACAGCTCATCTGCCTGGAATCCACACTGTATATCAGACATTAATTCAATTGAGCAAGTCCAGAGGTATTTCATGAGAAGAGTCCTCCACTCCTCTGCTCACAACAGAATACCTTATGCCACCAGGCTTGAAATTTTGGGCTTGGACAATCTAGAACTACGCTGACTATGGTTTGACCTAAGCATAGTCAACAAAATTGTCTGCTACAAGGTCCTACCTGTCGATGACTACTTCAGCTTCAACCACAATAATACACAGGCAAACAACAGATACAAACTTAAGGTAAACCACTGCAATCTTGATTACAGAAAATACAACTTCAGCAACAGGGTGATCAATGCCTGGAATGCACTACCTGACTCTGTGGTTACTTTCACAAACCCCCAAACCTTTAACTTTAAATTGTCTACCGTGGACCTCACTCCATTCTTAAGAGGTCTGTACGGGGGCATGAATAAGTGCACCAGCGTGCCTACCATCCCTGTCCTACCATCCCCATTTATTTGTACTCATCTCCTGTGTTCATGTCTATACGTATACCACTTTTCTCGTACATGTTTGACAAACTAAATAAAATAAAAAAATAAAATAAAATAAAACCTCACTGCCTTCCTCCATCCCCATTTTTCCTCAAAGGCAACGTAATATAACATCAATCAACTTCATTAGACTTACTGATGAACCTTTTTAGAAGGACTCAAAGTGAAATTCTGCAACTCAGGATCTAGAATATTTGTTGCAGAGAAGAGCCCACCGATGAGATGATCTCCTGGCCTGTAATGATTGAGTGGGTCTCTTTCATCCCTTCCCAAAGTCAAGAAGCACTTGGTGCCGAGCATCCCACAGGCTGCCTGGGGCAACAAAAGCTCCATCAGAAGCAGAAGCAGTGGGTTCATTTCTGGGTTAGCCGAAGAATCCCCTGCCTTGCATCTGATCTCAGAATCAGTAGAGCAGAAGCATTTGGAGACGTTGAAAGCAAATTGCAGCAAGACTGACTTTTCTAATATAATATGAAGTCCAGAGAGAACTTCCCCAATGATGGAAACTGGACCAATGCAGAAGCAGAGCTCCTGGTGTCCATGAAGCTCAGTCCAGCTTTCCAGGGTGACAAGACAATTTATACACTAACTTTCCTGATGCTGAATGTCTTGCTGCTGAGTCTGTTGACTTCCTTCAGACAATTTCCAGAGGGAAAAAGAATCCCTTGACATTTAGCAAGAAGGCAAGAAAGAAATCACTATCATTCTAATAATTAGCTGGGGAAGTAGGAGTTTTGCAAAGTCCTCCCTGCAGGGTGAACTGGGATCCAACTGAAAAAGTCCCGATGTAACTCAATGTAGTGGATTCCCAGAAAGCATCCACAACCAAATTGTTCTGTGGGCATTTGGAACCCCAATCATTCTGCTGGGTTGATTTCCAGTTGTTTTTCTTTTATGCTCTTATATGTGACTGGTTTATTTTATAAAGTTGTGCTTTTGAGTGATGAATTTACTGTTTTCTTAATGTGGACTTTTGAACATTATGATGCTTATGTGGACTTAGACTTACTGTGCATTCCTTATTATTCAGAACGTTATGTTTTAGGGTGGATATTTAATTTTTTTATTGTGAGCTACTGTGCATCTGTCTGGAATTGAATGCAAACAAATCAAATAGATGTCCATCCATCCATCCATTCATGTAACATGTCCCTTTTCTACTTGGAAGAGTCAAACAAAAGAGTCAAAGAGTTTCTAAGAAATTTCTCCCTTGCTATATAACCTCAAACAGAGATGCTCAACATGAGACATCTCTGGTTCTTTCATACTGATCCAACAGGTAGAAAAGTCTATCTGTACCCCTCTGCCAAATGAAAATCTAATGAGTAGCATTTCACCCTGAGTCTTAAATACTTTGCTTCCATAAATATCTCCTGCAAATCATGAATTTTGATTGTCCCTAGAAATGGTTCCATCCAGGAAAGGAGATTACAAGAAAACCTCATCCTTCCCTTCCCTTCCCTTCCCTTCCCTTCCCTTCCCTTCCCTTCCCTTCCCTTCCCTTTCCTTTCCTTACCTGGATCTCTGGCCTGCCCTTGAGTTGCCATTGGCAAGGGGAATGGGAAAACTAACTCTGTAGCTGCAGTGAGGCAGCATGTCAGTCAAAACAAAAGCACATTCCAGCCATCTCTCTGTTAAGGCTGTCTCCATGGTTATCCACAGTGGCCAGAGAGGAGTGATCTCTACAACCCACAAAATTGCTTCGATGGAAAATTGTGACTGATGACACACCTTTGGGGGAGGGGGAAAAAAGGGTCAGAGCTGGAACGTAAATTACGTGAGATCAGAGTTGGCTTTACTTGGAACGTGCTGACATGAAGCTCCTAATAAATAATTGGATTTCTTTTGAAGCTTGGCTCGATGCTCATGATGTAATTAGGGCATCGGTTGGAATCCTGACATCTACTTTATGGTAAAGGCTATTTTTCTCTTTTCAAATACTGAAAAATACACCAAATTTCCTGTGGATCACCCTTTAAACATCAACTGAGATGACAGCATAGCTAAGATTGAATCTCTGCTATCAAGAAAATTTGGGGATCATTGTAGTTTCCTTTTGCCTTGTTTCCATTTTTAGTAACAGACTTAATCTTGGGAATAATTTAATTCCCAAAAACTCACTTACTGAAAGCCAATAGTCAGTATCGCCTCTATTTTATTTATTTATGTACCGTATTTTTTGGAGTATAAGGCACACCTTTTTCCACCAAAAAGAGGGTGAATATCCGGGTTTGTCTTATACTCCAAATGTAGCCCCGCCCAGCTTCTCAAACGGAGGTTTCAGAGGCTGAAAAAAGCATTAGAAATGAAGCTTCAGAAAAGAAGCCCCCAAACAGCTTCAGAAAAGAAGCCCCCAAACAGAGCTTCAGAGGCTTTTTTTTTGTGAAACTGTTTTGGAGGCTTTCAGAGGCAGGAAAAAAAGTTTTTTCTGAAACATGGTTTACAGAGTCACCATCTTGCTCCAAATAATCCTTTTACTGACCTCAGAAGGATGCAAGGCTGAGTCATCCTTGAGCCAGTCAGGATCGAACTCCTGCTGAATGAGCAGTGAGTTAGCCTGCAATACTGCTGTCATGGTTGACTAGCTACGCAGTCTTGCTTTTTTTGTTGTTAGTTGTGAAGTCGTATCTGACCCATCGTGACCCCATGGACAGTGTTCCTCCAGGTCTTCCTGTCCTCTACCATCCTCTGGAGTCCATTTAAGCTCCCTCCTACTGCTTCAGTGACTCCATCTAGCCACCTCGTTCTCTGTCATCCCCTTCTTCTTTTGCCCTCAATCGTTCCCAGCAAAAGTCTCTTCTCCAGTGAGTTCTTCCTTCTCATTAGGTGACCAAAGTATTTGAGTTTCATCTTCAGGATCTGGCCTTGCTTGCAACCAGACAACTATAACAGGAGGGGGAAGGGAAGGCCTTGGAATCTAAAGGAGGCTTGGGAAGGAAATTTGGAATGCAAGTATGTCAACTGGAAGTCTGAGACAGATCCAATATCTCAAAGTCACCAGCTGGGGAAGTCCGAGGCAGACAGACTGTTCCAAAAACAAAGAAAGTGCAAATGCATGGTGCACAATCGACAATGGGAGGTCCAGGGGGGGCAAGGGAAAGTTTTCCTATGCTATTTTGACAGGAAAACATTGGAACTGGCTTTTCTCCTGTACCTGCATGGAAACTTCAGTAAAGTTACTTTATTTTTCGTTGTATAAGATGCACTTCCCCCCAAAAGAGGCTGATAACTTGGGTGCGTCTTATACTGCAAATGTAGCCCCACCCACCAGCCAGTCCCACCCTTCGGCCTCAGCACATCCTCTTCCTGGCTGCAGAGATTGCCACAAACAATGGCTCTTATTTTCAGTCTCCAAATGCTCCGTTTGAGAGCTGTTCAAGTTTGCGGGGATTGCCAAGACACATCGCCACTGATCGCTGCCTGTGCACATTGTGTTTTCGGCCTCTGTGTATCACGTTTTAGGCTTCAGCATGCCCCATTTTTGGCTTCTGCACCTCATGTTTTTGGGTAGCAATGGGCGGTGATATGGTTTTTACGATCCCCGCAGCCATGAACAGTTCTCAAATGGAGCATTTGGAGGCTGAAAACACGAGGCGCGGAGCCCAAAATGGCAATCCATTTTGCCAAAGCTACTGCCTTGTCTTACTGCTTCCGCGCTTCACCTGCTTTACTAAGTGGAGCTCCCTCTGACAATCAGCTGTGCTTTTTAAGCTGTTTATCAGCCCCAGTGCACACTCACAACCAGCCAACTAATGTGTGCTAAAGCTGACCAGGCTAAGGAAGCTAGCCAGATGAATACTTGGTAGGCAGAGGCAGAATTTTTTCCCCCTATTTTCCTTCCCAAAAACTAAGGTGCCTCTTATACTCCGGAGCATTTTATACTCCAAAAAATATGGTATACTCTTGGTAAAAAAATGTCCCAGGAGTTTCTTTTGCTGTCTAACCCAATGGGAAAATTGACAACTGCATTCTAACTGACAGACTGACTGACTGACTGACTGAAGCTGATGTAGATGGGATGTTCAGTTGCCTTTTTGTTTTGTAACTACATGAACTTAGTGTAGATATAGAGTTAAAGGCAGGGCAAGCATATCATTGACTGGGAATCTTGAATTCTGGGAATCCTGAATTATGCCTACTTTATCACTTTATGGCTGAAGGCTGTACAATTTAAAGCTTTGTTTTTACTTTGTATCTTGTTGCAAAAATGTATGTGAAACTTGTTGGTTTTAGAGCTGTTGTGCTTGAGGCGTAAAATATTCCTGAGCATCTTTTTTTTTGGTCAGAAGTAAATATTTTATTATTATCTCCATCCTCAGTGTGTTTTATTGGGCCTTGCATACCAGCCCTGAATCCAGAGATTTGGAATGTTTCCAAAAATTTCCTTTCTTGTGCAATAGATTCTCTTTTCCAATTTCATTTTGGAAAAAAAAAATGTCTAGGTATCTTCAGTGCTTAGCCATCCTTTCCCCTTTCAATCAAAAATTTCCTATCCTGCCAATCAGGGTTTCTTGGTCAATTCATTGCTTTGCTTACATAATCTCTCCTGTCTCCTTTCTCTTTGCAAGCAGGAACATCATACCACCATCTCCCACACAATCCTGGCCTCTTAGTTCCATTGTGGGGTCTATTAGACTCAACTCTCCGCTGATAAGGCTCCCCCCCACTCAACCCACTATGGAGGAATGGCTGGTGAATTTGGTAGAATAGCTGAAATGGATAAATTAACTTCTTTGATTAGGGAAAGGAAATGATCTACATTAATTGATAACTAGAAGCCTCTTATACATTTCTTCATAAAAAAAAATGTCAATAGAGAATATTTGTTGTTCAGGATTGAAATGAGGGATCCTTGGTTCCCTCTGAGCTTTCTTGCTTTCTTGCAGATGTTTCCTGACCCAAACTAATAATATCGTCATTGTTAGTCACTCATGATAGTTATCAGCTCTGATAATGTTTCCCTCCCCCCAAATGCCATCACTCTGCTTAACAACTAATTCCCACAACATTGTCAAATAAT
Source organism: Pantherophis guttatus (assembly GCF_059756535.1). NCBI lineage: Eukaryota > Metazoa > Chordata > Lepidosauria > Squamata > Colubridae > Pantherophis > Pantherophis guttatus. The sequence continues at coordinate 271,085,318 of NC_142064.1, forward strand.
GTATTACTATTATTATTCTCTTCCTTACTAGTATTTATCTCTTCCCACTTATTACTATAACCATGTTGCTTGTATCTTTTGATTTATATTGTTTTTATTTGTTTCCTAGTACAGTTTGATAGTTTATTAGTAACCTTGACTATCACTAAGTGTTGGATCTTTTTATTCTTGATGAATGTATTTTATTCTCCTTATGTACACTGAGAGCATATGCACCTAAGACAGATTCCTTGAGTGTCCAATCGCACCAATAAAGTATTCTATTGTATGATACTTAATTTGGGACATGAAACATCTGCAAGAAAACAAGCACGCATAGGGAGCACCAAGAACCCCACAAATAAAAAGAAATGAACTTCTGATCTATAGTTTTGATTGTTAGACAGGATAGATTATAGGGGAAAAAATACTTTCTTCTACCTGTTTGGTAGATCTTAATAATTATAAATATTTTATTAGTGAATTAATGTCCATTGGATTGAAAAAAAAGTGATGACCATTTATGTTGCAGCTGTATTTTCCCCAATTGTTTGGCCTTATTTCTCTGAATCTGAGAGATTAAAAACACTTTTTCCTTTTGTAAAAGTAAGCTGTTCAGCCCAGAGGTGGGTTTCAGCAGGTTCTGACCGGTTCTGGAGAGCCAGTAGGGGAAATTTTGAGTAGTTTGGAGAACCAGTAAATACCACCTCTGACTGGCCCCGCCCCCATCTATTCTCTGCCTCCTGAGTCCAAGCTGATCGGGAGGAAATGGGGATTTTGCAGTAACCTTCCCCTGGAGTGGGGAGGGAATGGAGATTTTACACTATCCTTCCCCTGCCATGCCCACCAAGCCACACCCACCAAGCCACACCCACAGAAGCGATAGGGTTAGGCACAGTAAAAAGCATTTATGGAATGGGGGAAGTCCAAGTCTTTTAATAGGGTACAGAAACAAATGTTACAAACATTTGGTACATGTGATACATCAGAAATAAACCAACGAAAGAATGAAAGACATTTATTACATTTGACAAGTGAACAATAGAAAATATTGACTAGAAATTACTTTCCACATGAGGTAAATTTATGGGTTACATCATGCTCTTTCCAAGATGGATTAGTATCTTACTTAAAACTTGCAAGTGTATTCAATTACTTTCAGAATACACTGACTAAGATTCAATTGTTGAAAAGGCTGCTTTTTCCCCATGAAAAAAAAGAAGAAAAACATGTTTTCCTAAAATCTGAAAGGAGGTCAACACTGCCAGACTAAAATTCTAATAACATCCTCACTTAAAGGCTGATAATGAAGCCCAAAATGCTAAATAATACTACCAGACACAGAAACATAAAAACATGGAAATTAGGCTTAAGCAGGAGATCACTTCAAAAAGCAGCCTGATAGTGTTTTCTCCTGAAAAGTACCCAATGGGTGAGAATTATATTGGGTGGGAATTATACTCCCAGAACATCCATCAGCATCACTTTTTTACTTCACTTTTGAACATCAGTTGTTCCTTTGTATTCAGTTCTGGCCTCAGCAAAATGATGTAACACTTAGGGATGAAGATGCAACCCAGCAGCCCAGCACTGGAAGCCAAGATGGAGAAGACCTGCACAGCAACCGTGAATTTCCCTTTGGTGCTGAGATAGGTAGGCACAAAGGAGATCCAGACACTGCAAAAGACCAGCATGCTGAAGGTGATCAGCTTGGCTTCGTTGAAGGACCCAGGTAGATTCCTGGCCAGGAAGGCCACTATGAAGCAAATGGCAGCCTGAAAACCCATGTAACCAAGGGCAACATAAAACATAGTGACCGAGCCTTCATTGCACTGCAGAACAATCTCTCTAGGCTGGGAATACATGTCAGAATCAGGGAATGAAGGAAAGACTCCTAACCAGGTGAAACAAATGACAACCTGGACACTGGAACAAGAAATGATGATGGTGTTGGTCAGACTCTTGCCCAGCCATCCTCTCACTCTGTTTCCTGGCTTTGTGGCCAGGAAGGCCAGCACCACCATGACTGTTTTGGCCAAGACGGTAGACACGGCAATGGAGAAGATGATGCTGAAAATTGTTTGTCGGAGAAGGCAGGTGGTTCTCTTTGGCCGTCCAATGAAGAGAAAGGAAGTCAAGAAGCAAAGAAGAAGGGAGACCAGGAGGATATAGGAGAGGTCCCGGTTGTTGGCTTTGACAATTGGAGTTTCTTGGAATTTAATGAAGATTCCCAAGACTAAAACTGTGGTTAAGATCAGGAATAGGGCAAAGAAAGTAAGAATAATTCCCAAACACTCTTGATGGGACAAAAAAGTGACAATTTTGAGGATACATTGATCTCGATGCTTGTTCTGATACTGATTGTCTGGACATCTGGTGCAGTGGTCTGCATCTATAGAGGACAAATGTAATATTTACCATGGGCCTTGAGTTTGCTACCTCTGATCTACATCATGTAGGAAGGTTTCTAATGGACTAGAACTAGCCAATTTGACAAGGTTGGAATATTTTGCTTTTCCAAAATGGAGTTTGATTTGTCCCATTACCCATTAATTGGAGGATAAAATTTAAATTCAATAACAATATTGTTCAACTATTTTTGCTTTCATTTTGTCCCACCAAATCCCAATGGTTAATGATTAAAAAGGGGCAGATAAAGTTGTCTGGTTTGACCTTTCTCTCTAATCACCATAATGAGGAGAGGTTCCTTTCCGGTAGCAATGTATTCCCCCAAATAGCTACTCCACAGGAAACACAGGTCATGCCTGCCTACTCCTTGGATACTTTGGAGGAAGATGGATAGGCAGAAATGTGTCTATCCTGAGTCCACCCTGGAATGGAGAAGATGGCAAGATTACTGACTAGGTCCTGTGTGAGTTGGCTGTCAGGCCTGGAAGCCATCTTTTTCGTTGCCTCTTCAGGCCTGCCACATTTACTACTGTGGGAAACTGTAATGGAGGGATTGTATGGAGCCCTGAGTCCAAAAGGAGAAGGGTGGTATAGAAATTTAAATAATAAATAATAATAAATAAATATACCGGTAGTCATAATAACATTCCTTTCTCAGAAAGTCAAGGACATCTTTACCTGCAGCTAGAGGGTTAGAAACAGGAGGCATCTCCAGTCAGCATGGTGTTTGGATTGGGCCATGTGATGGACTTGTGGGTGTTGGGCAGGGACTTGAACTTTCCTTTGAGTGGGGAAAACCTGGAAGCTTTCAGATTTGGGTTTTCCCAGATGTGCTAATATGACATCTTCATTAACATGTAATTTTGGGGAAAGTCGAGCCTCGGAGTTTTCTTTCATTGGGGGTGTTACTTGAAACCCTGACATTGGAGATTAATTTATCTCAATGGAGCTTCATAATGTAGAAGCAACATCATTCTGTTTGTCATGGTGAAACAATGCTTCATGTCACTTCAACTGATCCTTCACAAAGTCACATATGCTTTTTGATAGCTGCTTGGCTTCTTCTACACTTAACCTCTCATTCCAATGAATTTTCCCAGCTTATATTATGGTTATATCCTTGGTGAAATTAATTCTGATAGTTAAATTAATAGTCCCTCCCCCACCCCCAATACTTAGAAGATATTTCTAATATCTTCTTAGAAAAGATCTGCAGGAACCTTTGCTCCTATCCCAAGGGCTGTTTTGATTCCCATTCACCCACCTTCTTGGGTGGAAATGCTCCCTTCTGCACAAGGGACGCAGTTGTAGCAACAGATTGGTTTTCCTTCCTGGACCACCTTGAAATAGCCAGGTTGACAAGGCTCCACACACTGGGAGTGAGGCAAGTGCTGAAAGTGAACAGAATTTGCATTCAGAAGCATCTGCAAAACTGATTAGTTATGAAATGAATTATAGTGTTGGAATGGGATTGTCAGGTCCCATAGCTTATCTCGTCTCCAGAGAAGAGCAGCAGCGTTGCCTTGGAGAATGGCATTTATCACCTCCTTCGCCTGAGTATCTCATAATATCTTTACACTTCGAGATTGGCTTGTTGATGTATTTGACTTTGGGAGGGGCTCTGTCTGCACTTTACTGTTTTGAGCGGGAAACTTAATTCCTGCCTAGATCTCTTGATATCACAATCATCCAATAAAAGTTTCCTTTTGAAATGGCTTTTGTTTCATGAGGACTGCTTTCTTGAGAGGACTGGAGAGGCAGGACCTTACAGGGAAAAACAAGAGGTATGTGCAAAATGGACTAGAAGTGGACCATTCTGTTTCTCCTCTGGCCCTTGTTGTGGTGGCCACTCCAGAGAATTTTCTAGAAAGTTACTCTTGAAACTGGAAAAATGATAGTCAGATATGCTTCCATTTTGGAGGACTGTCTCTGGAAGGCTGTCAGAGAAACTTTTGGAAAAACATATCATATGGAGGAGAAATTAGAATTCTGAAATTCTTCAATATGATGGGTTTTGTACTTTTCTACTACCAAATAAGGTCAAATTCTTGAATGTATATATGCCCAAATGAACATGTGTAACTCAATTGATTTTACTTCTCCCCTCCTCTTAAATCCTGCTTCCATTTCCCCCCCATTTCCACATTTTTTCCCTCTATGTCCCCAGACCAAAGTCTTGTACTGTATAAGTCATAAAGCAACTTTTCCTTTACTGGTTATAAATGAAAGAATATAATTCTGAAGCATGAATTTGAAGGCAGTCGGTCTTACATATTGTTTGGGATGGTGGGGTACACTGATTGAGATGATGGACAAAACTACTGTGTTTCCCCGAAAATAAGACCCTGTCTTATATTTTTTGAACCCTGAAATCAGTGCTTGGTCTTATTTTTGGGGAGGTCTTATTATTTCGGGGTGTGTGGAGCAAGACGAGGCTCCTCTTGCTGATTTCCAGCTCTGTCACCCTAACCCTAACTAGAGGAAATGGCGAGGATTGGCTGCGCATGTGCTTAAATATTTTTGGGGAGGGCTTATTTTTTTGGGGGGGGCAGGACTTATTTTAGTCCATGTGCTCAAAAACCTGATTGGACTTATTATCAGGGAATGTCTTATTTTCAGGGAAACATGGTTAAGAGATGGGACACCTCTTCCTCTACCTGATTGAGCCACTGAGGGCTCATGATAGCTTCCTTGTTGATGCTGAATTTGACTCCAATGGTTCCTTCTCTGTCTAGACTCCCAAATTTCACTCTGGTGGTCGACTTATTTGGAAACCACACCCAGCTCACAATGTCAAAGTCAGCCATCAAATCTCCATTTCTATCCAAATACATTCCTTCTATGGTGTTGTTGTAGATCTGAGGATTCTTCAGGAAATGGTGAAGCTACAGAATATAAGGAAAGAGGTTTTTACACAACTGGAATCATCTAAACAAGTTGATGTACAGAGATATAAGGAATTTGGCTTATTGAGCTGCAGCCTGTTTTCTTCTCAGGACAATCTGCATAGATTTGTCCTTCAGGTACCAATGGCGGATGTTTTCTTTCCAACATCTGGCTGTTGTGACTTCGACCCCCGAGGCCGACTTATCAGAGGGAGAAGGCTCCGAACATGAAGGAGAGGAGTTGGCCAGGCCGCCCTCTCCAGGACCCTCCTCTCTGGCAATGCCTCAGGTGTCTCCTGACGGAGAAGAGATTGGCCAGGAGCCAGGTATCTCCTTGCAGTCAGACAGTGATGGAGATAACTCTTGGCTGGATCCACACCAGCGTCTGAGAGACAAGCGCATGCAGCAGAATAGGAGGTGTGCCAGAGATTAAGCTGAGTCACTGGACCACACCCCACAGGAGATAAAAAGGGGTGAGGTGGCCATTCAGACTCTGTGACAGACAAAACTAACTTACTAGCGAGTCACATTGTATCTTTGAAACAACGTTATCTGCCTTGGACTTAATACGGACTGGACTTGACAATTCTTGATCTGTGTGTATCTTGTTTGAATTTATCTGTTGGAGGAACAACCCCTCCCTCTATGAGTAAAGTTCTTGGCAAGCAGCTACTGGGTTGCTGCCAATCCTCTTATCGAAAGAATTTGTTCTCTGCAAGTTTTATTTAACCCCTGGCTATCTGTTTGTGTTCGTGTGTGAGACGGGGACGGAACACTGGCATTCCCCACTAGCCCACATTTTCTTGTTTTATAGTTTTATTTCTCCCCTTAGTTCTCTTGAAGATAAGCAGATGGCAGAAGGGCAGGAGAAGGGAAATCCATTACCTACAAATATATTTGCTTACATTATCTGTTGCTTATCCATGAGTTTTCCCCTCCTCCCTGAGATGTCCTGTATAGCTATAGATACATCGTTTTGTCTACAGAGATTTATCTTAACATTATTTGGAGAGTTTCTCCTGTGCACATTGAATAACAAACAACGCAGTGAGCCTTGATTATTTATTTTGGGACCTGTGTTTTGATTCCACAAGAGAGATAGATTAACAGAGTTGGAAGGGACCTTGTAGATCATCTAGTCCAACCCCCTGCCCAAGCAGGAGACCCTACACCATTTCTGACAAATGGCAGTCCAATCTCTTCTTGAAGGATTCCAATGATGAAGTTCCCACAACTTCTGAAGGCAAGCTGTTCCATTGGTTGATTGTTCACACTGTCAGAAAATGTCTCCTTATTGTAGAAGACACAGCATCAGTTTGTACAACTCAGTCCTGGAAATATAATAATTTAATAATTATAATAATAATTTAACAAAGTTGGAAGGGACATTGGAGGTCTTCTAGTCCAACCCCCTGCTTAAGCAGGAAACCCTACACTACTTCAGACAAATGGTTTTCTAATCTCTTCTTATAAACTTCCTGTGTTATGAATTGGCTTTCGGAAATTGGGAAGCAAATGTCAATATTTATAATTAACTTCCATTTGCTCGTTATCTGAAAAAGCTTGAACACTGATTTGGAGGGAAAGCTTGAATATTGATTCTGGAACTCTTCAGGTGCTTTTACAAGAATATACACTGATAATTCTTCTCGCCTGGACTACTGCAATGCTCTCTACATGGGGCTCCCCTTGAGGAGGCTCCAGCTGGTCCAGAATGTGGCCGCGCGGGTAACTATGGGGGCGACATGGCGCTCCCATGTAACACCACTCCTGTGCGAGCTGCACTGTCTCCCGGTGGTCTTCCGGGTGCGCTTCAAGGTATTGGTTCTCATCTTTAAAGCACTCCATGGCTTAGGGCCTGGGTACTTACGAGACCACCTTCTGCCACCGATAACCTCCCACTGGCCAATTCGCTCCCACAGAGAGGGTCTCCTCAGGGTGCCGTCGGTCAAGCAATGTCGACTGACGACCCCCAGGGGGAGAGCCTTCTCTGTGGGGGCAACCACCCTCTGGAACGAGCTACCCCCAGGAATATGACTGATCCCGGACCTCCGTACTTTCCGCCGAGCGTTAAAGACCTTCTTATTCCAGCAAGCTGGGCTGTCTTAAAATTTTAATGGGTTATTTTATGGGGAAAGGGTTTTAAAATTTAGGGAAGCCAAACTGATTTAATTCTGTTTTAATTCTTTTTAATTTTTATACTGTATGTGTGTCAAATTTTGGCTGTTCACCGCCCTGAGTCCTTCGGGAGAAGGGCGGTATACAAATTTAAATAATAAATAAATAAAATAAAATAATTGTAATATTAAATACAATATAGTGTTACATTATAATAAATTGGGAGATTATCCAAAATCCCTTTCCACAAGCATCAAATTCTAGAATCAGAAGAAAGAAAAGCTCAAAGCACATGAAGTAAAATACATGAAGTAAAATAATTGTAGTGGTGTGTGACAACATAACCAAGGTATAATTTGCCATTCAAAATGCTGGAGGCCAAATGTAAAAAGAAAGAGTAATTCAATATTTAATGTTACATGTAATAACAGTGGCAACGGAATTACGTATGCACAAAATTGGAAAAACGAAAGTATACCGACAGAGGAAATGGTAGTAAAGAAAATATTAGAATGTGCCAAAATGGACAGGGTAACGATGGAAATTAAAGACAAAGAAGAAACAGCGTATTACTTAATATGGGGCCTATGGTACAATTAACTAGATAATAGATGCAAAGTTTAGAAAATTAATGATGAAAGAGGGTCAATAAGCTAGAAACGAATACAGATATAAAACTATATAGAAGAATATGTATTGCAAGCAATATTATTATTAGACTGTGCATAACTGCAAATTAAAATATATAGAGTGCTAAATGTATAGAGAATTATGTTATAACTATGGAAACAATAGATATAAGTATGTTATATAATATCAAGTTTCTTTTTTTTCCCTACGGACTATACTGTATGATTAAGAGAAAAATGGTCGTAATTAGGATGTATAACATTACATGTATTTATAAAGGTGCTGATACAACCAGTATATCCTTTTGCCTTTCAGCTCCAATCCAGGAGCCCTCAAGCAACCGCCTCCACGACAAACCATTTTATATCAAATTTATATTTTTAAAACGTGGACTACTATAGATCTATTTCAAGCTATTTAGCTCTCATCAGCTACTCTCCCTTTATTTCTTTATCAGCAAAAATATAAATTTTGTATAATTAATATATATAGCTTGTGGCTCAGAAGGTTAATTCAACTGCCTAACATGCAGGAATCCAAGGTCGTAAGGGTATGGCTAGCTGATGAAAGCTAAAAGCTTGAAATAGATCTATACTAGTCTCCCTTTATTTCTTTATCAGCAAAATATACATTTGGTATAAAATGGTTTGTCGTGAATGCGACTGCTTGAGGGCTCCTGGATTGGAGCTGAAAGGCAAAAGGGAGCAGAATGCCCCCTCCCATATGTTGGGCTAGACCAGGTGCCTCGATAGAAAAACATTTGATATGTATGTATGTATGCATGCGTGCGTGTGTGTGTGTGTGTGTGTGTGTGTGTGTGTCCCCCACAATCTGGGTCCTCATTTGACCAACTTAGAAAGGGTGGAAGGCTGAGTCAACCTTGAGCCTGGTGAGATTTGAACTTGCAGTAATTGCAGACAGCTCAATGTTAATAACAGGCTTTAGTCTGCTGTGCCACCACTAGGCTCTATATATATATGAAAGAGGAGGACAAGGGATCTTATGAAAGAAAATGATTCATAAAAGATATTTTTTTCTCAATGTATATGACATTTCTCAAAGAGTGTTTCATGATGTTCACCATCTAGATGTCGCCCTTAGCAACATACATGGAACCTTTAAGGAAATACCTGCCATGGTTGAATGTTTTCAACTTCCAGCTTGTCTTTTCTCTCCATCCTTGTCCTCTGGGATCTGGGTGAATTGACCACATTTAAGGCATGTGCCACAATCTGGATGGCATTGTAAGTTAAGGAGCTATCTAGAGAGAAGGTCTTTTCAATCATCTGCTGAGGTAGAGTCTCCAAGTTCTCTTTCTCTGTACACCTTGTCCAGCCTTTCACAGACAAGGCAGGCTTCCCATATGAACAGTGAAATTTCTTAGTCATAAATGCTTTGATAAAAGGATAGAAATCTCGGAAATCGTCAAATTTGGTCCTTTGGCTGGTTTGGATAAGAGAAGAAAAAATAATATGGGTGTATCTGAAAGAGAAACTATTATATGATAATTCAAGGGTGAGATCCCACAAAGCGGTTATGATCCAAACTATTCCTTCAATAGGATTTCGCAAGGAATTTAATATGTTTTCTATGAAAAAGGCTCCCTCGATGAACGTAAACTCTGAGTAATAAACCAATACATTGATTTGGGCCCACCGGTTGAAAACAGAAATCTGATACTTGAAGTTCTCATCTTTTAATAATACGATTTGTGCAAAAACAACACAGATGCCATTCTGAGCCAGCACAGGAACGAAAGTCCTAATGAAATGTTCTCCGTTATCAGTGTCTGCAGCAAAGACTCCAATGAATGTCCATCGAAAATACAGCAGCAGTTTAACAATCCCCAGGTTTTGAGCACCTTCTTTGGGGACGGTCCGGTAGAAAAAAGGTAACTGAGTTTTATCACTCAGGATCGGTGAAATATAAGTGTAGCTGATCTGGAATGAAAAAAAGGGAGATTTATGTTTTATTTGGAGCTGTTACTATCCTGCTCTATGGAGTAGAGAGTTGGTCTCTGACAGAAAACCACTTGAAGAAATGAGAAGCATTTGAAATGTAGATTTACAGACGGCTGTTAAGTATAAATTGGGTTAACAAAAATCACAAATAAGGAGGTGATAAGCCACCTGGGAAAGCCAAGGGAAATCATCAAAGCCATTAAAAAGCAAACGTTAGAATATTTTGGATATGTGATGCAACACCCAGAAAAATACGGCATCCTTCACTTAATCCTCCAGGGAAAGATTGAAGGCAAACGAGGTCCAGGCATAAGAAGAACATCGTGGCATCAAAACCTAACGGACTGCTTTGGACAAAACTCAGCAGCACTTTTTAATGTGGCTGTTGACAAAAATAGGATTGGCAACATGATCACCAGCGTCTCATGATGGATATGGCAGAAAAAGAAGACCTATTAGATCCTGAAATGATAATGTCAACGCTTAGGTAGTGGCTGGAAGATTCCAGCCTACCTTGGTGGATTTAATAGGGGATCAGAAATGCAGAAAACATAACTGTCAACAATGGATTGTAAGAAGAAATCCGGATCTCATTTTCTGAAAAGCTGATGCTTCCTCAGAGCCTGCATAGTGCAAGATCTGAGCAACGTGAAATATTACAAGTTAATATTTATTCTCAATTTATAACTGTTAATTATGGTTGTATCAATATTTGTTCTTGTCTCTCTGGGAGACTGAAAGATGACATAAAGATTAATTCTTCATCTTAATCCATGCTTAATTAACATTTCTAAGGAGAAAATCTCCTTAACCGCTCTGGAATAAACTTGCAGCCATTCACTGGCTCTATACCTGTGGGATTTTGTAGATGCCCAATATGGCAGCCATAAGGATGGATATATCAGAGTTGGTCTCTTCCAGGAGAACCAGCATGTTTCTCTTCCTTCCGCAGCTGTAGTTGGGAACATTGGCCTCTCCAGTCGAAAGCAAATCCAACAGACCATCCAATGTCAACATTTTGTCTCGAAAGTTGTCATGGAGATTATAACCCAGGGTGAGGTTGGGCAAGAGAAGGGGATCTTTGTTGATTTCCTGAATGGCAAAAAGGAAGGACAGAATTTTCCAGTACAACACACCTGTTTTCCTGAAAAGATACATGGATTTTGCCATGATGTTACATTCAGTGAAATCACCAACCTAGAACTAAGGAGAAATTTCCTGACAGTGAAAGCAATTAACTGGTGGAAGGGCTTCCTTCCCGAAGTTGTGGATGCTCCATCACTGGAGGTTTTTAAGACGAGATTGGACAGCCATTTGTCTGGAATGGTATAGGGCAGTGATGGCTAACATTTTCGCCATCGTGAGCCAGGAAGGGGGGAGGGGGAAGTCCATGTGCGTGTGTGCCCACACCCATAATTCTATGCACCCTGCACTGAGCATGTTCGCGAAACTCCCCTCCACCCCAGCTCCTGTCCCCAGCCTCCAGAGCCTCTCCAGGAGTCTCTGGAGGTTGGGGACAGCAAAAACATCACTTCCTGTTCAACCGGGAGTTGGGAAATGGGCCATTTCAACCCTCTGCAGGGCCTCTGAGGGAATGGGGAAGGCTGTTTTCACCCTCCCCAGATGCATAGAGAGGATCTTGAGCCAGGTGAGAAAGAAAAACGGGCCTTCCCCACCCCCAGAGGCCCTCCGGAGGCAGGAAACAGTCTGTTTCCCTACTTCTGGTGGGCCCATGTGGCCCAAAAATCAGCTGGCCGGCATGTGCATGTGTGCCAGAGCTGAGCTCGCGTGTCCACCGATATGGCTACACATGCCATCTGTGGCACACGTGCCATAGGTTCGCCATCACGGGTATAGGGTCTCCTGCTTGTGCAGGGGAGTAGACTAGAAGACCTCCAAGGTCTTCCTATCCAACTCTGTTATTCTGTTAATGAATTTCATATGTGCTATTGTGACTGCACAGGTTTTTGTCCCCAAAGTTCCTCTTCTCTACTTAGATTATTTGAAAGTCAAAACAGACACACTCCAGACAATCTGGGCACTGTTGTCACTTGCACTATTCGCTCAACCTCAGTTTGAGAAGTCAAAAAACATCCCAGGAAAAGATTTTGGCAAACCATGTCTGAAAATGTAGCTCAGAAAACTTCATGGACCTCACCATGTAGGAACCAGGATTTGAGATTCCATCAAAGGGCCATTATGCATGTATTATATTTTTAAAGTGTGCATGTATGGGTGTGTATGAGATTGAATGTGTGAATGAAGTTGGGGCAGAAAAGAAAGCATTTAAGAATTGAACAGAAGTACCAACTTTCCCATTTTCTCTTGAGTAAATGGTCTCGATCCCTGTTTGCTTGAGAGAGTGGATAGAGAAAACAGAGGGCCTGCTTAAAGCACTTTGGTATCAGTGGAACCAGAGGTGAGTCAAGAAGGAGCATCTGAAGATGCCCATGTCCACATCAGGGAAGCAACAACTAGCTGTGGCGAGTTTGGAGAAATCCATGGATCATTGAAGAAAACAATACAGGGAATTTGGGAGAAAGACTGGAGGCACCCAGGAGCTGACTGCTGATGTCTTTGGAGTTGCGGGTTCTATCTTTCTGGAAAATTTATTCATTCAATTTATTCGATTTATGAGGCATGTCAAACTACTACTCTGCAATAGTATTGTGGTCTCCTAGCTACTGTAGCAACACCAGATGCTAATAATAATATTAGGTTTACGTGCCGCCCATCTTGTCCAAAAGAGACTCTGATAGCTATCTTCTAGAAAAGACTCAGAAAAGAAATCAGCCTTTTCTCTGAATTGGGATTGACCAATTAGAGCCTCCTGTCCTTTTCTTTGATGGCCATGCTGATACCGTAACCATGACCTCCCAAGCTAATCACCTTGAAAGATGAAAGCAAGTTGTCAATGTAGAGATCAGTTGGACAAGGGTGCTGAGCATTAAAGCTTGCTTTTGTTTCATCTGCGGAATGTGTTCCACTTCATGCTGTTTGTATACAGATGTGACTGTTGATCTCAGTAACTAACTAACCTCACTCTGTCAAGGACCTAGGAGTACACATCTCAAATGATCTATGCCCTAGAGCTCACTGTAACAGCATTGCCAAAAAGGCATTAAGAGTTGTTAACCTAATTTTGCAAAACTTTGCCCAACCAATTCTCGAATACAGCTCATCTGCCTGGAATCCACACTGTATATTGGACATTGATACAATTGAGCAAGTCCAGAGGTATTTCACGAGAAGAGTCCTCCACTCCTCTGCTCACAACAGAATACCTTATGCTACCAGGCTTGAAATTTTGGGCTTGGACAATCTAGAACTACGCCAACTGCAGTCTGACCTAAGCATAGAAAACAAAATTGTCTGTTACAAAGTCCTACCTGTCCATGACTACTTCAGCTTCAACCACAATAATACACAGGCAAACAACAGATACAAACTTAAGGTAAACCACTGCAAACTCGATTACAAAAAATATGACTTCAGCAACAGAGTGGTCAATGCCTGGAATGCACTACCTGACTCTGTGGTTACTTCCACAAACCCCCAAACCTTTAACCTTAAATTGTCTACCGTGGACCTCACTCCATTCCTAAGAGGTCTGTACGGGCGCATGCATAAGTGCACCAGCGTGCCTACCATCCCTGTCCTACCATCCCCATTTATTTGTACTCATCTCCTATGTTCATGTCTATACTTATACCTCTTTTCTCGTACATGTTTGACAAACTAAATAAAATAAAAAAATAAAATAAAATAAAACCTCACTGCCTTCCTCCGTCCCCATTTTTCCTCAAAGGCAACGTAACATAACATCAATCAGCATCATGAGACTTACTGATCAACCTTTTTAGAAGGACTCAAACTGAAATTCTGCAGCTCAGGTTGTAGATTATTTGTTGCAGAGAAGAGCCCACCAATGAGATGATCTCCTGGCCTGTAATAATTGAGTGCGTCCCTTGCATCCCTTCTCAAAGTCAAGAAGCACTTGGTGCCGAGCATCCCACAGGCTGCCTGGGGTAACAAAAGCTCCATCAGAAGCAGAAGCAGTGAGTTCATTTCTGGGTTAGCCGAAGAATCCCCTTCCTTGCATCTGATCTCAGAATCAGGAGAGCAGAAGCATTTGGAGACGTTGAAAGCAGATTGCTGCAAGACTGACTTTTCTAATATAATATGAAGTCCAGAGAGAACTTCCCCAATGATGGAAACTGGACTAATGCAGAAGCAGAGTTCCTGGTGTCCATGAAGCTCAGTCCAGCTTTCCAGGGTGACAAGACAACTTATACACTCACTTTTCTGATGCTGAATGTATTGCTGCTGAGTCTGTTGACTTCCTTCAGACAATCTCCAGAGGGAAAAAGAATCCCTTGACATTTAGCAAGAAGGCAAGAAAGAAATCACTATCATTCTAATAATTAGCTGGGGAAGGAGGAGTTTTGCAAAGTCCTCCCTGCAGGGGGAACTGGGATCCAACTGAAAAAGTCCCGATGTAACTCAACGTAGTGGATTCCCAGAAAGCATCCACAACCAAATTGTTCTGTGGGCATTTGGGACACCTATCATTCTGCTGGGTTGATTTCCAGTTGTTTTTCTTTTATGCTATTATATGTGACTGGTTTATTTTATAAAGTTGTGCTTTTGACGTGATGAAGTTACTGTTTTCTTACTGTGGACTTTTGAATATTATGATGCTGATGTGGCCTTAGACTTACTCTGCATTCCTTATTATTCAGAACTTTATGTTTTAGGGTGGATACTTTATTTTTTTATTGTGAGCTGCTGTGCATCTGTCTGGAATTGAATGCATACAAATCAAATAGATGTCCAGATGTCCATCCATCCATCCATCCATCCATCCATCCATCCATCCATCCATCGACCCATTCATGTAACATGTCCCTTTTCTATCTGGAAGAGTCAAAGAAAAGAGTCAAAGAGTTTCTAAGAAATTTCTCCCTTGCTATATAACCTCAAACAGAGATGCTCAACATGAAACATCTCTGGTTCTTTCACACTGATCCAACAGGTAGAAAAGTCTATCTGTACCCCTCTTCCAAAATGAAAATCTCATGAGTAGCATTTCACCCTGAGTCTTAAATACTTTGCTTCCATAAATATCTCCTGCAAATCATGAATTTTGATTGTCCCTAGAAATGGTTCCATCCAGGAAAGGAGATTCCAAGAAAACCTCATCCTTTCCTTTCCTTTCCTTTCCTTTCCTTTCCTTTCCTTTCCTTTCCTTTCCTTTCCTTTCCTTTCCTTTCCTTTCCTTTCCTTTCCTTTCCTTTCCTTTCCTTTCCTTTCCTTTCCTTTCCTCTCCTCTCCTCTCCTCTCCTCTCCTCTCCTCTCCTTTCCTTTCCTTTCCTTTCCTTCCCTTCCCTTCCCTTCCCTCCCCTCCCCTCCCATCCCCTCCCCTCCCGTCCACTCCTCTTTTCTCTCCTTCCCTTCTTTCCTGTAGGTATCTTTGTCCACTTTCATCCACTCCATCAAAAGTTTCACTCCAACAGTGAATCTGATGGAAGAAAAATCTGCTGTCAACTCAGAAAGCATCTCTGGCCTGCTCTTGAGTTGCCATTGGCAAGGGGGATGGGAAAACTAACTCTGTAGCTAGAGTGAGGCAGCATGTCAGTCAAAACAAAAGCACATTCCAGCCATCTCTCTGTTAAGGCTGTCTCCATGGTTATCCACAGTGGCCAGAGAGGAGTGATCTCTACAACCCACAAAATTGCTTCGATGGAAAATTGTGACTGATTACACACCTTGGGGGGAGGGGGAAAACAGGGTCAGAGCTGGAACGTAAATTACGTGAGGTCAGAGTTGGCTTCACTTGGTACGTGCTGACATGAAGCTCCTAATAAATAATTGGATTTCTTTTGAAGCTTGGCTCGAGGCTCATGATTGAATTAGGGCATCGGTTGGAATCCTGACATCTGCTTTATGGTAAACGCTATTTTTCTCTTTTCAAATACTGAAAAATACACCAAATTTCCTGTGGATCATCCTTCAAACATCAACTGAGATGACAGCATAGCTAAGATTGAATCTCTGCTATCAAGAAAATTTGGGGATCATTGTAGTTTTCCTTTGCCTTGTTTCTATTTTTGGTAACAGGCTTAATCTTGGGAATCATTTAATTCCCAAAAACTCACTTACTGAAAGCTAACAGTCAGGATCTCCTCTATTTTATTTATTTATGTACCGTATTTTTTGGAGTATAAGGCACACCTTTTTCCCCCCAAAAAGAGGGTGAAAATCTGGCTTCATCTTATACTCCATATGTAGCCCCACCCAGCTTCTCAAACGGAGGTTTCAGATGCTGAAAAAAGCATCAGAAATGAAGCTTCAGAAAATAAGCCCCTCAACAGCTTCAGAAAAGAAGCCCCCAAACAGAGCTTCAGAGGTGTTTTTTTTCTTTTTTTAAAAAATATCTGTCATAAGTAAATGCCTTATTCTATAACAAGAGATATGTATATATGTACAGGATATTAAGAGTTAATTTATTCCTCCTCCTTTAATGTATTCATATGTAACCACCCCCATCCTTGACTCCTCCCCTTTGATATAAATAGAGAATGCTTTTACCTCATGCTTGCTTCTCACTGTAAAATCTGACAGAAAAAGTAGAATGCCTATTATGAATAAACTCTTCTTTAACTGAAGAAAATACTTCTGAATTCATTATTGAGTCTGATCCTCAAAATATTGTAACAAACTGGTAGCAGTCGATGGTTGAACTGACTCAATAAAATCCAACATGCCTAAGAAAGAAAACCTCAAGAACAAAAAAGAAAGACCCAACACCAGGGCAAATGATAAAGAAACAAAAACAGATCACGAAATGATCGACGAACCAATAAATATAACAATCAAAGAATCTGAAGATAACACCACAGACATCGAAGAAACAGCAGATGAAACCGACAACCAAGAAGAGAACGAAATAAAAGACAAAGACCTCAGATCGGAGATACTGAGGCTAATAAAAAGTCAAAAAGATGACCACAAACTCATCGCGGAACTCCGAGGCTTCTTGGAAGAAAACGGAGCAGCGAGAGAAAAAGACATTGAAAAAGCCAAACCCGAAAATACAAAAATGGTGAGCGAACCTACAACGAAAGAAAAAATGACCAGAAGCAAGACCAGAGGTCCCGCTCAAAATTTTGAAAGGCAGCCATCTTTTCTTCAACCGGCCACAGAAATGAACACGGCTGAACCAATCAGAATGCAACATTCAAAAACTCTGGCGCGAAAAAACACAAAAAATAACAAAAAATATATTTATTCTTCTGAAGAGTCAGAAACAGATACAGAAGAATCATCCACCGAACAAGAAATCGAAACACCCATGAGAAAACTATTTAAAACATTTGGCACAAGTCTAACAATTTCAAAAGAATTGATAAAAGCCGATAATGCAAAAATACAAAAGAGACGAAGAAATAAACAGACACCTCAAAGACTGCACGACTCGATCCGGACAACGATGATGACGACGCCTGAACCCAGAGGGCCCTGCGAACTTTCCCCCATACCGCAAACGATCCAAAGAACAAAATACCCCAAGCAAGAAAGCTCCAAAGAGAAGAGACCAACCACAGCTGCCAGCAGAACACCCAAGATCGAGCCGGAGACCGAATCATCAGAAGGAGAGCACTACGAGGGAGCTACAGCAAAGAGAACCTCTCCCAGCGGCTTCAGCAGAGAAATGACCAACGCGCATGCGCAGATGAACACAGAGAACTACAATGAACTTTATGAAGAAGGAGAACCTCTCAAGCTCATCAGCAGAATACCCACACCATTCTGCAATTTTCAACATCTACAGGACCATGGACTACCCACAGTTGTAAGTAGTGGGAATAATAATATTGGGAATCTACCCAGTGATTTCCCAAAACTTAGAATTGATGGCATCAACTTACAGGAATGGTGTCAACAAATTCAGGTTGTCTTTATGAAAGAAAATTTATTATTTTTTATAACCAATCCTCCCAAAAGACCTTGGACTCTAAAAATGGACTGCCTGCATCACAGAGCATTCTATTTAATAATTTCTAGCATATCACCTGCCATGTACTACAGTATTAAGCATAATCTTACTGTTTCAGAAATAATTCAATGCATGTTTAAATTGTTTCACAGTGAAAGTGTAGCAACAACCACTAGGATGTCTAAAGATTTCTTTTCAGCCAAATTAAGATCTGGAACCACCATAAGTGAACATTTAATATCCTTAAACAAAATCAGAGCAGAATTACATCTAAGAGGAGAAATAATATCAGAACAGACAATGAAAAGCGTTATCCTTAACTCATTAGATTCATCATGGGATAACTACATATCACACTTAGACTCAATCAATCTAGGATACTTATCCATAGAAAGTCTGTCAAACAAGTTAATAGCTGAAGATAATTTGAGGAAAAGTAGATACAATGCATACACAGAACACAGACAGGCAAAAAGAGTGGCCTTCCAAGAGAATCACCAAAAAACAATTGAATGTTACAATTGTGGATCCAGAAAACACTCTAAGGGAGATTGCCCCATGTTTCATAGGGAAAGACAAAACCGTGACTATAGGGGTAGATATCAAGACAGGCAATCATCTATTGATAGATACAGATATAGGGACTCCCCAAACTACAGAGAACGCAGAAAGGATAGAGATAATTCAAGGGATAGGAAATCAGGATCATTAAATGGATTAGATAAACATAACGATGTCATCACACAAAAATCAAAAAATAATGCTTGGCTCATAGATTCAGGGGCGACTAATCATACAACAAATAACAAGAAAATACTGTCTTTATTCACAAATGATAAATTTATGATGAGAGTAGCCAATCAAGAAAATGTTCAAGTCATAGGGAAAGGAAATGTAAATATACCTGGTTTAGGTAAAATAGAGGGGGTATTGTTGATACCAGAAATATCACATAACATACTTAGTGCAGTGAAATTAAGCCAAGATTTCAACATAAATATAATCTTCTCTGGAGGAAAAGCAATACTAGAAAAGAATGGGACTAAATTGAATAGTGTAATTATCGAAGGGGGTCTACCCTTTCTTGTAACAGAAGATAAATGGTTGCATAACATTAATGCAAACACTGATGACGACATTAACATAGACAGTGAACATAGTAACAACAATGACAATGAAGAACCCAAAACACACTATAATCACAAAGACACACCCACTAGTGATACACACAATAACAAAAGGCCCAATATAGGCAAACCAATTCATGATGAATGTGCACACATGTTGCATAGAAAATTGGGACATGCAAGTTTCCCTGTAATACAAAAAATGATTGAACATGCTGATGGCGTTAAAATAAAGGATTGTAAAAACTATTTAGAATGCTCAGTATGTAAATCATCAAAACTCAGAACTAACCCAAAACCAAAAAGGGCAACAAGAACCTCTAACCAAATTTTTGATCTGGTACATATGGATCTGGTTGGTCCATTAACACCATCCATCACATACAAAAAAAGATATTTCCTAACTATTGTAGACGACTATAGCCGTTATGGATTTGTTTATACTTTAAAACACAAAGATGAAACTTTCCAAAAATTCAAAGAATTTTACAAACGTGTAGAAACACAACACAATATCAAAATAAAATGAATCATGACAGATAGGGGATCCGAATTCATGTCTAAAGAATTCTCACAATGGATAAAAGACAAAGGAATGCTACACTTCACGACTAGCCCATTTTCTGCTTTTCAAAATGGTACAGCAGAACGAAAGAACTCGACACTGCAAACCATGATTAGATGTACATTAGAAGATGCTGGTTTAGGAAAACAATTCTGGTCAGAAGCATTACTATATTCAAACTATACCCAAAATAGGACCTGGTCTAGCATACTAAATAAAACACCATACGAAGTGATGTACAATAGGAAACCTAAAATTTCACACATGCACATATTTGGGGTTACAGCAGACGTACACATACCAAAACAATTAAGACGTAAGGGAGATAACGTATCCAGAAGGCTTAGATTCATGGGATACGAAACAGGCACAAAAGGATATAGATTCATTGACAGTAATAACAAATTCATAGTCTCAAGAACAGCAGTGTTTCATGAACAGGCCAACTGGTCTAAGATACATCTTAACGAGATAATCCAAAATACTAAACCAAACATTAAACAACAAGACAGAATAGAAAGAGAGAAACATGAACATAACACACATGATGACAAAAACAAAACATGGACAGGTAACCACACCAGGATAAAAACAGATTCATTAACCAAAAAGGAAGCAAGATATCTACACGATAATGAGAGCACTCCAATAAGAACAATCAGGTGTAACAGAAGACAATTACCTAATAAGTATAAGGATTATATAATGTGTGTGAATGACGAGATACCAACACCTAACACATACGAGGAAGTGTTAAAACTTCCCATGGAAGAAAAAGAAAAATGGGAATTAGCCATAACAAAAGAAATGAACAGCTTGCGTGAATTAGGTGTATTTACACCAGTCCCTGCACCTAAGAACAAGACAATTATAGGCACCAGATGGATATTCAAAATCAAAGATTTAGAAGAGGGTAATCAATTATATAAAGCTAGATTAGTCGCACAAGGTTACGCTCAAAAATATCCTGAGGATTACACTGACACATACTCTCCCACTGTAAGAACTGAAAGTGTTAAGACAGCTTTAGTCATAGCGGCTATACTCAATCTTGATGTCTTTCAATATGATGTGCAGACTGCATACTTACATGCAAAACTCGACAAAGAGATATATGTAAGGGCACCTCATAGCCAATGTACAAACAGAGATGAGATCTGGTTACTTAACAAAAGCTTGTACGGATTAAAACAATCCGGCAAGCGTTGGTATGAATGTCTTGTCAGCGTGCTTAAAAATATGGATTTCAAAGCCACAACTGCAGACAATTGCTTTTTTGTTAGAAAGGAAGGTGAATCATTAGAATTTGTGTTAATCTATGTGGATGATATTTTGTATATAGGCAAACATAAAGAAAAGAAAGACTTATTTGTATCCAGACTAAGTGAACATTTCTCTTTAAAGTCGCTAGGAAGGGTAAACAAATACCTTGGAGTTCAAATCAATAAGACAAGAAAGGGATTCAAATTATCTCAGAGAGATAAAATTATAGAACTTCTGGAAAAATGCAATTTAAGAGATGCCAAACCTTGCGATACTCCTATGCAGACTGATTTTTTAAGGAATATGGATGAATCTTCGCCTGAATTCGAGAACAATACATTGTATAGATCAATTATTGGTTCTCTCTTGTATATATCTAATTGGACCAGGCCTGATATAGCTCTGCCACTTAATTTATTATCTAGACATGTAAGTAAGCCACTTATGTATCATTGGGAAGCAGTCAAACGAATACTAAGATATCTAAAGCACAGCATAGATTTCTGCCTACTCTTAGAACCCAATAATATTAAAGAACCTATTATCACCAGTTACGCTGATGCAGACTGGGCAGGTGACATCAAATGTAGAAAGAGCACCTCAGGTTATGTATTATTTTTAAATGGTTGCCCAATATTCTGGTACACTGGGAAACAAGATTTAGTAGCGACTTCCACTACAGAGGCAGAATACGTCTGTTTATCTAAAGCCTCAAATAATTTAGTATGGTTTAATGATTTATTATCTGATATTTGGAAAAATCCAATACTACCATTTGTCATACATGAAGATAATAAGGCAGCTATAGAAATATCAAGATCTGACGCCATTGGTCAAAGATCCAGACATATAGATATCAAATTTAAACACGTCAGACAATTATCTCAGGATGGATTCATTAAAGCAATCCACTGCGAAACCTCAGAACAAATAGCTGATATATTAACTAAACCTTTACCTTCTAAACAACACAAATACTTGACATCAAAATTACAAGTACTATATAGCTCTGAATCCGAATGCAATCATTGTTATATATCGAATCGGCATTTAGAGGGGGATTTGTCATAAGTAAATGCCTTATTCTATAACAAGAGATATGTATATATGTACAGGATATTAAGAGTTAATTTATTCCTCCTCCTTTAATGTATTCATATGTAACCACCCCCATCCTTGACTCCTCCCCTTTGATATAAATAGAGAATGCTTTTACCTCATGCTTGCTTCTCACTGTAAAATCTGACAGAAAAAGTAGAATGCCTATTATGAATAAACTCTTCTTTAACTGAAGAAAATACTTCTGAATTCATTATTGAGTCTGATCCTCAAAATATTGTAACAATATCTTTATTAAATATTTACAGTAAAATTAACACATAATAATGATTGGAAAACAATATAAAAAATGAAATGTAGGAACACATAAACACAAGACTAAAACGAAACAACAAACATGACTAACCGAGAGTTAAATCACTCTCCAATTAATATTAACTAATATCATCCTAACCAAACATTTCAATACAATCAAGTTCTTTTAATTATCGACAAAACAATTGGCCTGGTTTTTCCAAAATTATAAAGAATTATATAGCCTATTAAGTATCTATTTAATCTTATAAGACGATCTTATCACCCTAGGTTTAACCTTTTTCTTTTTCTGAAACTGTTTTGGAGGCTTTCAGAGGCAGGAAAAAAAGTTTTTTCTGAAACATGTTTTACAGCTTCACCATCTTGTTCCCAATAATCCTTTTACCCACCTCAGAAGGATGCAAGGCTGAGTCATCCTTGAGCCAGTCAGGATCGAACTCCTGCTGAATGAGCACTGAGTTAGCCTGCAATACTGCTGTCATGGTTGACTCGCTACGCAGTCTTGCTTTTTTGTTGTTAGTTGTGAAGTCATGTCTGACCCATCGTGACCCCATGGACAATGTTCCTCCAGGTCTTCCTGTCCTCTACCATCCTCTGGAGTCCATTTAAACTCACTCCTACTGCTTCAGTGACTCCATCTAGCTACCTCGTTCTCTGTCATCCCCTTCTTCTTTTGCCCTCAATCGTTCCCAGCATTAGGCTCTTCTGTTGGAAGAAATATCCTCCTTCTGGGTTCTGCTCCAAATGGGGAAAAAGACACTGGAGACATGGAGACTGCTTGGAAAGATTCTTTAATGGTGGACAGGATCACATGGTTTGAGTTCCTAAACAGAAAAGGGGCTGAGATGTAGTGAGTCCCCGGGTTTTATGCTCTCTCTGGCTTTGAACTTCCTGGGGCCCAGAAAGAGTATCCTGATTGGTTGTCAGACTCCCAGGTCTTAACTAGCCTTGCTGGCTGATGTAATCTTCCCAGGTGCCATATGGTGAGTTTCTGTCCTAGATGGGTCCCATTGTGCTAGTTTCTGTCCTATAGTGTTGCAAATGATGGTCCATTGACAAAGATTGAGTTTCTGCCTCTGGCCCATTAACAAAGATGTGGGGGGGGGGGGGAGGCAGGAAGCTGTTTCATCTTTTTAAAACATGCTTCTCCATTTCTCATCCAGGGAAACATAATCTGCCTTTTTAATATTTCCTAAAATATTTCATTCTTCCAGGAAAGCGGTGGGTACTAACTTCCTGCACTTCTTCAGTGAGTCCTTCTTTCTCCTTAGGTGGCCAAAGTATTTGAGTTTCATCTTCAGGATCTGGCCTTGCTTGCAACCAGACAACTATAACAGGAGGGGGAAGGGAAGGCCTTGGAATCTAAGGGAAGCTTGGGAAGGAAATTTGGAATGCAAGTGTGTCAACTGGAAGTCTGAGACAGATCCAATATCTCAAGGTCAGCAGCTGCGTAAGTCCGTGGCAGACAGACTGTTCCCAAAACACAGAAAGTGCAAATGCATGGTGGACAATGGACAATGGGAGGTCCAGGGGGGGAAGGGAAAGTTTTCCTATGCTATTTTGACAGGAAATCATTAGAACTGGCTTTTCTCCTGTACCTACATGGAATCTTCAGTAAAGTTACCTTATTTTTCGGAGTATAAGATTCACTTCCCCCACCTAAAAGAGGCTGATAACTTGGGTGCATCATATACTCCGGATGTAGCCCCACCCACCAGCCGGCCCCCACCATTCGGCCTCAGCACATCCTCTTCCTGGCTGCAGAGATTGCCACAGACAATGGCTCTCATTTTCAGCCTCCAAACGCTCCGTTTGAGAGCCGTTCAAAGCTGCGGGGATTATTTATTTATTTATTTATTTATTTATTTTATTTTATTTTATTTTATTTTATTTTATTTTATTTTATTTTATTTTATTTTATTTTATTTTATTTTATTTTATTTTATTTTATTTTATTTTATTTTATTTCTATACCGCCGTACTCCCGAAGGATTCAGGGCGGTGCACAGCCAAACAATAAAACACATACATACAAAATTTAAAAGAATAAAATCAAATTAAATAATTTGGCCCCGACAAATTTAAAACCCCAATCTTCTAAAACCTATTTAAAATTGAATGTATAAAATACTAAAAGTTATTTAAAAATTAAAAATCTTTTATAAAAGAAGGAGAAAATTAGGCCAGGCCCGCTTGGTGAAATAGTAAGGTCTTTAAAGCGCGGCGGAAGGTGCTCAGATCCGGGATCCTCTGTAACTCTGGGGGGAGCTCGTTCCAGATAGTAGGTGCCCCCACAGAGAAGGCTCTCCCCCTGGGGGCCGCCAGTCGGCATTGTTTGGCTGACGGCACCCGGAGGAGCCCCTCTCTATGGGAGCGTACCGGCTGGTGGGAGGCTATTGGTGGTAGTAGGCGGTCCCGCAAGTACCCAGGTCCTAAGCCATGGAGTGCAATTGCCAAAACATTCGCTGCTGATTGCTGCGTCTGAACATTGTGTTTTTGGACTCTGTGCATCGCGTTTTAGGCTTCAGCATGCCCCATTTTTGGCTTCCGCACATCATGTTTTCGGGTATCGATGGGCGACGATGTGCTTTTTACGATCCCCGCAGCCATGAACGGCTCTCAAATGGAGCATTTGGAGGCTGAAAACGTGAGGGGTGGAGCCCAAAATGGCAACCCATTTCGTCAAAGCTACTGCCTTGTCTTACTGCTTCCGCGCTTCACCTGCTTTACTAAGTGGAGCTCCCTCTGACAATCAGCTGTGCTTTTTCAGCTGTTTATCAGCCCCAGCGCACGCTCACAACCAGCCAACTAATGTGTGCTAAAGCTGACCAGGCTAGCCAGATAAATACCTGGTAGGCAGAGGCAGAATTTTTTTTCCCTATTTTCCTTTCCAAAAATTAAGGTGCCTCTTATACTCCAGAGCGTCTTATACTCCAAAAAATATGGTATACTCTTGGTAAAAAAATGTCCCAGGAGTTTATTTTGCTGTCTAACCCAATGGGAAAATTGACAACTGCATTCTAACTGACTGACTGACTGACTGAAGCTGATGTAGATGGGATGTTCAGTTGCCTTTTTGTTTTGTAGCTACATGAAATTAGTGTAGATATCATTGACTGGGAATCCTGAATTATGCCTACTTTATCACTTTATGGCTGAAGGCTGTACAATTTAAAGCTTTGTTTTTACTTTGTTGCAAAAATGTATGTAAAATTTGTTCGTTTGAGAGCTGTTGTGCTTGTGGCATAAAATATTCCTGAGCATCTTTTTTTGGTCAGAAGTAAATATTTTATTATTATCTCTATCCTCAGTGTGTTTTATTGGGCCTTGCATACCAGCCCTGAATCCAGAGATTTGGAATGTTTCCAAAAATTTCCATTCTTGTGCAATAGATTCTCTTTTCCAATTTCATTTTGGAAAAAAAAATGTGTAGGTATCTTCAGTGCTTAGCCATCCTTTCCCCTTTCAATCAAATATTTCCTGTCCTGCCAATCAGGGTTTCTTGGTCAATTCATTGCTTTGCTTACATAATCTCTCCTGTCACCTTTCTCTTTGCAAGCAGGAACATCATTCCACCATCTCCCACACAATCCTGGCCTCTTAGTTCCATTGTGGGGTTTATTAGTCTCAACTCTCCGCTGATAAGGCTCCCCCCCCGACTCAACCCACTATGGAGGAATGGCTGGTGAATTTGGTAGAGTAGCTGAAATGGATAAATTAACTTCTTTGATTAGAGAAAGGAAATAATCTACATTAATTCTTGGTGAATGTATTTTATTCTCCTTATGTACCCTGAGAGCATATGCACCTAAGACAAATTCCTTGAGTGTCCAATCACACTTGGCCAATAAAGAATTCTATTCTATCTTACCTAGTTTGGGACATGAAACATCTGCAAGAAAACAAGCCCACATAGGGAGCACCAAGACCCCACAAATAAAAAGAAATAAACTTCTGATCTACAGTTTTGATTGTTAGACAGGATAGATTATAGAGGGAAAAATACTTTCTTCTACCTGTTTGGTAGATCTTAATAATTATAAATATTTTATTAGTGAATTAATGTCCCTTGGATTAAAAAAAAAGGTGACAACCATTTATGTTGCAGCTTTATTTTCCCCAATTGTTTGGCCTTATTTCTCTGAATCTGAGAGATTAAAAACACTTTTTTCTTTTGTAAAGGTAAGCTGTTCACCCCAGAGGTGGGTTTCAGCAGGTTCTGACCGGTTCTGGAGAACCAGTAGGGGAAATTTTGAGTAGTTTGGAGAACCTGTAAATACCACCTCTGACTGGCCCCGTCCCCATCTATTCTCTGCCTCCTGAGTCCCAGCTGATTGGGAGGAAATGGGGATTTTGCAGTAACCTTCCCCTGGAGTGGGGAGGGAATGGAGATTTTACAGTATCCTTCCCCTGCCATGCCCACCAAGCCACGCCCACCAAGCCACGCCCACAGAACTGGTAGTAAAAAATTTTGAATCCCACCACTGGTTCAGCCCTACCCAAAAACACAAATCGCAGTTACAGTGAAAAGCATTTATGGAATGGGGAAGTCCAAGTCTTTTAATAGGGTACAGAAACAAATGATAGAAAAATTTGGTACATGTGATACATCAGAAAGAAACCAATGAAAGAATGAAAGACATTTATTACACTTGACAAGTGAACAATAGAAAACATTGATTAGAGATTATTTTCCACATATGGTAAATTTATGGGTTACATCATGCTCTTTCCAAGATGGATTAGTATCTGACTTAAAACTTGCAAGTGTATTCAATTACTTTCAGAATACACTGACTAAGATTCAGTTGTTGAAAAGGCTGTTTTTCCCCCATGAAAAAACAGAAGAAAAACATGTTTTCCTAAAATCTGAAAGGAGGTCACCACTGCCAGACTAAAATTCTAATAACGTCCTGCCTTAAAGGCTAATAATGAAGCCCAAAATGCTAAATACTACTACCAGACACAGAAACTTAAAAGCATGGAAATTTGGCTTAAGCAGGAGATCACTTCAAAAAGCAGCCTGATAGTGTTTTCTCCTGAAAAGTACCCAATGGGTGAGCATTATATTGGGTGGGAATTATATCCCCTGAACATCCATCAGCATCACTTTTTTACTTCACTTTTGAACATCAGTTGCTCCTTTGTATTCAGATCTGGCCTCAGCAAAATGATGTAACACTTAGGGATGAAGATGCAACCCAGCAGCCCAGCACTGGAAGCCAAGATGGAGAAGACCTGCACAGCAACCGTGAATTTCCCTTTGGTGCTGAGATAGGTAGGCACAAAGGAGATCCAGACACTGCAAAAGACCAGCATGCTGAAGGTGATCAGCTTGGCTTCGTTGAAGGACCCAGGTAGATTCCTGGCCAGGAAGGCCACTATGAAGCAAATGGCAGCCTGAAAACCCATGTAACCAAGGGCAACATAAAACATAGTGACCGAGCCTTCATTGCACTGCAGAACAATCTCTCTAGGCTGGGAATACATGTCAGAATCAGGGAATGAAGGAAAGACTCCTAACCAGGTGAAACAAATGACCACTTGGACATTGGAACAAGAAATGATGATGGTATTGGTCAGACTCTTGCCCAGCCACCCTCTCACTCTGTTTCCTGGCTTTGTGGCCAGGAAGGCCAGCACCACCATGATTGTTTTGGCCAAGACGGAAGACACGGCAGTTGAAAAGATGATGCTGAAAATTGTTTGTCGGAGAAGGCAGGTGGTTCTCCTTGGCCGACCAATGAAGAGAAAGGAAGTCAAGAAGCAAAGAAGAAGGGAGACCAGGAGGATATAGGAGAGGTCCCGGTTGTTGGCTTTGACAATTGGAGTTTCTTGGAATTTAATGAAGATTCCCAAGACTAAAACTGTGGTTAAGATCAGGAATAGGGCAAAGAAAGTAAGAATAATTCCCAAATACTCTTGATGGGACAAAAAAGTGACAGTTTTGAGGATACATTGATCTCGATGCTTGTTCTGATACTGATTGTCTGGACATCTGGTGCAATGGTCTGCATCTATAGAGGACAAATGTAATATTTATCACGGGCCTTGAGTTTGCTACCTCTGATCTACATCATGTAGGAAGGTTTCTAATGGACTAGGATTAGCCAATTTGACAAGGTTGGAATATTTTGCTTTTCCAAAATGGAGTTTGATTTGTCCCATTACCCATTAATTGGAGGATAAAATTGAAATTCAATAACAATATTGTTCAACTATTTTTGCTTTCATTTTGTCCCACCAAATCCCAATGGTAAATGTTTAAAAAGGGGCAGATAAAGTTTTCTGGTTTGACCTTTCTCTCTAATCGCCATAATGAGGAGAGGTTCCTCTCTGCTAGCAATGTATTCCCCCAAATAGCTACTCCACATGAAACACAGATCATGCCTGCCTACTCCTTGGATACTTTGGAGAAAATGGTTAGGCAGAAATGTGTCTATCCCGAGTCAATCCTGGAATGGAGGAGATGGCAAGATTACTGACTAGGTCCTGTGTGAGTTGGCTGTCAGGCCTGGAAGCCATCTTTTTCATTGCATCTTCAGGCCTGCCACATTTACTACTGTGGGAAACTGTGATGGGGGGATTGTATGGAGCATGGGTGATATATACAGGTAGTCATAATAAAATTCCTTTCTCAGAAAGTCAAGGACATCTTGCCCTGCACCTGGAGGGTTAGAACCGGGAGGCATTTCCAGTCAGCATGGTGTTTAGTTTGGGCCATGTGATGGACTTGTGGGTGTTGGGCAGGGACTTGAACTTTCCTTTGGGTGAGGAAAACCTGGAAGCTTTCAGATTTGGGTTTTCCCAGATGTGCCAATATGATATCTTCAATAAAATGTAACTTTGAGGAAAGTCAAGCCTCGGAGTTTTCTTTCATTGGGGATGTTACTTGGAATTAATACTCCCTCCCACTCCAACACCCAAATTAGAAATATCTTCTTCGAAAAGATCTGCAGGAACCTTTGCTCCTATCCCAAGAACTGTTTTGATTCCCATTCACCCACCTTCTTGGGTGGAAATGCTCCCTTCTGCACAAGGGACGCAGTTGTAGCAACAGATTGGTTTTCCTTCCTGGACCACCTTGAAATAGCCAGGTTGACAAGGCTCCACACACTGGGAGTGAGGCAAGGGCTGAAAGTAAATAAAATTTGCATTCAGAAGCATCTGCAAAACTGATTAGTTATGAAATGAATTACAGTGTTGGAATAGGATTGTCAGGTCCCATAGTTTATGTCGTCTCCAGAGAAGAGCAGCAGCATTGCCTTGGAGACCGGCATTTATCACCTCCTCATCTCATAATATCTTTACACTTCGAGATTGGTTTGGTGATGTATTGGGCTTTGGAAGGGGCTCTGGATTTCATTAACTTCTCCCCTCCTGTTAAATCCTGCTTCCATTTCCCTCCACCCCACATTTTTTTCACTCTATGTCCCCAGAACAAAGTCTTGTACTGTATAAGTCATAAAGCATCTTTTCCTTTGCTGGTTATAAATGAAAGAATATAATTCTGAAGCATGAATTTGAAGGCAGTCGGTCTTATATATAGTTTGGGATGGAGGGGTACACTGATTGAGATGATGGACAAAACTACTGTGTTTCCCCCAAAATAAGACCCTGTCTTATATTTTTTGAACCCTGAAATCAGTGCTTGGTCTTATTTTTGGGGAGGGCTTATTATTTTGGGGTGTGTGGAGCAAGACGGGGCTCCTCTTGCTGATTTCCAGCTCTGTCTCCCTAACCCTAACTAGGGGAAATGGCGAGGACTGTCTGCGCATGCGCTTAAATATTTTTGGGGAGGGCTTATTTTTTGGGGGGGTTATTTTAATCCATGCGCTCAAAAACCTGATTGGGCTTATTATCAGGGAATGTCTTATTTTCAGGGAAACAGGGTTAAGAGATGGGACACCTCTTCCTCTACCTGATTGAGCCACTGAGGGCTCGTGATGGCTTCCTTGTTGATGCTGAATTTGACTCCAATGGTTCCTTCTCTGTCTAGACTCCCAAATTTCACTCTGGTGGTCGACTTATTAGGAAAAAACACCCAGCTCACAATGTCAAAGTCAGCCATCAAATCTCCATTTCTATCCAAATACATTCCTTCTATGGTGTTGTTGTAGATCTGAGGATTCTTCAGGAAATGGTGAAGCTACAGAATATAAGGAAAGAGGTTTTTACACAACTGGAATCATCTAAACAAGTTGATGTACAGAGATATAAGGAATTTGGCTTATTGAGCTGCAGCCTGTTTTCTTCTCCGGACAATCTGCATAGATTTGTCCTTCAGGTACCAATGGCAGATGTTTTCTTTCCAACATCTGGCATTCCCAACTAGCCCATATTTTCTTGTTTTCTTGTTTTATTTCTCCCCTTAGTTCTCTTGAAGATAAGCAGATGGCGGAAGGGCAGGAGAAGGGAAATCCATTACCTGCAAATATATTTGCTTACATTATCTGTTGCTTATCCATGAGTGTCCCCCTCCTCCCTGAGATGTCCTGCATAACCATAGATACATCCTTTTGTCTACAGAGTTTTATCTTAAGATTCCTTGGAGAGTTTCTCCTGTGCACATTGAATAACAAACACCGCAGTGAGCCTTGATTATTTATTTTGGGTCCTGTGTTTTGATTCCACAAGAGAGATAGATTAACAGAGTTGGAAGGGACCTTGTAGGTCATCTAGTCCAACCCCCTGCCCAAACAGGAGACCCTACATCATTTCTGACAAATGGCAGTCCAATCTCTTCTTGAAGGCTTCCAATGATGAAGTTCCCACAACTTCTGAAGGCAAGCTGTTCCATTGGTTGATTGTTCACACTGTCAGAAAATGTCTCCTTATTATAGAAGACACAGCATCAGTTCATACAACTCAGTCCTAGAAATATAATAATTTAATAATTATAATAATAATTTAACAAAGTTGGAAGGGACCTTGGAGGTTGTCTACTACTACTACTACTACTACTACTACTACTACTACTACTATTATTATTATTATTATTATTATTATTATTATTATTATTATTATTATTATTATTATTATTATTATTATATTTAAATTTGTATACCGCCCTTCTCCCGAAGGACTCAGGGCAGTGCACAGCCAGATTAAAATAGATACAATACAAAATTTAAAATAAATTAAAACAGAATTAAATCCAATTGGCTTCCCGAAGTATTTAAAACCCATTACCCCTTAAAACCGTTTAAAAAATTTCAAGCCAGCCCAGCTTGTTGGAATAGGAAGGTCTTCAAAGCTCGGCGGGTGCCCCTGTCTAGTCCAACCCCCTGCTTAGGCAGGAAACCCTACACTACTTCAGACAAATGGTTATCTAATCTCTTCTTATAAACTTCCTGTGTTATGAATTGGCTGTCGGAAATTGGGAAGCAAATGTCAATATTTATAATTGACTCTTCCATCTGCTCATTATCTGAAGAAAGCTTGAACACTGATTTTGAGGGAAAGCTTGAATATTTTGGGGAAGTCATGGGGGGAGGGGAGGGTTAGGGAGGGTTAGGGAGGGAAAGGGGGGAAATGGGAAAATTTGTATTTGTAAAACTTTTTCAATAAAATTAAATAAATAAATAAATAAATAAATAAATAAATAAATAAATAAATTGGAAGATAATCCAAAATCCCTTTTTATAAGCATCAAATTCTAGCATCTGAAGAAAGAAAAGCTCAAAGCACATGAAGTAAAATACATGGAATAAAATAATTGTAGTGGTGTGTGACAACATAGGCAAGGTATAATTTGCCATTCAACAATGCCAGAGGCCAAATGTAAAAAGAAAGAGTAATTCAATATTTAATGTTACATGTAATAACAGCGGCAACGGAATTACGTATGGACAAAATTGGAAAAACGGAGGTATACCAAGAGAAGAAATGGTAATAAAGAAAATATTAGAATGTGCCAACATGGACAGGTTAACGATGGAAATTAAAGACAAAGGAGAAACAGCGTATTACTTAATATGGGGCCTATTGGCTAGATAATAGATGCAAAGCTTAGAAAATTAATGATGAAAGAGGGTCAATAAGCTAGAAACGAATACAGGTATAAAACTATATAGAAGAATATGCATTGCAAGCAATATTATTATTAGACTGTGCATAACTGCAAATTAAAATATATAGAGTGCTAAATGTATAGAGAATTATGTTATTATTATGGAAACAATAGATATAAGTATATTATATAATATCAAGTTTCTTTTTTTCTACGGACTATACTGTATGATTAAGAGAAAAATGGTCGTAATTAGGATGTATAACATTATATATATTTATAAAGGTGCTGATACAACCAATATATCCTTTCGCCTTTCAGCTCCAATCCAGGAGCCCTCAAGCAGCCGCGTTCACGACAAACAATTTTGTACCAAATTTATATTTTTAAAAGGTAGACTAGTATAGATCTATTTCAAGCTATTTAGCTCTCATCAGCTACTCTCCCTTTATTTTTTCATCAGCAAAAATACAAATTTGGTATAATTAATAGATATAACTTGTGGCTCAGAAGGTTAATTCAACTGCCTAACATGCAGGAATCCAAGTTCGTAAGGGTATGGCTAGCTGATGAAAGCTAAAAAGCTTGAAATAGATCTATACTAGTCTCCCTTTATTTCTTTATCAGCAAAATATAAATTTGGTATAAAACTCCTTAATTTTCTAACTCAATTTTGTCTTTGGGGTTTCTTAAGATGGTGGATATTTTTCAATTTGTGCACAATGCTGTCTTGATGTTGTGTTTGTGGAGGATCTTGCTGATTCTATCTGTGGTGCCTTTTATGTATGGGAGGTGGGCTTTGCCGTTTTCTTGTTCTCTGTCTTGGATTTTAGTGGGGGTTTCTTTTTGGATTAGGTTGGTAATCTTATTTCTTTGGAATCTATTGGATGTTAGTATGTTAGTGAGAGTGTGTAGTTTGGTTTTTAGATGTTGTTCGTCAGCTAAGCGTTTT
The DNA here is from genome assembly GCF_059756535.1 of Pantherophis guttatus. NCBI lineage: Eukaryota > Metazoa > Chordata > Lepidosauria > Squamata > Colubridae > Pantherophis > Pantherophis guttatus. The sequence goes on from NC_142064.1 coordinate 271,118,592, forward strand.
GTTCTGGAGATGAGTGTCTTGGCTACAGAGTTTATCTGTGCTGGGTGGTGGTATGAGAGTGCGTGCAGATAGCGGTTTGTGAAAATCAAGGAGTATATGAAATCCCATGCACTACCTGCCCCACCACATACATCGGACAAACCAACAGAAGAATAAGTGCACGCATTGAAGAACACAAGAACTCAGTCAGAAAAGAGGAACCAACTTCTTCCCTGGTCCAACACCTTAAAGCCACAGGACATGAAATTGACTTTAAAAAGACCAGAACTATCGCCAAAACTAAACACTTTAGCAACAGAATAATCAGAGAAGCCATCGAGATAGAAAAACGCCCACACATCATGAATAAATGAGATGATACGTCCCGCCTACCAGCCATTTGGAAACCCGCCCTTATTGACAAATGAGTCCCTAACACAAGGAATGACACCAGACCCACACTCACGAGGGCCAAACAGGATGTCACCACCACACATCCATGCGGAAAGCAGACTCAAACCTACACTGATGATGAGGCATGACCACGGACCAGAAGCCAGACCGCAGCTGTATCATTAGCCACTTTAAACCCCTCCAATCCATACATGAAGCAGACTGACAGCCACGATGAAGATGTGGCACGACTACGAATGCGAAGCCAAAGAACAGCAACGCAGCTCACCAGCTCAAATCCCCCTGCAACTCAGACTAACCTGAGCACAACCAAGCCCCACCCAAACAGAACACACCTCCACCCAATCAGAACACATCCAAGCTCCCCCCCAATCAGTTCACACCTCCACTATCAGTTAAAAGGAAGAAACAGCTGCGATCACACATTGCTCCTGGAAGCACAAAGCCGAAAACACCAGCCTGAAGATAACGAATGAGACTTCGTCAAAACGTCACCAAGACACTTCCAATTTTACGTGGGAGAAAACCCGAATAACCAAAGACCTACATACAAACACCCAAAGTCAATATTGTGGAGGGTTGTTCCATCGGTACTATGGTTGGGAGGGTCAGATATGGCGGGAGCAGGGGGCCATATCATGTTCGGGGAGTGCACACGCCATCTCCAGGCGATTGTGTGCTCCAGCCCCCAAGGCTCCTCTCGTTCCCTGGGTAGTCCAGACCCTCAAGGCCCAGGTTTTCGGCTGATGTTATGCAATGCCAGATCTGGGGTAAATAAAGCCCCCCTCATTTGCGATCTTATATAGGAGGGGGATGCGGACCTGGCGGGTGTTACAGAGACCTGGTTGGGGCAGGGGGATTTCCCCTCCCTGAACCGTGTCCACTGGGTTTCTGTGTGTTCCATCGGCCAAGGGCTCAGGGTAGGGGCAGTGGGGTGGTGGTCATTATTAAAGAAGATCTAAGTCCGAGAGAGGCCACTGTTCCTCAGATAGCCGTATATGAGTCCCTTCTTGTGAAGTGGGTCATGGGGTTCAGATGGGCCTGCTGACTGGGTACCTGGCTCCCTGCCACGTAGCAGCAGCCCTGCCCGAGCTGCTTGATGAGATAGCCGGGGTGGCAATAGAGACCACCAGACTTATGGTCATGGGGGATTTCAACCTGCCATCTGTCGGCGAGACGTCGGAAGCGGCTCGGGAGTTCATGGCTTCCATGATTGCTTTGGACCTGACCCAGGTAGTCCATGGCCCAACACACATTGGGGGACACACTCTGGACTTGATTTTTGTCTCAGGTCAGTGGCTGAATGATCTAGGTATAGGGATGTAGTCATTGAACCCTTGTCATGGTCTGATCATTCGCTCCTCTGACTGGACTTCTGTACCGCTTCCCCCTGCCGCAGGGAGGCGGAACCATTCAGGTGGTTCCACCCCAGGCGCCTGATGGATCCTGAGGGATTCCAGAGGGAGCTTGGGCCATTCCCTGAGGTTCTGGCTCACGATTCAACTGAGGACCTTGTGGCCGCTTGGAATAGGGTGACCGCCGGAGCCTTGGATTGGGTCGTGCCTTTGCGGTCTCTGACCCGGTGCTGATCCCGTGTGGCTCCCTGGTTTTCCGAGGAGCTTAGGGAAATGAAGTGCTGGAAAAGATGCCTAGAGAGCACTTGGAAGGCCAGCCAATCCGAATCTGACCGAACACTGGTGAGGTCTTATATTAAGACTTACCTAGTGGTGATAAAAGCGGCAAAATTGGAGTATTTTTCCGCTCTTATCACATCATCAGATAATCACCCAGCCACCCTGTTTAGAGTGACCCGCTCCCTCCTCCATCAGGGAGTGAGGGAAGACCCCTTGCAGGGGAGACCTGAGGACTTTGTTCAATATCTGTATGACAAAATCGCTCAGATTCGGGAAAGATTGGACTGGGTAGTTTCAGATGGGGTGACGGAGGTGGGCCTTGAGAATGTCATTTGGGAGGAGTTTGACCCTGTGGCTCCTGAGGACGTGGACAGGATTCTGGGTAGACTTAGTGTGGCCACATGTTTACTGGACCCATGTCCCTCCTTGTTGGTACTGGCCTCCCGGGAGGTTACATGAGGCTGGCTCCAGAGGATTATCAATGCTTCTTTGAGTGAGGGTAACTTCCCCGCTGCCTTGAAGGAGGCGGTGGTGAGGCCCCTCCTTAAGAAGCCTTCCCTGGACCTGGCTGTATTAGCTAATTATCATCCTGTCTCCAACCTTCACTTTGTGGTGAAGTGTTGTTGAGAGTGTGGTGGTGTGACAGTTTCCAAGGTACCTGGAAGAAACAGTTTATCTAGATCTGTTCCAGTCGGGTTTCAGGCCTGGGCACAGCACAGAAACGGCATTGGTTGCATTGGTGGATGATCTCTGGAGGGCTCGGGACAGGGGTTGTTCCTCTGTCCTGGTCCTATTAGATTTCTCGGCGGCTTTTGATACCATCAACCATGATATCATGCTGCACCGATTGGAGGGGTTGGGGATAGGGGGTACCATCTTACGGTGGTTCTCCTCCTTCCTCTCTGACTGGTCGCAGTTCATGTTGACGGGGGGACAGCGATCGACCTCGAGGCACCTTGTGTGTGGGGTGCCGCAAAGGTTGGTTCTCTCGCCCCTCCTGTTCAACATTTATGTGAAGCCGCTGGGTGAGATCATCCATGGTTTCGGGGTGAAGTGTCATCTGTACGCTGATGATACTCAGCTGTACATCTCCACCCCGGACCACCCCACTGATGCCCTTGATGTGATGTCCCAATGCCTGGAAGCCGTACGGATCTGGATGGGGAGAAACAGGCTCAGGCTCAACCCGTCCAAAACCGAGTGGCTGTGGCTTCCGGCATCCCGATATAGTCAGTTGATACCAGCACTGACTTTTGGGGGCGAGTCGCTGGCCCCCACAGAGAGGGCTTGCAACTTGGGCATCCTCCTGGATACACGGCTGTCCTTGGAAGAACATATGTTGGCTGTGGCCAGGGGGGCCTTCTATCAGGTTTGCCTGATTTGCCAGTTGCGGCCCTTTCTGGATCAGGATGCCTTATGCTCTCTACATGGGGCTCCCCTTGAGGAGCACCCAGAGGCTCCAACTGGTCCAGAATGTGGCTGCGCAGGTGGTTATGTGGGCAACTTGGCACTCCCATGTAACACCTCTCCTGCGCGAGCTGCACTGGCTCCTAGTGGTCTTCCGGGTGCGCTTCAAGGTACTGGTTACCACCTTTAGAGCGCTCCATGGCTTAGGACCCGGGTACTTACAAGACTATCTTTTGCCACCGGTAGCCTCCCACCGACCAGTACGCTCCCACAGAGAGGGCCTCCTCAGGGTGCCGTTGGCCAGACAATGCCGGCTGGCGGCCCCCAGGGGGAGAGCATTCTCTGTGGGGGCACCTACCCTATGGAACGAGTTGCCCCCAGTGATATGGTGGATCCCTGACCTTGTTTCACCAAGCCGGGCTGGCCTGATCTACTCTTTTAAAAAAACTGTTTTAACTCCACTCGATTCTGGGCTTTTTTCTTTTCTGGCAGCCAGCAAGTTCCTGCTGCCAGGTGAGAGACTTATATAGATCTATTTCTAGCTCGTTAGCCTTCATCAGTAAGCCACACCCACATCTCATGTATCCTCCCTGTAAAGGTATAGTATCTATTTTCTTACTTCTTCGTAGGATCTATGTGTGTTTTTCCTCTAGCCAGGTTTTTCCTATGTAACCAAGGTTTTTCTGCAGCCCTAGCTCAGTAGAATCACATCCACTCGATTCTGGGCTTTTTTCTTTTCTAACAGCTAGCAAGCTCTTCCTGCTAGGTGGGAGACCTATATAGATCTATTTCTAGCTCATTTGCTTTCATCAGTAGGCCACACCCATATCTTATGTATCCTCCCTGTAAAGGTATAGTATCTATTTTCTTACTTCTTCGTAGGGTTTATGTGTGTTTATATATATATTTTCTGAGGTTTTCGTGGCTGTTTGTATGTAGGTCTTTGGTTATTCGGGTTTTCTCCCATGTAAAATTGGAGGTGTCTTGGCAAAGTTTCGACGAAGTCTCATTCATCATCTTCAGGCTGGTGTTTTCGGCTTCGTGCTTCTAGGAGCAATGTGTGTGATCGCAGCTGTTTCTTCCTTTTAACTGCTAGTGGGGGTGTGAACTGATTGGGTGGGAGCTTGGCTGTGTTCTGATTGGGTGGAGGTGTGTTCTGATTGATTGGAGGCTTGGCTGTGCTCTGATTGGATGGGGGGGTTGACTGTGCTCTGATTGGCTGGGTAGAAGAAACAGCTGCGATCACAAACATGGCTGTGTTCACACATGGCTTGGCTGTGTTCTGATTGGTGGAGGTGTGTTCCGATTGGTTGGGGGCTTGGCTGTGCTCTGATTGGATGGGGGGTTGACTGTGCTCTGATTGGATGGGTAGAAGAAACAGCTGCGAACACACACATTGCTCCTAGAAGCATGAAGCCGAAAACACCAGCCTGAAGATGACGAATTAGACTTCGTCGAAACGTTGCCAAGACACCTCCAATTTTACGCGGGAGAAAACCCGAATAACCAAAGACCTACATACAAACACCCGCGAAAACCTCAGAAAACAAATATCGTACCTCTACAGGGAGGATATCCACCATCTGACCAGGACCTATGAAAAACTTGAAGTCCAAAGAGCTTCCATTTTATGTGACCTCGCATTGCTACGCAACTGCCGTGATCAAAATTTAATCCCCACATGCTTCCAATGGAAATACCACTCCAACTCTGCAGCCACCAAACGCATCCTGAAAAGAACAGAATTGGCCCTAATCAGAAATGAACTTCACACAAAAAGATTCCTCCTAGACCGAATCAACAAAGATCTCCTCACACTTCACCTCAAACTCAGCAACAAGATCCACCCCGCACTTTGGGACAAATCCAAACAACTCACTGTCTGGAGAGCCAAAACACAGACCACCCTCAAGATAGACACACACACTAACAAACTCTGAAGACTACAAGAACGCCAGAAACAAACCCCTCCCCCCTCACAGCCACACATGAAACAAACAGTGCATAACATCTCAGATAGGATCCTCACCAAAGCTGAAACCAATGTCCTTTCCAAAGGATTCAACTTTGCAGTCGCTCCCAAACACATCCCCACTGAAACCATTATATGCGGAGTTGAAACCAGCCTGACCAAAGTCAACCCCGACGACACTAACAGAATCAGACTCGAAATCACCAACATCCTCTGCACCAGCAAGCCACCCAAAAGCAACTTATCCAAAGAGGAACAGACAGCACTACTTAACCTGAAAGAAGACACTAGCATAATAATCCTACCAGCAGACAAGGGAAACGCCACGGTGGTTATGAACACATCTGACTACCAAACCAAATTAACCAACCTACTACAAGACTCCACATACAAACCCCTAAACACAGATCCCACCACCTACCTGGAAAAAACCACTAGATCCAAAATAAAAGCTTCATCAGCGAAGAGATCCAGCAAAGAATCATTCCCAGAGAGAAATTATCCAGATGCCCTAAGCTCTATGGTCTCCCCAAGATACACAAAGAAGGAACCCCACTTAGACCCATAGTCAGCTCCATAGGCTCACCTCTACAAAACCTAGCCAAATTTCTCGCCAAACAACTACAGCCCTATGCAGAATCCATCAACTCACATGTAAAAAACTCATTCCAGTTCATAGAGATCATAAAGAAACAAAACTTACAACCCAGCGACCTACTCATGAGCTTCGATGTCATATCCCTCTTCACTCACGTGCCAATCAAAGAAGCCTTGACAGCTATCCAAAACAAATATAACCCCCCCAAGTACATCCTAGATCTGACCAACCACTGCCTATCCAACACATACTTCATCTATAACGGACAAAAATACAAACAAACAGAAGGAGCACCCATGGGATCACCCCTCTCACCTATCATTGCTAACCTCTACATGGAACACTTTGAAACCCAAGCTCTAGAAAAATCTGATCACAAACCGAAACTCTGGCTCAGATACGTAGACGACACCTTCATAAATGGGAAAGAAAAACTGGACAACTTCCTCACACACCTCAACAGCCTACACCCCAAAATACAGTTCACCATGGAAACAGAAGCAAACAACCAACTTCCCTTCCTGGATGTCTTAGTCTACAAAAAATCCAATGGCTCCCTAGGACACAGCATCTACTAGAAGAAAACACACACAAATCGCTATCTGCATGCACTCTCACACCACCTCCCAGCACAGATCAACTCTGTAGCCAAGACACTCATCTCCAGAACAAAACGCTTAGCTGATGAACAACACCTAAAAAACCAACTACACACTCTCACTAACATATTAACATCCAATGGATTCCAAAGAAATAAGATTACCAACCTAATCCAAAAAGAAACCCCCACTAAAATCCAAGACAGAGAACAAGAAAACGGCAAAGCCCTCCTCCGATACATAAAAGGCACCACAGACAGAATCAGCAAGATCCTCCACAAACCAAACATCAAGACAACATTCTGCGCAAACCGAAAAATATCCACCATCCTAAGAAACCCCAAAGACAAAATTGAGTTAGAAAATCAAGGAGTATATGAAATCCCATGCACCACCTGCACCACCACATACATCGGACAAACCAACAGAAGAATAAGTGCACGCATTGAAGAACACAAGAACTCAGTCAGAAAAGTGGAACCAACTTCTTCCCTGGTCCAACACCTCAAAGCCACAGGACATGATATTGACTTTAAAAAGACCAGAACTATCGCCAAAACTGAACACTTTAACAACAGAATAATCAGAGAAGCCATCGAGATAGAAAAACGTCCACACAGCATGAATACGTCCACACAGCATGAGAGCCTTGGTACTACAGTGGTTTAAAGCACCCTGTTATTAACACAGCTGCCTGCAATTTACTGCTGGTTCTAATCTCTCCAAGGCTCAAGGTTGACTCAGCCTTCCATCCTTTCTAAGGTAGGTTAAATGAGGACCCAGTTTGTGGGGGCAATAAGCTGACTTTGTATAAATATACAAAAGGATGAAGGCTATTGCTTAACGCACTGTAAGCCGCCCTGAGTCTCCGGAGAAGGGCAGCATATAAATCAAATAAAAAAAATAAAAATAAAATAAAAATAATAATAAAAAAAAAACGAGATGATACCTCCCGCCTACCAGCCATTTGGAAACCCGCCCTTATTGACAAACGAGTCCCTAACACAAAGACTGACACCAGACCCACACTCACGAGAGCCACACAGGATGTAACCACCACACATCCACACAGAAAGCAGACTTAAACCCACACTGATGATGAGGCACGACCATGGACCAGAAGCCAGACCACAGCTGCATCATTAGCCACTTTAAACCCCTCCAATCCATACATGAAGCAGACTGACACCCACCATGAAGAGGTGGCACGGCCACGAATACGAAGCCAAACAACAGCAACACAGCTCACCAGCTCAAATCCCCCTGCAACTCAGACTAACCCGAGCACAACCAAGCCCCCACCTAAACAGAATACACACCCATCAAATCAGAGCACAGTCAACCCCCCATCCAATCAGAGCACACCCAAGCCCCCAACCAATCAGAACACACCTCCACCCAATCAGAACACAGCCAAGCTCCCACCCAATCAGTTCACACCCCCACTAGCAGTTAAAAGGAAGAAACAGCTGTAATCACACACATTGCTCCTAGAAGCACGAAGCCGAAAACACTAGCCTGAAGATGACGAATGAGACTTCGTAGAAACGTTGCCAAGACACCTCCAATTTTATGCGGGAGAAAACCTGAATAACCAAAGACCCATATATATATATATGAGACTTCCGGTTGGTGACCCGCGGTGACATGGTGCTGAGTGAGTGACCACTGCTCCTCATCACTGCCAGTCACCGTGTTTTGGGGATCCCTTCGGGGGCGCGAAGCCCAGAGAGCTTCATGGATGATAGAGAGAGCCAGGGGAGCGAAAAAGTGAAGCGCAATCACTTTTCGCAAGACCGGGGTGGGTCTGTCAACCTAGCACGCGTGAGTCTGCTGGTCAATGGCGGACCTGAAGCGGCAGTAACCAGCAACAAGACGGGAGATCGGAGATCAGAGGTTGCAATGGTGAATTGGGACTACCATACCTTCCCTAGTTGGTGAGAGTGACATCGGAGGAAGGGGCTGGTGGAGTCGGGGGCAAAGGTCTCAGAAGGGAGTGAGCGGCGACTGGATCTGAGCGAGAGGATTGAGAATGAGAGAACCCGATGAGCCAGCAGAGAGGAGAAAGCGATCACTGGGATTATTGGTGTAAGAAGAGGCTTGGTGGACAGAGTAAAGCAAGAGACAAGAGTTTTGAAGTATCTTTATTTTGTTGCTTATTGCCACAGTCCGATTGGAGAGTGTGTAAGTGGGAGAGAGATCTGAGCGTCCTAGAAGAACAGGAAGTGCAGCCATTATAAGGATTACTCAGGAGACAACGGAGAGGCTGACGTTGGACAATCTAGCAGCAGAAAACCATAGAGAACAGTGTCAGAATAACTGGCTCGCAAGATTTGGAAGAGTGTGGAGGCTGAGTATTAAAGAACTTTAAAGAACGTTATATACTCGATATTTGGAAAGGGGGGGGAAGAACCCCTTAGTTATAATAAATTTGACACTGGTTATAAATTGATATAAATACATATATATATATATATATTCTCTTCTCTTGATTGCTGGCAAAAACCCTTTTGAGAAACATATAAACTCTACTAATTGGTAAATTAACAAATTAAATTGTAAGATCTCTTTACTTATATCTTGGTGAAAAATAGAATCTACTTTTTTACATTTTTATTGTACCTATAACTTACTGTATACTTATCTACGTTTATAGCATTTATCAGGTAGCATAGTACTGATTCATATTTATCTGTATTTATATTTGTATATCTATATTTATTGCCTTTATTAAATAGTACAGTATTGATATTTTTAAGTAGGCACTGATATTTCTAAATCTATTATACTTAATTGTTCCTCAGGTGATTATCTTGCTAATTAATTAATTATTAATTAATTATATATTAAGCTTAATATATTTTCTTAGGAATTTTAAATTCAATTGTTTTTTAATAATTCATTAATAAGTGCTCTATTTAATTAATTACTTAATTTATTTAGGCTAGGTATATAATATTATTCAAGAGTTAAGAGACTTATGGTTTGATGGTGTTACTTGTTAAGTGAAATAATTATACTAAGAAGTTATTGGGATCAATTAAAGAAGGCTAAGGATAGGAACTTAAGGAAGAGTCTTTAAATAAATAGACCCCTCTTACTTAATAAGCAAGTAACCTGATTAGGAATCCAAGAAGTATCCAATAGTGGAAAACAGTGGCAAGTGCCACTGAATGATTATTTGGAGAAATATTGAAAAAATAATAAGAAAACAAAAGTCAATTTTGAAAGAAATGGCAAGTATGACTTCAACAATTCTGAAAACTAGTAAAAAAATACCATCCAATCCTACCTTAGCAATGTCGTCCCCAGCTACACAGAAGTCACTAGAAGGCCTACAGAAAATAGATAAACCTCCAACAACCCCAACACTACAAACTGTACAGTCCTCTCTGTCACTAATTCAAGAAACCATGTTAGCGATGCAAGAGAAACTGCTGAACAACCACTCAGAACTAAAATTGGATATTCATGTGCTAGACTCAAAGATGAATGAGATCCAAGCTTCAATCGTTAATAATGAGAAAAGAATCCAAAAAGCAGAACAAAGGATTGAACAAAATGAAAAGAAATTGGATATGGTAGATCAAACCCTTTCGATGCAGAGTAAGGAAATTGAAGATTTATTGATTCATCTTGAAATGGATAAGGCCTCATTCTATCTCCGTTTTCAAAATATTGGCGAAGATAAAGAAGAAGATCTGGGTGATAAGATGGCTGAGTTGATTGCGGATGCTCTCCAGCGAGATAAACAGGAAATCATTAGAGAGCTCGATGAGGTCTATAGAGTTCAAACAAATTATGCGAGAAGGAACAGGCTCCCTAGGGAGGTCCATGTAAGGTTCGCCAGAAAAAAAGTGAGGGACATCTTCTATAACATAGCGTGAGAGGAACAAATCACATTCAGAGGAAAAGAGGTGATTATCTTAAAACAAGTACTGAGAAGAGTGAGGGAAGGGAGGAAGAACTATAGATTCTTGACGAGTCAACTGAATAGAAGAAATATAATATTTAGATGGCTCCTGCCAGAGGGGATGTTAATCTCACGGCAGGGAAGGAAAATTAAAATTGACAGCTTAAGTGCAGCACAGGACTTCCTGGATCAGCTAAGGGGAGGGGAAGAGGAGCAAAATAGCAAGGAGGAAATCGACATGGCAAATACAGAAGAAGAAACTTTCCAAGAACAAAGTACAAAGGAAGATATAGAAGAGGAGAAGAAAAGAGAAGAAGAAGAGGAAAAAGGGAAAAAAACCAGACCGGTGAGAGCAGTAACTTTAAAAGCAAAAAAGAACTAGGAATTAGATACAAATGTTAGGAATGAATGGTATAAAAATCCTTTCTTTAAATGTTAACGGCTTAAATGACTATAAAAAAAGAAAGATAATATTGTCAAAATTGGCAAAACAAAATCCGGATATAATTTGCATACAGGAGGTTCATATAAAAAAAGAAGAGGCCAATTTTTTAGAATATACTAAATTCGGTAAAGTATTTGTGTCCTTAGCAGAGAAAAGAAAAAGCGGGGTTGTTATGCATGTCAGAAGAGGAATAGAGGCAGAATTAAAATATAAAGATGCTAAAGCGAGAATCCTAATGATAGAGGTAACGAGTGGCAACTCTAAAATGATGTTGGTAGGGGTATATGCCCCGAACAAAAAGCAGGGACAATTCTACCAAAAATTACATGAACAGCTAGGAAAATGGGCGCATAATGAAATATGTATGTTAAGCGATTTTAACGGCATTGTAGACCCAGACAGAGACTATAAAAGTGGAAAAATTGAAAAAAATAAAAGAACACCCTTGCCAAAAAGTTTTTTTGATCTGGTGGATGAATTAAACCTGATTGATATGTGGCGAACATTGCATCCCTCCGACAGACAATACACTTTTTATTCGAACGCGCAGAATTCCTGGTCTAGAATAGATATGGTATGGGCCATTAGGAAATTAGGATTGGAAATTAAGAAGGTCGATATGAGCACAAACGCCTGGGCAAATCACAAGCTCCTCAAAATAAATTGGCAGTATCGGAAGAAGAGAAAACAACAGAGATGGAGATTACAGACGAACTTATTGAATGAAAGAGTTTATAGTTAAACTGAATGAAGAAGTAAAGCGCTTTTTTATAGAAAATGGTAATCAAGGTACGGCTAGAGAAATAGTTTGGGATACCATGAAGGCTTATGTGAGAGGAGTGGCTATATCGTATATGGCGTTTAAAAATAAAGTAAAAAGGAAGGCCAGGGAGTCCCACACCAAAAGGTTAGAAGAAGCGGAAAATAAACTACAGCAAAATCTGGGAGACGAAGTGGCTAAACAAAAGTGGATGATGGCGAGACATAGGCTAAATATTTTGGATCAGGAGGAGATAGCACAAAAAATAAAAAGAACAAAACATTACTACTATGAGAACGCTAATAAGTCCGGAAGGTGGCTTGCTTATAAATTAAAAAAAGAGAATGAAAAGAGTCAAATTTTTGCATTAGAAGATTCTAAGGGTAACCTCCTGACGAAAGAAGAGGATAAATTAGAAAGAACAAGAGAATTCTATGAAGCTTTATATAAAGAGGAAGAGATCAAGCCAGTTAAGGTGGGACAATATTTGATGGATGCTAGTCTACCCCACATAACAGAAGAAGAGAGGGAAATGTTGAATAACAAAATTACAATAGAGGAACTCAAAATTGCCCTTACCAAAATTAAAAAGAATAAAACCCCAGGTCCAGATGGACTACCAGGGGAAATTTATATAAAATTCGATGAAGCATTGTAATTAGAATTATTAGAAATCTTTAATGAGGTTTTGGTTGGCACAAGAATCCCGGATACATGGAGGGAAGCGTATCTCACACTCTCATACTGAAAGAAGGTGCCGATCCGAAACAAATTGCAAATTATAGACCTATCTCCTTACTAAATTCAGATTATAAATTGTTTATGAGTATAATAGTGGAGAGGGTGAAAAAAAATTTAAACCTTTGGCTCCACAAAGACCAGAATGGATTTCTTCCAGGGAGACAAATGAGGGACAATCTGAGAACGGTACTAAATGTCATAGAGTACTATGAGCAACATCCCGAAAAGCAGCTGGCGCTAGTGTTTGTGGACGCCCAAAAGGCGTTTGACAACCTGAATTGGAGCTTTATGGTCAATCAAATTAACTTAATGGGATTTGGGGCAAACTTTAGGAAAATGATTGGGAATATTTATCACAAACAGAGGGCAAGTATTCTAATAAATGGGGACAAGACTCGAACATTCCAGATTCAAAAGGGAGTAAGGCAGGGATGCCCCCTATCCGCTCTACTTTTCATTCTGGCATTAGAAGTGTTACTTAGGAAGATTAGATCTAATAAAGAAATTAAAGGACTAAAGATTAGGAAAGAAATTTTCAAAACGCAAGCCTTTGCAGATGACGTGGCTCTAATATTAGAAGACCCATTAGAATCTGGCCCTAAATTACTACAGGAAATACAGAAATATGGAGAAGTTGCCGGCTTTAAATTTAATAAAACAAAAACCAAAATAATAGTGAAAAACGTAACAGAAGCATATAAGAAAGAGTTGGAAGATTCCTTAGGTCTCCAGGTAGTGAAGAAAACAAAATATTTAGGAATATGGATTACACTGAGGTATTCATCATTAAAAGAAGATAATTATACCCCAATATTACAAAAAATATATCAGGACTTAGATAGATGGAAAAAGTTAAAATTGTCTTTCACGGGCAAAATAGCAGCAATCAAGATGAATATTCTCCCTAAAATTATATTTTTATTCCAAAGCATACCGGTGAGTCTGGATAAAAAATTCTTTTTAGATTTCAATAAAAGTGTTAGGAATTTTCTATGGGAGGGAAAGAAGGCGAGGATTTCATATAACATACTGCAAGGGAAAAGAAATATGGGTGGTTTTGGACTCCCTGATTGGGAAGCTTACCAAAAGGCAGCTAAATTAGTTTGGATTAAGGAGTGGGTCACACTGCAAAATAGGAGAATTAGAGGGTCATGATTTACAAGAAGGATGGCACGCCCATTTGTGGGATCCAAGAAATAAGAAAAAATCTTATTTCCACAAACATAAAGTAAGGGAGACCCTTATACAAACGTGGGAGGTAATTAGGCAGCGGTTTTACACCAAAGTACCAAACTGGCTTTCTATTATGGAGGCCCTGACCTCCCCAAATAGAAGAGACATTACAAAATTTGGCACATATAAGGATTTATTAGATGAAAACGGGAACCTCAAATCCCTGGACACACTGAGAGACCAAGGCCTTAACCTAGACTGGTGGAATTATTTACAGATAAATTCAAGGTACCAGAAGGATAGGGATCAATATGGCATAGAAGCAAAGCATGGAAATTTAGACAAAATTTTGTTGGGGGTGGAAAAGAAAATGTTAGCAAAAATATATAACCTTTTACTAGACAAGGATAGGGCAGAAGATATAGCTAGAAACCAGTTAAATATCTGGGAAAAAAACATTGGATATAGCTTAAATTTTAACGATTGGGAAGAGGCCTGGAATAGAAACTATAAAATGACTAAAGCCGCAACATATAGTGAAAATCACTATAAGATGCTCCATAGGTGGCACCTAGCGCCAGCCAGAATAGCGAAGATGTTTCCTAATGCTTCAGCAACTTGTTGGAAGTGTGGTAAGGAGGTTGGCACCTTCTATCATATGTGGTGGACCTGCTCAATGACAAAAAGGTTTTGGTCTAGAATTCGAATTTGGTTACGGGAAATAATTGATGAGGAATTAGATCTATCGCCTGAAATATTTCTCTTGGGAATAATTAGGAATGAACTTACTAAAGATAAAATCCAACTTATCATTCATATCACAACAGCGGCCAGATTAGTTTACACGAAATTTTGGAAAGATAAAACTATACCACCAGAGGAAATTTTAATAAATAAAATTTTAGAGTGCGCAGAAATGTCAAAACTAACGAACAAGCTAAATAACGACGAGAAATCAAAACACCATGTATTATGGGGAAAGTGGTACAAATGGTTAAATAATAGGATAAGATTATGATGTCAGGGTATGCTTATCTTTTGCAATTTAAATGTGAAATATACCTGATGTATATCTTGTAAATATGTACAAACACTGCACTTCTGATTTTAGTAGAGATTTGATGTTTTTAATCACAAAACCAATAAAGTATGTATGTATGTATGTATGTATGTATGTATGTATGTATGTATATATGTATATATATATATATATATATATATATATATGTGTGTATATATATATATATATATATATATATATGTATATGTATATATATATATATATATATATATATATGTATGTATATGAAAGAGGAGGACAAGAGATCTTATGAAAGAAAATGATTCATAAAAGGTATTTTTTCTCAGTGTATATGACATTTCTCAAAGAGTGTTTCACGATGTTCATCATCTAGATATCGCCCTTAGCAACATACATGGAACCGATAAGGAAATACCTGCCATGGTTGAATGTTTTCAACTTCCACCTTGTCTTTTCTCTCCATCCTTGTCCTCTGGGATCGGGGTGAATTGACCACATTTAAGGCATGTGCCACAATCTGGATGGCATTGTAAGTTAAGGAGCTATCTAGAGAGAAGGTCTTTTCAATCTCCTGCTGAGGAAGAGTCTCCAAGTTCTCTTTCTCTGTACACCTTGTCCAGCCTTTCACAGACAAGGCAGGCTTCCCATATGAACAGTGAAATTTCTTAGTCATAAATGCTTTCATAACAAGATAGAAATCTATGAAATCGTCAAATTTGGTCCTTTGGCTGGTCTGGATAAGAAAAGAAAAAATAATATGGGTGTATCTGAAAGAGAAAATATTATATGATAATTCAATGGTGAGATCCCACAAAGCGGTTGTGATCCAAACTATTCCTTCAATAGGCTTTCGCAAGGAATTTAATATGTTTTCTAGGAAAATGGCTCCCTCGACGAACGTAAACTCTGAGTAATAAACAAATAAATTGATTTGGGCCCACAGGTTGAAAACAGAAATCAGATGCTTGAACTTCTCATCATTTAATAATATGATTTGTGAAAAAACAACACAGATGCCATTCTGAGCCAGCACAG